>NC_091470.1:85537481-85839630 GCF_036971445.1 Narcine bancroftii | reverse complement strand
AAAGTCCCTGCTGTCTCCATGTCATCTGTCCAAATTGTGGTTTTGTGAATCCATTTTATTTAAATATTTACACAGCAATGCTGGTGTTTAAGTTTTCATCATATGCATTTTAACTCACAGTGAAAACAAATGTTTTCTGAAACCAGTGGTTCCAAAAAGACATGAATGGTTTGCACAAATTCTGATGGATTGTACGTAAGTCACGTTACAATGCCAACCAGACTGTTGCCTATCATGTACACAATGTACATTTCATTTCAGCAATTGCCATGATAGAGTGAAGGCCAATTAAGGAAAATTATAAATTAAACACAAAATTCTTGAAATAAGTGACAATTTGGACAAGATCTCTCGAGTGAGAAACAGACCTCCGACAAGTCCTGCAATATTTTGCTGAAAATCATTAGTTTTGATCAAGGGTCTTCAACCTGATGCATTAACAGTTTCTCTTTCCCAAGATGGTGCTTGACCTGCTGAGTGTTTCCAGCATTTTCTGCTTATGCTCCAGTACCTTGCTTTTGGACCATGTGCAGTTCATCCCTGATCACAATGCAAGAGGGCTTGCCATGGTTCTCCCGTGTCATGGCGTTTAGAGTGCACGAGAACCTTAATTCCAAATGAAATACTTCAGGTTTATTATCGAGTACCTAATTGACATGGCATACAACCCTAAGATTCTTTTCCCTGCGGGCGAGGCAGATGGCATCCACCGTAGACCTGCTGCTACGATAGTTAAATTGGAATGGATCCGTGTCACCACTCAGACAGGAGCCAGCCCTTCCTTACTGTTGATGTGAGGCCACTAGTCAATAGTCATTTAGGCAGGTTACCTCACTGTTCTTGGGCACTGGTACGATTGATGCCTGTTTGAAGCAGGTGGGTACCACGCCCTGCCAAAGTGAGATGTTGAAGATATTCGTGAAAACATTGGCAGGTTGGTCAGCACAGATTTTAATACTCAGCCAGGTACTCCGTCCGGACCGGATGCTTTTCTCGGATTCGTTCCCCCTTAAGGCAGCTTGAATGTCATCCTCAGACATCAGGGGTCATGGGAGTGCACAGTGGTGGTTCTTCATAGAACAGAGAACACTACTGCACAGTCCAAGCCCTTTGCCCCTCAATGTTGTGCCAACCTATATATTCTTTAAAAAGAAAGTACTAAGATCACCCTTCCCCATAACCCTCTATTTTTTTTTCTATCCATGCACCTGTCTAAAAGCCTCTTAAATGCTCCTAATGTTTCAGCCTCCACCACCATCCCAGGCAAGGCATTCAGGCCCCACAACTCTCTATGTAAAAAAACCTTACCCCTTATGTCTACCCTAAACTTCCCTCCTTTCACTTTGTACAGATGTCCTCTGGTGTTTGCCATTCCTGCCCTGGGAAACAGGCACTAGTTGTCCACTCTATCTGTGCCTCTCCTAATCTTGTAGACCTTTATTAAGTCTCCACTCATCCTCTATGCTCCAAAGTCCCAGTTCTGCTAACCTTGCCTCATAAGACTTATTTTCTAATCCAGGTAACATCCTTTGCACCCTCTCCATGGCTTCCACATCCTTCCAGTAATGAGGTGACCAGAACTGAACAGAATATTCTGTGTGGTCTCATCAGAGATTTGTAGAGTTGCAAAATAACCTCTCTAATCCTGAACATCAATCCCCCTATTAATAAAGCCCAGCATCTCGTAGGCCTTCTTCACTATCCTATCAACCTATGCATTGGCCTTGAGGGATGTTTGGATTTGGACCCCAAGGTCCCTCTGTTCATCCACACTCTTAAGTAACCAACTATTAATCCTGTACTCAGCCTTCTGGTTTGTTCTTCCAAAATGCATCACCTTACATTTATCTAGATTTAAATCCATCTGCCAGTTTTCTGTTCAACTCTGCATCCTGTCTATATCCTCTTGTAACCTTCGATAACTTCAACTCCATCCACAGCCCCTCCAACCTTTGTGTCATCCACAAATTTACTGACCCATCCTTCCGCCTCTTCATCAGGTCATTTCTAAAAAAATCAGAAAGACCAGGGGTCCCAGAAAGAACAAATCCTTGCAGACTCCACAAGTCACTGACCTCCAGGCAGAAGACTTTCCTTCCTCTACTACTCTCTGCTTTCTATCTTCAAGCCATTTTTTTATCCACACAGCCAAGGTTCCAGGGATCCCACGCCTCATGACTTTCTGAATGAGTCTCTCAAGGGAGACCTTGTCAAATGCTGGTATTTTCTGCACCATTCCAAATTCTGCCTGCTTATCTGCTCCTCGGTGTCCCGAGGGCTATTTGGGAGCCTATAGACTACTCCCAGTGCAGTGATTGCTCTTTTCCTATTCCTGACTTCCACCCATACTAACTTCCAATGCGTGACCTGCTGTGTTTATCCAGCATTTTTGTGCATTCCACTCAAACCCAGCATCTGTAGATGTTCTTGCTTAACCCAAAATCAAGTTCCAGTTGCTTTAATATGGGGAAGAAAAGCATCTCATGAGTTGGGAGAGAGTCAGTGTTGATCATTGGTTTCTGCAGAGATTTCCAGACAGGCAATGAGTTTATCATGGCATGGTCAAACATTCAGCACATCCATGAGGTGGTCTGATTAATGATTTTACAGTTACGTTGGTACAATAGTGTGACTGTCGTTATGTACTTTCACATAATACGCTAAAGGTCATCATAAGCATTGTTGATTTTTCCAATAAATGTTGATAATTCCTCTAAGATGAATTCTTTGAAGCCTCCTTGGTCAATCACTTCCTTTAGTTCATTCAGAAAGCTTGCAGGGACTGATACAGTACTGATGGGAGAGAGTGGGATCAATGTGGGGACTGATACTGCACTGTGGGGAGAGAATGGGGTAGTGGGACCAGTATGGGAACTGATTCAGCACTGTCAAGTGAGTGGAGAAGGATCCATTAATGGATAAATCCCCAAAATGTATTAGAAAATGAAAAATGGCAATACAAATAGGGACTGTAATGAAAGATTTCAATTTGGTAGATATTTGGAGAAGAATTAATCCTATAGAGAAATATTTATCTTTTTATTCTTCTAGGCATGATTCTTTTTCTAGAATAGATTATTTTTAGTATTGGCACATTTACAGGGAAAGATATTGCAGGCAGATTATAAAAGTAGAGTAATATCTGATCATTCTTTATTATTTTTTTTAATGAAAGTTCAGAGGTGTTACGTCCATTCTAAAGATGGAGGTTTAATAAAATGTTGTTGAATAAAACTGAGTTTGTTGATTTTATTAAGAAACATTGATTTTTTCTAAATGGAAAATGTTAACTCTGTTCAAAGTAGATTTGTAGTATGGGATGCATTAAAGGCTTATTTAAGAGGACAAATAATTAGTTATGCTACTAAAGTTAAGAAAGGGTATATAGCTGAAAGTATTAAATTAGAAAAGCAGATTGATGAATTGGAGAAGGAACTTCAGAGGGGAGTAACAGAAGATCAGAAGATAGCTTTGACTAGATTGAAATTGCGATATAATACATTACAGACTTATCAATTTGAATGTTTACTTAATCAAACCAAACAACAATATTATGAGTGGGGTGAAAAGGCACATAAAGTACTTGAGTGGCAGTTAAAGAAGGAGCAAACATCAAGGGTTATTAATGCTGTTAAAAAGGATTCAAAATCTCAGGAAATCAATGAACAGTTAGATTCATTTTATAAAAAAAATATACATCTGAGGGGAAACAGGATAATGGATCTATTGATTCTTTTTTACCTACATTAAAGTTACCAGCATTAGATGAAGAGGATATTATAGATTTGGAAGCTCCATTCACAGATTTAGAAATTAAGACTGCTATGATGGAAATGCCTAATGGTAAGTCACCAGGAGATGATGGATTTTTGGTGGAATTTTATGTTTTTTATGAAGATTTATCTTCGGTGTTTGGGGAGGTATTACAACAAGTAACTGAACATTATGAGTTACCAGAATCTTGTTCTAGTGCTTTAATTACTGTAATTCCAAAGAAAGGTAGAGGTCCATTAAAAGTATCTTCGGATAGACTTATTTCTTTATTGAATGTGGATTATAAAATAATAGCTAAATTGTTAGCAAAACGGCTGGCTAAATATTTACCTAAATTGATACACTTAGGTCAAAGAGGTTTTATTAAAAATATATATGCTTCGGATAATATTCTTCGACTAATTAGTTTGACAAATGCATAACGACGGCAGCCCAACCATCCAATGGTGGTTGCACTTGATGCAGAAAAAGCTTTTGATAGGGTCGAATGGAATTTTTTATTTAAAGTCTTGGAAAAGTTTAAATTTGGCCTCTTTTTTATTGGCTGGATTAAAGCTTTATATACAAACCCGACTGCTAGTGTGCTGATAAATGGACAGATTTTGTCGTTATTTAAATTAATGCGTTCTACTCAACAGGGTTGTCCATTGTCACCAGCCCTATTTGCGTTGGTCATTGAACCATTAGCTCAATTAAAATGGCAAAATGAGCAGATACAAGGGATGAGAGTTTTGGATGAAGAGTATAAGATTAATTTATTTGCAGATGATATTTTGATATATTTAACAAATCCAGAACAATCTTTGCCACATTTACGGGAATGTTTATTGCAGTATGGATCATTATCTGGGTATGAAGTAAATTGGGATAAAAGTGAAATTTTACCAGTAGGTGAAGGAGATTATTCAGTTTATAAAAATGTTATTAATTTGAAATGGACAGATAAAATTAAATATTTAGGAATAATTGTGAATACTGAGTATCAATCTTTATATAAATTAAATTATGTACCATTGTTGAAAAAGATAAAAGCAGATTTAATTAAGTGCAAAGACCTTCTGTTAACTTTAATTGTCTGGGTTAATTGTATTGAAATGAATATTTTTCCACATATTCAATATTTGTTTCAATCAATACCATATTTTCTTACAAGGAACTTTTTTCAGGATTTCAGGATTTAAATGAAGCTACTAGGGAATTTTTATGGAAAGGTAAATTACCAAGGGTAGCATTAAGTAAGCATTGCAATTGGATTGCAATTACTTCATTATCAGAATTATTATGAAGCAACCCAACTTAAATTTATTAGTGGTTCGATGGGTCTGGATCAATCTCCAAGCTGGGCTAAAGTTGAGATGGCATGTATTTCTGAAACTGCAATACATCAATTTATATTTCGGTGGAATATAGATCTATTACGGGAGTATAATGTGCCGATATTTAAACAACTGTTGATGTTATTGACAAAAAAGAATAAGATTATAGGATCAAAAGGCAAGTTATCTATTTTAATGCCATTATATAATAATCAGTTTATTCCTTTTTCATTGTTTAATAGTCATTTAAAGAATTAAGATTTTAAGGGTATAAAAATATTGCAGGATTGTTTTGTAGAAGGTCAATTTCTTTCTTTTATTCAATTGAAAGAACATTTTGATATTGCTGAAGCTTCTTTATTTGTTTATTACCAACTTCGGTCACTGGTTAAAAATAAATGTATGGTAGAAAGATGGTTTTACCTGTATTGTTGGAGTTTGAGTTTTTGATTTCTTCTATGCCTAAAAAAGGGTTATATTTCTGTTATGTATCAAGTATTACAAGATAATATGGATAAGCTGGAATGGGAGAAATCTAAGTTTAAATGGGAAAATTATTTAACTTTTGTTTTTCCTGAAGATTACTGGATGGATATGTGTCATGATCGTGTTTCTAGATTGACCAACGCATGATACGGTATGGTTAATTATAATTTTTTGCATCACTTATATTTAACTCCTGAGAAATTGAAAAAATTTGGTCTTAGTAATTCAGATTCCTGTTTTAGATGTGGTACGTGTGTTGGAACTTTTTTACATGTTGTTTGGTCTTGTCTGTATGTACAACCATTTTGGGAAGAAATTAAGTTAATTTTGGAAAAACTGTATCAGATTAAGTTACCATTAGATCCATCTGTTTTTTTTTTACTGGGTTATGTGATTCCTTTAAAGGGATTGGGGTTGGATAAATTTCAAATTGCATTTGTATATTTAGCATTGTCCGTAGCTTGAAAATGTATAGCAAGTACTTGGAAGGATAAGACAGTGATTAGTATAATGTGATGGTATAATGAAATGAAAGCTTGTGTTGTTATGGATAAAATTACTTATGTTTTGCATGATAATTTTTTTTGTTAATAAGTGGTCATTATATTTGGAATATATGCATTTAGAGGTACTTTGATTTATTTTATTTATTTTTAATAGTTTTTTTTTTAAATATATATTTCTTTTGCTCTTCTTAAGAGAGCTGGCTGAAGGGGTGGGGGGGTTGTTTTTTTTTCTTTTTATTTTCATATATATATAAATTTTGTTGTGAAGTGTATTTTGTATGTATACCAATAATTTTTCAATGAATAAAGTTTGAAAAAAAAACGTTGTTACATCGCCAGCATTCGGGACCGGGGTTTGAATCTTGCGCTGTCTGTAAGGAGTTTGTACATTCTCCCCGTGTCCGTGTGGTTTTTCCCCGGAGGCTCCAGATTCCTCCCACCATTCAAAATTTGGTGTAGGCTAATTTTATGCAAGTGGGCAGCATGGGTTTGTGGGCCGAAAGATGTATGTCTAAATTTTTTTAAATAAAAACAATTAAGAAAATATTACCTTCTCCTTTTGTGGCTGCCATTTGTTCTCAAGGATGACGGACTTTCTCTCCATTCTGGATTCTAAGATAGTTAATGAGACCCAAGTGCTAATTACAGAATGGTCACTATTAACTGTTCTCCCATTAAACTCCAATATTTCCTTCAACATGATTGTGCTTCTTCATCCTTCCATCCGAGGCTGGGAAGATATGATTTAATGAAGTTCCTCTGTGCATATTTCATCTTTTTTTTGGCAATTAACTCTGTTTCATCAGGTCAATGGAAGTCTTCTGTCATCACCACTCTACAGTGATTAGAGATCTCTAAAGTTATTGTGCAGATTTCCTCCACCAGCTGCTTCTCACCAAACACAAATCTTTATAAATAGCCTGAAATCTAAAAGACCACTTTCTTTTCCTTAGCTCTGAACAAATAGATTTGGGCTTTGAACCCTCTGCTGGTAGCTTGTTTTAAAAAAGGGCCTCACAGAATCAGTCTCTGTAACCTTCCCTTGGTACTCTAATCAGAGACTGCTCCAACAGCACAAAAGGACTTTCTATATTATTATGAAGTTATTTTCTTACAATACAGTAACTGTGAATATTCATTGTCAATTTATTTTTTGTATTCATTCTTTCCTTTTAATTCAATTATGTACATTATTGTGTTTTTTTTCGTACTTTTTGAAATGGATTTTTTTCACGAAGCAAGTGAGAATGTTGCTGTATATGTCCGAATCATGGGTCCTCTACCGGCACCACCTACGGCTCCTAGAACGCTTCCACCAGTGTTGTCTCCGCTCCATCCTCAACATCCATTGGAGCGCTTTCATCCCTAACGTCGAAGTACTCGAGATGGCAGAGGTCGACAGCATCGAGTCCACGCTGCTGAAGATCCAGCTGCGCTGGATGGGTCACGTCTCCAGAATGGAGGACCATCGCCTTCCCAAGATCGTGTTATATGGCGAGCTCTCCACTGGCCACCGTGACAGAGGTGCACCAAAGAAAAGGTACAAGGACTGCCTAAAGAAATCTCTTGGTGCCTGCCACATTGACCACCACCAGTGGGCTGATAACGCCTCAAACCGTGCATCTTGGCGCCTCACAGTTTGGCGGGCAGCAACCTCCTTTGAAGAAGACCGCAGAGCCCACCTCACTGACAAAAGGCAAAGGAGGAAAAACCCAACACCCAACCCCAACCAACCAATTTTCCCCTGCAACTGCTGCAACCGTGTCTGCCTGTCCCGCATCGGACTTGTCAGCCACAAACGAGCCTGCAGCTGACGTGGACTTTTTACCCCCTCCATAAATCTTCGTCCGCGAAGCCAAGCCAAAGAAGAAGAAGAAACATTGTGCAATGAATATGAAAATAAACTTATGACCTTGCTGCTGGCAGTCCTGAGATTTATGGACATCTCCTGCAGTGAGGAGGCAATTTAGACAAGTTGATCAGTAAAAATGGCAAACTTTTTGTCTCTTGGAGAATGTAATCGAGGGGCATGAATCCTTGCTACAATCCTATAGTTTAGCAGTCACTCTTTCTAAAGCTAACATAATTTTTAAATTTCAGATCAATTTAATGACTTAAATTAACCAGAGACAAAATTCTTTCACTCTTCAGAATCCTTCTCATCTTTCACCCATTGTTAAGATTGGAGTTTTGATGGAAGCCTGTGGAGGGTTAAAAACAAATTGACAGCACCTTGAAAAAGTGCCAGCCTATCAAAGCTGGCAGAACACGTCAACGCGTTTGGCTGTGTTTGCGTTACAACACTGAGAAAGGCAGGTTGTCAAATTTTCAATATTAATAGATCAGTTAGTAAAATATGATGCTTTGGCTTTTAAGTTGAACTGGTTAAGCAGGCTTGCTGGAACAGCCTTGCTCCATGGGGGAAAGGTGATGAATGCAGATTGCAGTGGCTTCCGTCAGAATAGCAAAGCTGCTTGTTGGATACTTGTTAGAGTGGAGCCCTGTCTCAGGAGAGCCTGTGTGCGCCACAACAGATACTTGTTCCCTGAAAGGCTCAAAACAGTTGACCAGAACTTGTAAAATTTGTCACTGCCCTCAATTTATTATGATTGTTCCCTAATCTCATTTGTTGGTCTTTTGGGTTTGGCCGTCACCAAGTACATGGAGATAGTGACAAACTCCTGCTGATACCAGCTCAAAAAGAATGGGCAGTGGGGGAGGCAGCTTCATGTGCAATACATGCAGGGCACCACAGCGCTCGTCTGAGAGTGAAGCCTCCACTGGAGCAATCCATAATATTTATCACCCATGAGGGCTGAAACGAAATCTTTTGTGCAGCAAGTGTGGAACCAAAATATAGTTTTTGGCTGACCTCGGGACATAAAATACCAACAAATATTGTCCAGAAGCAGTCCAAGAAAAAAACTTCCGTACGTTAGAGAAAGGGCACTTGACTGGAAATCTTGACTAATTTTCTCTTCCCACTGACACTGTTGGTCACAAATTTTTTTTTTTGGTTTGGATTTCCAGCATCTGCAGTTATTTTCTCCAATTGGTGTGAGGATTGATGCGAGTGAAAGGGGTAAGAGTAACACCCGCACTGGTGTGGGTGCATCACTGGGCAAGCCTTCTCGGTGAAGCTAATTACATGCTAACATTAAATTCAGCTGCATGTTAACAGGTCCTGGGAACAACTGAGAGACAAGCTTCAGTAAAGCGTCACAGGAAAACATCCTTCCCCTGCCTTCGGACAGAGGTTTTATTCTCATCCAGTGAGGCATCACAATAATGAAGGAGAGACTTTGCGAGTCTGCACTCTGTCCTGCATCTCCTCTCATTTCTAGTCTGTGCCCAATGTTATGTCTTCTGTGTGTCTTTAAATAATGGAGTTGTGTATGATCATTATGCTACAAGAGACTCAGAGATAAAAGGATGTTGCCATTGAGTTAAAAGGAGCTGCACGTTGTCTCTTCACTCCTAGACTGCGCAGCAACCTCGTGACTTAATATTTGGCCTGTCATGTTTGGAAAAGAAAGTGGTTAGCAGTTCGCCGTGGTACGAGCATTCCAACTTGCTGCGATCTCTGCAATGGCATGGTCGCAAGAAAGGTTAGGGTGCAATGACTCACGAAAGCGCACTTGCTGGATGCATCACATCAAGGTGCAGGGGCTGCTCTGCTCAAGATCGGAAGCAAAAGAAAGTGGCGAATGCAGTTCAGAACATCACTCAGATTTCCATCCCCTTCATGAACTCCATCTCCCGGTGCTGAGGAAAGGCAGCCAAAACACTGAAGGACCCATCGCACCCTGGACTCATTATCTTTCTCTTCCAATGGGGGATGAAGTTCAATAGCTTGGAAGTTCACACTGAGGTTTAAAGACGGGTTCTTCTCCATGGCCATCAGGCTCCTGAATGAACCCCACAACTGTTTTCATGCTGCCCTTGCTTGGTACTAATTTGTCTTTCTTTTCATTGAAATGCTACACTCTGTAAATTGTATTCTTTAAACGGCTGTATGAATGTCAGAGGGAACCTGTTAGATCGCTTGCACAAGAACACATTTTGCCTTACTAACGTGATGAATAAACAAACTTAAATCAGAGCAGCATATTCTGACAAAAGCTTATTGGTGCTGCTGCCTCTCAGCTCCGGAGACCCAGGATCAATCCTACTCTCAGGTGCTGTCTGTGTGGAGATTGTGCATCCTGAGTTACTCTGTGTGATCCAGATTTCCACCCACAAGTCAAGGATGCACTTGTTAGGTTAATTGGCCCCTGTAAATTCCCCCTCATGAGGAAAAATGGGATTGGTGTGGATGGGCGATTGATGGTCAGTGCAGACATGTTAAACTATAGGTCCTGCTTCTATGTGGCATGACTCCATGAAGATGCAAGATATCGATTTACCGCAAATCCTGAGAAAGTAGGCCGAAATTACATCAAAGAACATCTGGATATAAATTTATCTGAGACCCTTCTTATACCCATAATTCATGTAACACAGGCTGTGCACATTTAGACCAAGAGGCTCAGTGACCCATGTTACTCCTTGGGCTTTTGTTCTATTGCCTGGGCACATTGCTGAGCCAGTCACACTCCACGGACAGGAGACTGCCATATAAAGCTAAATGTAATCCGCCAGACGAACTCAATGGGTGGAGCAGCGGGAGGTGAAGAATGGTCAACGTATTAGAGCTGGAACCCTTCATCAGGATTGGGGATGTAGAGAAGAGCTCCAGTCTAAATCCTCAGTTCGTAGTGTGGGTATCCAATTGCTCATTGTCCCTGACTGGATACACATTCGATCTTAGCATCAATGGAAGAATAAAGGATCAAATTTACTCATTCAATGTTCTGCATGTTGATCATTTTTCAGTTGCAAACCTTAGTAGGGAAGCGATTATTGACCTTCCAGTGGTCTCTTCCTATACAAAACTGTCAATGTATGACATGGCCATAAACAATGAAGGCTCTAAATCTTATTAATTACCTCATCTGCATCTATCCCTGAAAACCTAAAGGGCAGATCCAATGATAAATAATTTGTTCCATCAATTCTCAGATTGATTGTGAGATCTGTATCTTGCCTACATACACTCAGATCTCTATCCTTATGTCTCGCAGAACAGTAACCCAGCTCTTGTTCTGAAGTCTTCAAATGACCTGGCAATTCAAGTGCTCATCTAGATACTTCTTCACTGTGGTGAGAGTATCTGCTTTCATCACCAACTCCAGATTCATAAGAACACAAGGAGCAGGAATAAGGCCATCTGGCCTGTCAACCCTGCCCACCATTAAAGCACTCTCAAGATCAAGAGCATTCAAGGACATTGTAGACAGCTCAGGAAGAAATTGTGGGAGTCCTGGCTTGGTAAAGATCTCATTCAGGTCTTTCTCCTCTTCTTCATTTTTCTCACTATAACTACACAATAATGTTTTTTTGAATATTTTATTTTAATTTTTCCAAGACTCAGATAGAATATTATTACGCACATCATTTAAAGAGTATTTAGCCTCATATGATTGCTCAAATCTCATCCCCGCCCCCAACATTAAAAAATCAATTGTCCAAAAAAGGGCTGTTTGAGCATGCTTCATTAATTATTCCATATCTGATCTTTAGGAGTTAATGCTATTAACCTAACTATATTATTTAAACCTTTTTGTGGAAGCTAATTACATCCTTAAGCCAGTATGATTCAAATAAGGTTGCCATATTTTAACAAGCACATTATATTTCTTTCTAAGTTATAAGTTACCTTTTCCAGGGGGCCACAATTTTGCATTTCCATATGCCAAAAGTAGGGGGGGGGGGGAGTCGGACTTCCATGTAACAGTGATACATTGCTTGGCTACCGCTTGTGAAATCCTCATGAACTGTATTTGATATTTTGATTGCTCAATAAATACAGTTCTGGTTCTGATGGAAAATCCACTTTTATAATTTTTGTCAAAATTTCTGCCAAGTCATATCAAAAGGATCTTACTTTCACACATAGCCAGGTTGAATGTATAAATGTTCCATCCTCTACACCACATCTAAAACACGAGTCCAGAATTTCAGATTATAAACAGTGTAATTTTTGTGATATAATTGGTGCATAAAATTGTATTGAACCTATCTATATCTGAATTAATAAATGATACCATATTATCAGAGCACAATTTTGACCAATATTGTTCTTGAAACTACACAAGAAAATTACCTCAGTGTCAGTGACTCTGGGTTCTACACAAAGTAGACCCAGAACCTGTCAACTATCCATAGGTGTGGATCAGATGCCTCAAAATTACTGCATTTTGCTCCTTTTGGACCGGGTGCAATTCTTTTGCAATGTTCCATGCGATTATCTGTGTGATCCCGCAACTTGGAATACATAGTTAACTTGTAACCTCAACTAACAAAACAATCGCTCAAATGCCTTCTTTTGGGAAACAAATGAACAAGCAAATCAGCGGATGATTCTCGTTTGCTCTGCTATTTGATGAGATTATAGCAGATTCAAGAGTCAGTTCAAGTCCAAAATAAGGACAAGGTTGACCATAAGAGGGGGGGCGCAGCATAGTCGGAATAGCGGTTAACGCAATGCTGTTACAGCGCCAGCAATCGGGTCCGGGATTCGAATACCACGCTGTTTGTAGGGAGTTTGTACGTTCTCCCTGTGTCTGTGTGGGTTTTCCCTGGGGCCTCCAGTTTCCTCCCACTGTTCGAAACATATCAAGAGTTGTAGGTTAATTGAGTGTAAATTGGATGGCACGGACTTTTGGGCCGAAATAGCCTGTTACCGTGCTGTATGTCTAAATTTTTTTTAATTTAAAAAGAGCTTCTTTATAGGTGGTGATGGGAAATCTTCCAAGAGGTAAACTTTTAAAAATGAGATAAGGAGACTCCAGGGACAGCATGTTCTCGTTAGATTGAAGGGCAAGGATGGAAGCATTAAGGAACTCTAGAATCACAGAGATTTTGAAGATAATGATTTACTGCATCTGGTGCTCCCTTTGTGGCATTCTCTACATTGGAGAGACTGGTTGCAGATTCAGATGTTGCTTTACTGAGCACCACCTCTCCGTGTGCTGCCAACAATTTCAATTCCGAGTCACACTCCCACATTCACATTCCTGTCCATGGCTTTGTGTACTATCCCACCCTGACCATTTGCAAATTGGAGGAACAACACCTTATTTTAAGTGTGGGCACCATCCAGCCAGATGGCATGAACATTGTCTTTTCTGCTTTCTATTAAACCTGTTCTCCTTTCCTTTCTTTTCCCCTTTCCTGTCTTTTCAGTTCTCCCTCTCTACCTCCTCACCCACCCAGCCATCCCTCCTTCCTCTCATTGCCTCTGTCCTCTCCCTCCTTTCTCCACCTAACATCTCCTGCCTTTGCCACCCCCTGTCTCCCCCCCTCCATCGACTCTTTTGTTTGGATGCCTGCTGGCATTTTCTCATACTTTGATGAGGCTCAAGCCCAAAACATTGGTGATGTATCTTTACCTTTGCTACATAAAGGACACCGTTTGACCTGCTGAACTACTCCAGCATTTTGTGCTTTTACAGTGATATTGAAGCTTTGCTTAAAAAAAAGGGAATGAAACATGTATCAGGTATATTCAGCTGGAATCAAGAGATTTCTGTGAGGAATATAGGGGATGTAGAGGTGCGTAAGAGTTCATCCAGCAGAGTAAATTTGGCTACATATTTCACCACCTGAAGTCCCCTGTTTGTCTCCAGGGTGGAAGAGCAACTGGTGCAATTGGCTGGTGACTTGTGTAAAATCCATTTCAGGAGCTAATTATGGAAAAATTAATGTTGCCAACTTCTGAAAAGAATATGTAAATGACCCAATAGGTTTGGAGAATTTCAATCCAGTTTTTATTTTGTGGGCATACCTGAAAGCAAAAAGCCATCTCACATTTTCAGTAATTGAGAGTTTGAGTAATCATTTCAGGGATTATGTTGGAATTACAAAAAAGTCATCATCAATCATTTCAGAGACTGAAACCTAAAACGAAAATGTTTCAGACGTGTTTAGCTGCAACTCAAATGGTTCCTGGTGATAACAAATGCTGTAAAGAGTGGAAGAGTTATCCTATTTCACAGGACGGGCTTCACGTGATAAGGAAAACAGATTCCCTGGAAAATGATGATAAGAATAATTGGCTTCAACAATCATCCTCTTACATTTTAAAAGGCCTTTTTTTAGGCAAACCAAGTTAGACATTTGGATTGCCATTGGCTAATGGCCAGGAAGGCTTGTGTAAATGAGTTTATCTGGCTGCTGGCCTTAGTTTGCTTTGGGGAGTGGATGAGGGGCTGCTAAACCAGCTGTGTTGAAAATTTGATCCCCCTAGTACGAGTCCTGTTGATTTGAAAGGCAGGGTTTTACCCTGCTTTTACGAAAGAAGGGTTCTTCTGCTCAGTTTTACCGACGGCAATATCAGTTCAAAGCCAATAGATTCAGGCCAATAGATCATGGAAGGGTTCAGTTCAAAATAATATTCATGATAGTAGGAATGAACATTTCACAACACATGGGCAATAAATACTTCCTATCCCAAATTTCTAGTGCCATTGCCTTTCTGCATTATCTTACTTAAATTGAGTTGATATAATTACAGGGCAAATTTCAATGAAGACGGCAACACAAATCATTTTAATCAATTCTCACTTGTCCTTCCTGCTAACTTTAAGTAAAGGGTCGACCAAATCTGCCTGAATATGAGAAACAAAGTTCAAGTAACTTGTAGCAGGTTAAGTCATTGGTCAGCCCTGATCCTGAACACAAACTGGCAACTGCTGCAGTGGGAATGACTGGAGGAAAGAAATAGAACAGTTCAAAAGGAGTCAGAAGGAAAGATCCCGTTAGCTAACTGGCGATAAGTTATTGAAAGAGGCTCCAGATTAACACGCACAAAGTAAAAGGCAGTCAGCATGCCAATAACCAATCTGAACTCTGCAAGAAATTGTGAAGCAATAGGAACGATATGAGCTGTGGGGAGAGCACCCAAGGTCAACAGTTGAGCAACTGATAGGAGCTCTCAGGATAACGAGTATCATGCCACACAAAAACAAATGAGGTGACAACTTTGCAAAGAGCAACGCAGTTATTTGTCAGCTTCTATTCTCATTAGACACTGTAGCCTCACAGTGCGATGGAAACATTAATAATTCCGGATTGATCTCCCATAAATAAAACACTGCGGAGGTGCAGGAAGGAGCATTTCACTGAAATTAGCTCAAAATCAAAATACCAGCAGCTGAACTGAAGGGAAAGTAACCGGGTGTCAAAATACAGTATATTAACAGAGCTGTTTTACTTTGGTGATGTGATGTAAAATTAAAATGCAGTCAAATATCTGATCTTTTTAAAAAACTACTCGTATTAAGTTGATAAAAATTGCTCTTCAGGGTGAACTCAGAGTTCCAGCAATCCCCTCATCCCCTGCCCCCCTCTGCCTTCCGATCCATCTGACTTGAAGAATCAACACTATCCTTGCTCTGAGGCTTCCTCTTGCTGAGTCTGATTTGGTTGTACGCCAAATACTTGCAGAGACAGATGAGTAGCCAAATCCTCCCACTTTGTCCAACACTTTCCTCTTATCTACCAGCTGCCAAATTCCCCCCTGTGTCGTGTTGCATTTCATTCACACAACCACCAAGTTACCATAGCTTTTGAAAGGCATCTTTCCTCTCTCCTGGACTTCAATCCATCTGACTTCTGCTTCCTGTCAGAATGCGCTGTAAATAATGCAGCATACCTCTCTTAAACAGGCAATACAAGAGCTAAATTTCCATTGTAAGTGCAACCTCCTCCTTGATCTGTAGGAAACAGACTTCTGACATCGTAACCTTCCTGCAAACTGCGCGATGTGATGACAGATTATCATCTCACCACCAATCCGAATTAGAACTGATAACTGCCTTCGATAATAGTGTTACTTTTATGGGTTTATTCAGGTGGAGGGAAGAAACAGAAAAATTGAGTAAATGCAAGCGGGCATTTTTCCACTGAGGAAAGGCAAGACAAGAACAAGAAGGCATGGGTTAAGCATGAAAGGTCAAATGTTTAAAGAGAACATTAAGGGAAACTTCTTCACGCAATAAGTGGTGTGAGTGTGGAATAAGCTGCCAGCTGAAGTGGTGAATGTGAACTCCACTTTGACATGTTAAAAAAAAATTGAATTGGTACATGGATGGGAGAGGTATGGAGGGATACAGTTATTGGGTCTTGGCAGAATAATAGTTTAGCTCAGACTAGATTGACCAAAGGACAATTTTCAGTGCTGTAGTGTTCTGTGGCAGATCTTAAGGCAATCAGACGAGGTCAAATCTCAGAAGCATTGTTGTTTGCCAATTTATTTGAGGTAAAGTGTGAGGGTCAAAACACGAGTTTAAGAAGTATTATTTTTCTGTCATTACATTGAAAGATTGGAGTGACAAGTTATCATGATCTTTCAGCAAAAGGAACAGGTCCATCTGTCTATATTCACTCGACGTACATTGATTTCAACAAAAGGAGAGTTTGTGCCAAAGAATAAGACCACATTATAATGCTGCAATGACCGAAAGGGCAAGGATTAGTTAAGGGTAGATTCATGCATGATCTAACATCTCGACCACTGGTTCTCCACATTTTTCTTTCCACTTACATATACTTTAAGTAATCCCTATGCCATTGGTGCTCTGTGGTGTAGCAAGGGATTGATTAAAGTGGGATGTGAGTGGAAAGAAAATGTTTGAAAACCACTGCTTTAATTGTACCTAATTGACTCATTATGTGCACGGTTTCAGAACACCAAAGGAAATGGGCCGATGGCGATTTTTCTCAAGCCAAATATTTCAGTAACAATTGAGTCTAAAGCAGTGATTCTCAAGAAGTGATTCCCACTCACATCCCACCTTAAGCAATTCCTTACTAATCACAGAGCACCTATGGCATAGGGAATTGCTTACAGTGGTATATGAGTGAAAAGAAAAAGGTTGAGAACCATTGATCTATAACATTGTTAACATATTGCCATATTTCTAAAAATTCTCAACACCACTAATTCTCCTAGCATTTGCCTTTAAACAGTATCATCCTCATAACAACTTCAAATAGTATGAATCAGGAAGCTCTCACTGCAATTACAGTTCACATTTGATTCCTCAGTTATACAAGTTCCATGAAAGAGATTTTATTGGAACATCATCTGCTGAAAATTTTCTGATGCACCTTTCAACAAAGTGAAAAGCAATGATTTTATTTCAATTTCTGGTGGGAATAATCAGCTCTCCCCACATGGATGATTGCTTCTAATAGAAGATCATTCATATAGAATAGACTCCAACTGGTTTGTTCTCATTGATGAATCTGCAGAGAGTCTTGGAGATCCCTCATTTGGTGGAATCATCATGCCTTCAGTATGCACCCAAAATAGCTCGATTAGGCCCCAGAATATTTACATGATTTCAAGGAACCCTTTCTAGTTTTAAGGTCCTTATCTCATGAATTTCAACTGCAAATACAAGTGGAATAAAGCCTGAGATGAAACCACTTTCCAGATCAAGGAATTTACTCAAGACTGAACAGCAAAGTCGCTGAATTTCAACAGCCTTAAACAACATGAGCAATTCCAAAGAGGGCTTGGGTAACAAGACCACTAATATGTGAGAGCCAAATTAAATCTTCTTCTGCAAGTGAATACCAAGACCTGGATAAGGAAACAAACCATGTTGTTACATCTTTCTTTCCACGGCTTGATGGAGTGCATGAGAAGAATGGGTTTTGTCATGTGGACGAAATGAAAACAAGGGAGCACAGTTTTAAAAAGAACACTACTCATTTAAGTCACAGATGAAGCAGAATATTTTCTGTCAAAGGATCATTTGCCTCTGGAATTCTTTCCCTCAAATTATGGATGAACCAGTGAACGGAATGACAAAAGGTTATCAGGTATAGATAGGAATGTGGAGTTGGCACGATAATTATACCAGCCATAATCAGATCTGAAGCAGTACATGTTTGAAGGGCCAAATGGCCTACTGCTTCTCATCATTATAAATTTTTCATGTTTGCACGCTCCAGGTCATTGTTAATTAAACTGCCAGATCAAGACCTGGATTTCAACAACTAGTTTATTCTTGCAGCTTAAGCCATGTAATTGGTGAAACATTTTCATGATGGATTCTCTGTGCCAATTAACCAAGTTCCCTGCTTATTTCCCCCTATCTGTAACATTTCCTTACTACCATAAAGCCACAAGACATCAGAGCAGAAATAGGCTATTCAGCCCAACAAATCTGCCCCTCCAATCAGTCATGAGCTGATCCATTCTCCCAGACAGCCCCACTGCCTGGCCTTCTCCCCATAATCTGTGATGCCCTGGCTAATCAAGAATCTGTCAATCTCTGCCTTAAAT
Organism: Narcine bancroftii; assembly: GCF_036971445.1. Classification (NCBI taxonomy): domain Eukaryota; kingdom Metazoa; phylum Chordata; class Chondrichthyes; order Torpediniformes; family Narcinidae; genus Narcine; species Narcine bancroftii. The sequence continues at coordinate 85,821,148 of NC_091470.1, read as the reverse complement.
ACACCTGGCCCCTACAACTGCCTGAAGCAACAAATTCCAAACATTCACCATCCTCTGGGTAAAGATGTTTCTCACATCTCTGTCCTAGATTGTCCCAGCATGGGAAATAAACTTTCTATGTCTACTCTGTCCATGCTTTTCAACATTCAAAATGTTTCAATGAGATTCCATCTCATTCTCCTAAATTCCAATGAGTACAGGCCAAGAGATGTCAAATGCTCCTCATATGATAACCCTTTCATTTCTAGAATCATCCTCATATACCTCTGCTGAACCCTCTTGTATGTCAGTACATCCTTTGTTAATGAAGAGCCCAAATGAGATCTCATCTGCCCCTTATAGAGCCTCAACATCACATCCCTGCTCTTATATTCTATTCCTCTTGAAATGAATGCTGGCATTGCATTTGCCTTCTTCACCACCAACTCAACATGTAGTTTACCTTCAGGGTATCCTGCATCAGGACTCCCAGGTCCCCTTGGGAATTTTCAATTTTCTCCCCATTAAAAAAAGTCTTCCTGTTTATTTTTTCTACCAAAATGCATGACATTTTATTTCATTTGCCATTTCTCTGCCCTTCTAATCCGCCCAAGTCCTTCTGAGGCCTCTCTGTTTCCTTAAAACGACCTTCTCCTCCACCTACCTTCGTATCATCTGCAAAATTGGCCACAAAACCATTTATACCACCGTCTAAATCATTAATATACAATAAGAAGTGGGTCCAACACCCAACCCCTGTGGAACACGGCTAGAGATTGGCAACCAACCAGAATATAAAACCTGTATTCCGACTCTCTACTTCCTGCCAAGCAACTAATGCTTACCCATGCTAGTACATTTCCTGTTCTACCATGTGCTTTGGTCTTGTTAAGTAGCCTCATGTGTGGCACCTTGTCAAAGTCCTTCTGAAAAATCCAAATACACAACATCCACTGCCTCTTCGTCATCTAGCCTGCTTGTTACTTCTCCAAAGAATTCCAAAAGGTTTGTCAAGCAAGATTTTCCCAAAAGGGAACCATGCTGGCTTTTGGCTTTTCTTGTTATGTGTCTCAAACAATCGATTTCAACATTTTCCTAACGACTGACATCTCTATCATTTCCTTTCTGCTGGCTCCTTCCCTTCTTGAATAGTACCCTAATCATAACTACAGAGCACCACAGATAGATTTGTCTGCACTCTTGAAACACTACTTTTTTTCTTGCACTAAAGGTAACCGTGAATACTATCTTTTATATTTGTTATCTCTTTCTGTCTGATAACTTAAATTTAGTACTGGAGCTTTTCTTTTACAAAGTGGCTTTGAAAAATGTTGTTGTTTGTGTACATTGTCCTTGTGTATAACAATGAAGTTATTATAATTTCCTACCAAATCTGATGGAAATATCTTTGAGATAAAATCCTTTTCCGAGAAAGCTATCTCAGAGCCTCCAAATAAATTTGAAAATGTTGCTTCAGCCATTCACACAAAGCAGAATCCATGCAATTTCTCTTTAATATAAGAACAATAGCTTGAATGTAAGCAAGTACATCAAGCATGCTGAGGAACCAGTGGATTACAATGCAGCCAGGTACTACAATGACAGAGAAGGGGAAGGGGGTTCATATTGCAAGGGACCAATCCTAGCTGATTTTGGTACAACTGGAGGTCCCTCGGTGAGCACCAACAGATGCAAAGAATGTCTCTCATACAACAGAAGGAAACCCTGAGAGTGCAGCAATCCCTCAGAGATGCACTGAAAACTCAGCCCTATTTTGTACCAAGACTCTGATACAGAATTTGAACGCTTGACCCTTCAGTTCTGATGGGAGGGTGCTGACACCAAAATACGGTAGACACTTATCTTGTATTATGACAGATGCATGGGGACAAGGCATGAAATGGCATTCCCACATACCACAGTGAGACAACTCTCACAGACTTTATCCAGTCTGAGTGTCGAGGGTCAGGTGAAAAATCAGGAATCAAAGATGAAGACTTGGCTCAGATCATACGAAAGTTGGAAGCAAAGGATCTGGGATTAACTCCAGCTGCTGAACATGCAGGGAAGTTGGCTGGGCTATTTGGAGTGAGATTAAATGGATCAGTTCAACAGCTTCTGTGCCAGCAATGTGACTAAGTACTGAGGCCACTCTGGTGACTTGAGTGTGAACTCGACTGATAAATTTAAAAGAAGATTATTTGCTTTTATGATCCAAATGATAGGGAGTGACACCATTGCAACTGCTGGATTTAATCATTTTACTGAACTGAATGGCATTGTTTCCTCTTCATTACATATTTGCCTGGGAACAGCATGAAAATGAAACAGTGAATACAGGTTGGAATTTGTGGCTCGGTTTGTAGATAATACAAAGATAGTTAGAGGGGCAGCTAATGTGGAGGAAAACAAGAGAAGCTTGGATAGATTAGGAGAATGGGTAAAGAAATGGCAAATTAAATACAATGTTGGAAAGTGTACAGTCATGCACTTTGGTAGAAGGAATAAAAGGGGGGATGGAGAATAAAATTCAAAATTATGAAGTGCAAAGGAACTTGGTAGTCCTCGAGCAGGATATCCTAAAGGTTAACCTCCAGGTTGAGTCAGTAGTGAAGAAGGCAAATGCAATGTTGACCTTCCTATCTAGAGGAATCCAAGAACAGGGATGTGATGTTGGGGCTTTATAAGGCATTGGTGAAGCCTCGCTTGGAGTATGGGATATGTTTTTGGGCTCCTTAATTAAGAAAGGGTGGAGAGGGTACAGAGAAGATTCACAAGAATGATTCCTGGAATGAAGGGACTAACATATGAGAAACAGTTGAAGGCTCTTGGTCTGTACTCCTTGGAGTTCAGAAGAATGAGGGGAGACCTCATAGAAGCATTTCAAACATTTAAAGGCTTGGACAAAGTTGATGTGGCTAAATTGTTTTCCATGGTAGGAAAGTCTAGGATAAGAAGCCACTACTTCAGGATCGAAGGGTGCCCATTTAAAACAGATGCAAAAGAATGGTGAACCTCTGAAAAATGGTCAGGCCCTGCTGTGGAGGCCAAGTTATTGGGTGTATTTAAGGCAGAGATTGTTATGCATCTGAATAGTCAGGGTATTAAAGGTTAATAGGAGAAGGCAGGGGAGTGGATCTGAGCTGGAGAGTAAATCAGCTCATGATGGAATGACAGAACAGACTCAATGGCCTATTTCTACACCTAAATCTTATGGTCTTAAACAAGAAAGTCTAGTGATGCTGGAATCAAATAACATACACAAATCTGCTGGAGAAACTTAGCATCCAAATAAAATGAAGGGTATCCAATGTTTTGGGCCTGGGCCTGGGCCTTTTGCCAGGTATTGCAGGGTTATTTCCTGACATCTTGCTCCCAACACAGATCACAACCTCTGGATATTCAAAACTGAAATTTGAATGCGTATCACACAAGACTTGTTGATCGATTAATAGTTCAGTCTGCTCGCAGTTACCTTGAAAAAGGGCTCAGGGTTGAAAAGTTGGTTATATATCTTTATCTCCTATGTGGACTGCAAGATCTGCTGAGTGCATCCAGCATGCACGGATGGCACCAAGGGAGGGCATTCATGGGCATGGCCCCTCATTGCGAGGTGCTATGCCCACATACATTCGTGCGGCATGGTCCCCTGGCGAGGTGCTGTGCCCCCATATGCTTGTGCAACATAGCCGCACCCCACCCCCTTACAAAGTGCTGTGCCCCCATACACTCGGTGCCATCACTTTCTGCCAGACCTGCCCCCACCCGTGACATTAGGGTGAGCCAAGTATCACTAGCATCCAGCTTGACACATGCTAGTGACTCTCCACGCAATAAAAGCCGCCCTTTCAACTGCTGTGCCAGAATGATGGAGGAGGATTATGCTCATTCGGCAGGTAAGCCACCATCAGCACCCCCCCACTGAGCAGCAGAGTGAGTTTATGGCTGTCGGACTGTGCCCCACCTGGTTACCCTAATGCTTATTCTAATACTTATTCTAGCTCCGACCTTGCCAACACAGCAGCACGGTTGGTGCAGTGGTTAGCATAACACCTTTACGGCACCAGTGATAGGGACCAGGGTTTGAATCCTGCACTGTCTGTAAGGAGTTTGTAGGTTCTCCTTGTGTTTGAGTGGGTTTTCCCCAGGGGCTCCATTTTCCTCCTACCATTTGAAATGTACCAGGGGTATAGGTTAATTGGTGTAAATTGGGTGGCACAGGCTCATGGGCCAAATTGGCCTATCACCATGCTGTATGTCTATTAAAAAGCACTTTTTATGATTTTAACTGGGCCTTTATCTGGGTTATCAATGATTCCTTCTCCCACCACCCCCTCTCACCACCAACTGATGCTGTTCAACTTGCTGAGTTCCTCCTGAAATATTTTTGTCTCCAGATTCCAGTGTCTCCAGTCTCTTGATTTTTGACTATATTGATCACCTGTGCTCTTTGAAAGAGTTATCATATTTTTCACAGTCCTCTCATTTTTTTCCCCCCAAATCCCTACCATTTAAGCACCTTTGGGAGAAGTGCAGTGGTGAGGCAGGTTGGGCTGCTATCTCACAGCTCTAGTATTCTACCTCCAGAACTGACCTCCTTCATTCTTCTGGAATTTGTGCACTCTCACTGGGGTTTGTCCAGGTGCTTCATTTCCTCCCATGGTCCCAAAGACATGCAGGTGGAAAGGTTAAGTGCCCAATGTAAATTGTCCCTGGTCTAAGTGAGTGGGAGGATCTCTGGGGGGGGGGGGGGCAAGATGTTGGGATGACTGTCAATCTGGATGAAGGATTGTTGGAGGAACTCGGACAGCATTCAAGGGTAGAAATAGTCAGTCGTCGTTTTGGTTCGGGGGGCCCTTATTGAGATTGAGATGGAGTAAGTGAGATTACATATATAAAGAGGAGAAAGAAGCTGTGGGAGGGGCCCCAGAGGTGAGAAGGTATCCGACCTAAGATGTAAAAGGTGGAGAGACAGGTAATGGTGGGGGTGTTCTATGATTTTTAATATTTCGATCAATTTACCGCTTAACTTTATTTCCTTTAAGGCAGTGGTTCTCAACCTTTTCCTTTCTACTCGCATACCACTTTAAGTAATCCCTTTGCCATCAGTGCTCTGTGATTAAGGTGGGATATGAGTGGAAAGGAAAGGTTGAGAATCACTGCTCCAGACCCAAATGTTACTAAAATATTTTGCTTGAGAAAAATTGTTATTGTCCCATTCCCTTTGGAGTTCTGAAACCGTGCACATAACAAGACAATGAGGTATGATTAAAACAGTGGTTTTCAATTTTTTCTTTCCACCCACATAGCACATTAAGCAATCCCTTACTAATCAGAGCTCCTATGGCATAGGGAATACTTAAAGTGATATGCGAGTGAAAAGAAAAGGTTGAGAATCACTGGTTTAAGGGGAGCAACTTTGTTTTTCAGTCTCACTGAAGAACTAAAATCCCTCAACCCTGATACCACTCCATCCATTCCAAGCTCTTAGCTCCTTCCTGAAACATGGTTCCCAGAATTGGCTGCAGTTGTCCAGCCAGATGCTAACTGGTGCTTTAAATTTATTCCCACCAACTGCTCTCTTTATCCTCAATGAAAACCTGATTTGTAACAGCATCTGAATGCATTACCTCTGGTAATGTCCAAATAAAAAGAGATAATTACAGTCAGCCAACATCCGTGCAGAGAAAAAGAGAACCAAGATTTCACATCATTGAGCTTAAAGAACAATCTTACATTGTGGTTGTGATGAAAGGTTGTCTCAAAATGCTGATATTATGTTCCCTGCACCCCCCTCCCCCCTACATTTGCTGCCTGACCTCTAAATACAGCAATGTTTCAATCGTAATGTTCCAAATATGGAACTCTTAAATTTGCCTGTTAACACCTCATGAAGGAAGAGCTGATGTACAGGTATGAAGAAAATGCACCACATGATATTTTCCCAAACTATGGCTATATTCTTTCACTGTGTTGTTGAAAGTCGTTAGACTGATTCTGTAAAAGTGTGCTTGCTGCATCACTCTCTATCAGATGTCTTCAACCTAAAATGTCCTTATTTTTCTCTTAAGCTTCATGAAAAATTACTGCATTTGCTTTATTCATCTTGCCCGACCATTACCAGAAAATCAGCGAGTCAAATAAGCCAAGAAAAATAGGAGAAATAAAAAGCTTCACCTTATCTGTAATGGATGGGTTTCATTTTTTGAAAAAGAAGACATAAATTAGATAAAGATAAGAATATATGGACTTGAAAGATTTATTATTATCTTACAGTAATGTTTCCGCCCAGGGAACTGAATTCCCCACACTATGAATACCCTCTGAATTTTAGTCATAAAACATTTAGCTTGAGATAATTTCAAGTGCAGTTGGACAATGACTTGTTTACTTCAGTTTGTAGATAATAAAATTCAAGCATATAAATCTTATTGAGTGTCAGCTGGTTAACCCCATATGTAGAATGACGGCAAATATGCTAAACAGATGGTTTAGATAATTTTCAAAGAAAAATAAGAGTGCATCTACAACATTTTTTTTACTGGCAGGTGGTTCAATCAAATTGAAAGCTTCGTCAAACTACTTGCTTCTTTCAATGCAACGAGTTTGCTGAAATCTGTGGCTGATCTGCAGCTTTAGAAATATGAAGAAAGAATTAATCTTCATTTGATGCAGACAGCATCAGATTATTTTTACCTCTATAAGATAAATATCAAAGGTAGAAAATGGCATTCAACACCCTTTCTTGTATACTTTTCTGTATCATTAAGCCAAAAGCAGCCAGAACTGGATTGAGAAATAAGGTGAAATTTTGAAGTTCATTTGTATGATAGCTTAAAATTCCTTTCAGTGCTAATTAAATATTAATCTACTACAAATATATAAAGCCTCCAGTAAACTGAACACAGTTTCACTTGAATACAAAGCACAACCAGGACAAGACCTCTGTTTAATGTTAGAATCGAGATGTCGATAATAGCCTTGAATTAAAAACATTTTCATGTATAAATATTCTTAATGTCCAGAATATCACTGAATATTTGAATTGGCAACACTGTCATTAATATGTAGAGTGGCCAACTAACACCCAAATAGAGCAATTAATTTACTTGCCTTAATTATCTTTGAACGTCTTGGCATTGAGATTGCATTGCTGGTGAAGATCAGTAAGTTTACTCTAAGACACTAAATTTTTTTATCTTTAAGACAATAAAGCTTTGAAGGTGTTTCAAAAAACCATAAATAGACAAAACATGTCACAGCCATATCACGTCATAAGATAATGCTGTTTAAAAACTGTTAATGAGGTGGGTTTCAAGGAGGACTTTGAGAAAGGAAGAGGGTGGGGAGACAATTGCTAAGAAATTGGATATGACCTATTTTTGTGCATTTAGCACAATCACCAAATCAGGTTTCAGCCTTCAAATAGTGAAATAGGTCAAAATCCAAAATGAAGTGGTGGTGGTGACATTTATACCCAGCTCAGAAAGTTGATAAAATAACAATATCAATACAGGTCCATTAACACAAGCACAAGTGACACCAGCACAAGGAAAAGTTTCCATCAACGCCAAGAAAAAGATCTAACCAATGCATCTAAAAGGTTCCCTATTGTTGCACCTCACCTTGAGATTTTCTAAGATCGATCTCTAATGGTAATACTGGACAACAATTTTTTTTTCCAGAAGGTTTGCTTCCTTTAAGAAAATTGGGGATTATGATAGACAACTTCAAGCTGAATACAAAAATAATTTTCGATTTGCTGCATCATGTAGCAAGTTGGAGAAACATTAAATTAACTTGAATCTAGCAGGCTTAATCCCATAATGATGCTGACACATTGCGTTAGTTCAACTGACCTAAAAAGGTTTTCCTGATTTTTGTTTGTACTCAGCATCTGATGCCTCTCGTGTTGGTGTCCATCCATAGTCGGCCAGTGTTGATGGATCCCAGTTGCCCTGATACTACTTTCCCATGGTCGCAATGTCCTGGTGAAACCTTTCACCATGTTCGTCACCGACTGCACCAAGATCAGCAGGGAAGAAGCCCAAGTGCGAATGCAGGTGAGTTTTCAATGACACGCTGCATTTCATGGTTTTGTCAGCTTGAAGTTGACTTAAAATATGACAGGAAATCACAAAAATAGGTTGTATAAAAAAATGGTATGATAGGAAAATTTGAAGGTGATTTTTGTGATCTTCAGTCCAAAATCCATAAAATACACCCAAAGTGTTTGTTGTCTAGTGTAATCTATAAGCCTTTGTCACTTCATCAATTGATATATATTTTGACTTGTTTGTATCAGCAGGTCTGAAAAAATAGCATCAATATCCAACCTTATTTCTACAGGTAAGGTTGCTTTCTTAACTTCTCAAATTACTTTGTTTGCAGACCTGCTTTTATCCTGTTCCACAGTTTCAACAATAATGTTTTGTTATGATGAACACATTTATCTGCCCTAAAGGACTCCTATAACTTATCAGAAATGCTGGCTCCTGATACCAACAAGATGGTTTGAGAACCATTAAAAACACACCAAAATGCTGGAGAACTCAGCCGGTCTTTTCAGTGTCTATAGGAGACAAAGATATACTGACAATGTTTCAGGCCTGAACAAGGGGTGGTGGTGACACTGACTGGAGTGGGGTGGTGGCAACACTGACTGGGGTGGGAGGGTGGCATCGCCAGTGGTCCAGATTGCTACCCCTGCTACGTGCTAGTGAGGTTAGAAATAGGAGGATAATGCATCTTAACACGTGGCTAAAGACAAGGTGCAGGAGGGAGGGCTTCAGGTTTCTGGATCATTGGGTTCCCTTCCAGGGAAAGTGGGTCCTGTTTTGACGGGATGGTCTGCATCTGAACTGGAAGGGAACAAACATCTTTGCAGAAAGGTTTGCTAGTGTTGCTCCGGTGGGTTTAAACTAGATTTTCGGGGGGGGGGGGGTTGGGAACCAGAGTAACAGACCACATAGAGTACAGGAGGGAAAAGATGATGTGAAAATTTCATGAATCGTTAGAAGTCAACGGGTTGAACCTGGTGGAAATGTTCTCCGGTGCATCCATTTCAACACAAGGAGTATTGTAAGAAAGGAAGACGAACTTAGAGTGTGGATTGGCCCATGGAGTTAGGACATTGTGCCCACTAGTGAAGCTTGGCTGCAGGACTGGCACCTCAATGTTCCAGGCTTCAATTGCTTTAGATGTGAAAGAACAGGGGGGGGGGGTGGATGAAAGGGGGAGGAGTGGGATTGCTCATCAGGGAAAATATCACCGCTGTGCTCAGGCAGGACAGACCAGAGGGTTCATAAACTGAGGCTATATGGGTGGAGCTGAGGAACAGGAAAGGTATGACCACATTCATGGGTTTGTAATATAGACTACCCAATAGTCAACAAAAATTGGAGGAAAAAATCTGTAGAGAGATAGCAAACAGTTGCAGGAAGCACAAGGTTGTGATAGTAGGAGATTTTCATTTTCCACATATTGACTGGGCCTCCCATAATATAAAAGGGCTGGATGGCTTGGAGTTTGTCAAATGTGATCAGGAAAGTTTTCTACATCAATATATAGAGGTACCAACTAGAGAGAGTGCAATACTGAATCCCCTATATGGGAACTGCTTTGCGGAAACTGCCAAAATGTTTGGCCTGGAAGTCAGCCTGAAGAAAACTGAGGTCCTCCATCAGCCAGCTCCCCACCATGACTACCAGCCCCCCCACATCTCCATCGGGCACACAAAACTCAAAACGGTCAACCAGTTTACCTATCTCGGCTGCACCATTTCATCAGATGCAAGGATCGACAATGAGATAGACAACAGACTCGCCAAGGCAAATAGCGCCTTTGGAAGACTACACAAAAGAGTCTGGAAAAACAACCAACTGAAAAACCTCACAAAGATAAGCGTATACAGAGCCGTTGTCATACCCACACTCCTGTTCGGCTCCGAATCATGGGTCCTCTACCGGCACCACCTACGGCTCCTAGAACGCTTCCACCAGCGTTGTCTCCGCTCCATCCTCAACATCCATTGGAGCGCTCACACCCCTAACGTCGAGGTACTCGAGATGGCAGAGGTCGACAGCATCGAGTCCACGCTGCTGAAGATCCAGCTGCGCTGGATGGGTCACGTCTCCAGAATGGAGGACCATCGCCTTCCCAAGATCGTATTATATGGCGAGCTCTCCACTGGCCACCGTGACAGAGGTGCACCAAAGAAAAGGTACAAGGACTGCCTAAAGAAATCTCTTGGTGCCTGCCACATTGACCACCGCCAGTGGGCTGATAACGCCTCAAACCGTGCATCTTGGCGCCTCACAGTTTGGCGGGCAGCAGCCTCCTTTGAAGAAGACCGCAGAGCCCACCTCACTGACAAAAGGCAAAGGAGGAAAAACCCAACACCCAACCCCAACCAACCAATTTTCCCTTGCAACCGCTGCAATCGTGTCTGCCTGTCCCGCATCGGACTGGTCAGCCACAAACGAGCCTGCAGCTGACGTGGACTTTTTACCCCCTCCATAAATCTTCGTCCGCGAAGCCAAGCCAAAGAAGAAGAGATATGGGAACAAGACAGGACAGGTAGCAGAAGTATGTTTAGGGGAATATTTTGGGTCCAGTGATCATAATGGCATTAGTTTCAAGTTAATTATGGAGAAGGACACGTCTAGGCCTCGGGTTGAGATTCTATATTTGAGAAAGGCCAATTGTGAGGAAATGAGAAAGGATCTAGAATGCGTGGATTAGGATAGGTTGTTTTCCGGCAAGGATGAGCGAGGTAAGTGGAGGACCTTCAAAGGTGAAATTTTGAGGGTACAGAGATTGTATGTTCCTGTCAGGATCAAAGGCAAGGTTAGAAGGCATAGGGAATCTTGGTTTTAAGGGATATTGGGGATCTGGTTTGGAAGAAGAGAGAGGAGTATAACAGGTATAGGCAACATGGAGCAAATGAGGCTCATGAGGAGTATAAAAAGTGCAAGAAAAAAACCTAAAGAAAGAAATCAGGAAGACTTTGACAGACAATGTGAAGGAAAATCCTAAAGGTTTCTACAGATATATTAAGAACAAAAGAATAGAAAGGGACAAAATTGCTCCCCTTGAAGTTCAGAGTGTCCACCCCGAGATCGATGGAGCGTGCAGAAGGAGCATCAAGGCTGAGATCAGAGCAGCACAGAGGAGCATCTAATCTGGCAAGAGAGTTTACTGATCTACTTGCTCAGCTATGACTTATCAGACTACTATCGTTCAGCCAAAGAGGCTCTGGCTGATTGATGCCAGATAGATGCCACTGGACCTCTGTTTTGATGCCTTACTTTATAAACCTTTGCATGAACAATTAGCAGAGAGATTACCAGATGAGAAAATTAACCTGAAATGTTGATTATTGCCTCCAGTGGTGCTGCCTGACGCATCGAGTCCCTCCAGCGTTTTGTGCTGCTCCAGTCTTTCAGCATCTGCAGTCTATCTTGTTTACCTTTCAAATGGTTGAATTTTCAGAATTTTATTTCTTATTGTTAAAGGTTAAACAAGGTCAAAGAAAAGGCAACTGGAAAATGTTATTTCTGCCCTCTTAACCTCTGAGCACTACCTTACTGATGAATGACTTTTGAAGAATTGTTACTGACATTGCACAACCTGTTTATGTACAACCACAACCCAAGAACACAAGCATGATAAACAATTAACCCGTTTTGGGAGTGGAGGTCATGGCAACCATTGGCCAGGACAATACTGAGAAATCCACTCTTCTGAGCTGCATTCAGTGTTGCATGGAAGTGTCAACTTCAATAATGCTCAAGTCATGTATTTGGATTAGAACATAGAACACTACAGCACAGTAGAAGCCCTTTGGCCCTTGATATTGTGCCGACCTATATATTCCTTAAAAATAAAGTACTAAACCCTCCCTATCCCAGAACCCTCTATTTTTATTCCATCCATGTGCCTGTCTAAGATTCTCTTTAATGCCCCTAATGTTTCAGCATCCACAACCATCCCTGAAAACTTTCTGTGTAAAAAAAAACCTACCTCTGATGTCTCCACTAAACTTCCCTCCCTTCGCTTTGTACTTATGTCCTCTGGTCCTTACTATTCCTGCCCTGGGGAAACGATGCTAGCTGTCCACCCTATCATAATCTTGTTGACCACTATGAAGTCTCTTCTCACCCTTCTATGCTCCAAAGAGAAAAGTCCCAGCTCTGCTAATCTTGCCTCATAAGACTTATTTTTCAATCCTGGTAACATCCAGGTAAATCTCCTCTGCACCCTGTCCATAAATTCCACATTCTTCCTAGAATGAGTTGACCAGCACTGAACATAATACTCCAAGTCTGGTCTCACCAGAGATTTGTAGAGTTGTAACATGACCTGAGGGATGTTTGGATTTGGACCCCAAGGTCCCCTTGTCATCCATATTGACCATTAACCCTGTACTCAGCCTTCTGGTTTGTACTTTCAAAATGTATCACCACACACTTATTTGGTTCCGATGCCATGACACTGATTTAGAGCCAAATGTGCTCTTTTTTTAAGACAGTAAAACCTCATTAGAACATGGTAGTTGGGGTCCAAGATTTCATACCGCTTTACAGCCAAGTCGCGGAACAGATGCATATACGTCATGATTCAGGAAGCAGGAAAACAGAAAACTGTGACTCAAACCCTATAATAAGACATTTAAGACATTTAAACTCTATATATTAACATACACATCTTGTAAATGAGTCATAAGGGTCCATTTTTGAATTTGTGGCTGTTAGCTACTGTTAGCCTGGCATCCTAAAATCAACGTTAGGCGTCCACAGCCACCCGCGCTATAAGCAATTCCGCAGATTAACGAATCGCGTTCTAACAAGATTTCACCATATTTTATTTTAAATTTTAAGTATATTTAACAATTATACAGAACATAAAACACCAAGAAAACCCCACTTCCCTACCCTTTCTATGTAAACCCAATTAAACAAAGAAAAAAAACACCGTCATTGCATTCAGTGAAACACATAGAAGCATGGTGTTACCACAGTGTTATATCCTTTACAGAGGCCTTCTGGCTAACCAGAAATAACCACATCCCTATAGTGGCGTCAGTGAAGTGCCTACATATTCTTGATTAGGCTGCCAAATTTTCAGGAAGGGGTTATAAGATTATTCAAGAGGAATACAGCTGTTCATTTCCAAAGACCATCTGTCAGTGAGGAAAGGGGAATCAGATTTCCACGTCACTAGGATAGATTTCCTGCACACATAAAGCAATCACTATAAATTTAAAGATCTGCTAACACTCGTGAAACTTCCCAGTAAGCAAAGCTCAGGATCTAATGGAAAGGTGACACCTGTGATCTTAGCCAAGGTATCACAGAAGTCGTACCAGAAGAGTCTCACCTTTGTACAGAGCCAGGTGGAGTGCAAAAAATGAGCCAACCTGTATACCACATCTGAAGCATATCTCTGTCAATTCAGGCTTATATTGATGTAGTTTCTGTGGGGTGAGATACAGCTGATGGAGGAAATGACAGTGAACCAATCTATACCGAGCATTAATAGTAGCTAACGAACTTCCTTAACATAAATCTGACCAGAGCTGTTCATCAATATTTATGTTCAAATCTGACTCCCATCTCACTCGAGATTTGTGCAAACCTGGTTTTGGGCCCTCATTCATTATAAAGAAATACATTCTTGAAATAAATTTGTATACATTTCCTTCATGAAACACTCTTTCTCCACTTCAGTGAGTACTAGTTAAATCATTTCAGGGCCCAGGTTGGCTTTAAGAAAAGATCTTAACTGAAGATAACAGAAGAAGGTCTTAATGGGAAAGTCGTATTTCCTCTTCAATTGTTCAAACGACATCAAAAGTCCTTTTACATAGCTGTCTTCCAAATGTCAGATCCCTTTATGATGCCAAGCCTCCAGAATTTTGTTGATTATTGTCATGGGTATGAGTTCATTTTGTCTCAAAGATGTTTTTGGTGACAATCCTGGAGTTTCATTTATAAATAGAATCACTGCATACCTTCTCTTTTAGGGAGTGCAAACCAACTTGTATCCAGAAGGGAACACCCTCATCCTCAAAAAAGGAAGAGATAAATTGCATTTAAGCTGCCAAATAGTATTTTTTTTAAACTGAGTAACTGAATGCCCCCTCATCTATAGTCCCATGTTAATTTTTCTATAAGTACTCTGGGCACTTTACAGTTCCATATAAATTGTCCAACATGTTTATTGAGGGCTTTCAAAATTTTGGGGTAGTGGAATGGGCAAGGACTGTAAAAGATACTGTAACCTTGGTAATATGCTCATTTTTCACACAGTTGACTCTGCCAATTTGCGTAATGGGCAAACTCACCCACCGATGTAGATCTTTTTCAATTCTATGGAGTAATGTGAAGTAATTAAGTTTGTACAAATTCATGAGGTCTTTATCTACAGTTATTCCAAGATATTTTATACCATTCAGAATCCACTTAATTGGGCTTGTTCACTGATATTCAGTGTAGTCAAAACTTTTTAATGGAATAACAGGGTCTGTACAAAATTATGTCATCTGCCAGAAGGTTAATTATATCGTTTGTCTGACCTACTTTGAAAACCTTTATATCAGGATCCTGTCTTATTTCTTCAGCTAGGTGCTCAATAGCCAAGACAAAAAGTCCTCAAGACAAAGGGCAGCCCTGTCAACTCGATCTACTCAAGGGAAACGCTGTAGAGATCTGTCCATTAATGGTGACTTTGGCCTGGGGACTACAATAAAAGGTTTTACAAAGTTAATAAACAACTGTCCAAGCCTGAACTTGTTCAAGACTTTAAATAAATATGGCCAATCCATCATTTTGAAGGCCTTTTCAGTATCTAGAGCTATAGCAATACTAGGTTCAGTCTTAGATTTTGCATAGCAGGTAATATTAAATAGCCTACACAAATTGTTGGCTGACCAACATTTCAAAATAAAGCCAGTTATTAATTTCAACAAAAATATTGGCCAAGCCTTTTAGCCAGGGCCTGAGAGATCAATTAATAATCTGAGTTTAATAATGAAATAGGCCAAAATGAAGAGCATTTTAATGGATATCTCTTTTTTTTTTAAACGAATCACAGTGATATGGAAGTAGAGAATGATTCAGGGAGCATTTGAGTTTTAGATGCTAAGATAATTATATCCTTGATTAGAGGGATGAGTAAATCCTTAAATTCTCTATAAAATTCAGGAGAAAAACCATCCTCCCCTGGTGATTAATTAAAATGTAGCGAGACCAAGGCCTTTTCAATTTCTTTTTGAGTCAAGGGAAGATCCAAACTCATTTGATCTTCTTGGCCAAGTATTGGCATGTTCAAAAGTGGACACAAAAAAAATCATCAATCTTGGTCAGGTCTTCTGGCGATTCCAATGTATATAAATTTGCATAAAACTGTTTAAATGTGTCATTAATTTCTAATGGATTATATGAGATTGAATTCACTTCATTTTGAATTGCATTAATTGTCCTTGAACTTTCCTCTATTTTCAGTTGCCAGGACAAAACTTTGTGTACCTTCTCTCCCAATTCATAATATCTTTGTTTAGTTCTTATTTTTTTTTTTCAATCCTATAAGTGTGTAGTGACTGTTGGAACTTATTTTCCTATTTCAGAATTTCTGTTTCCAGTCCTTCTATGTCTGCCATGTATTTCTTCTTAATACCTTTTGTATAAGAGATTGTTTGTCCCCTTAAATAAGCTTTTAGAGTGTCCCATAATATAAAACTATTGGGAGAGGAGACACAGTTTGTCTCAAAAAAACTATCTTTTCCATAATAAAAAGGGTGGTATTCAAACTCCATCTATATGAGTTACTTGGTTTTACTGGC
This sequence comes from Narcine bancroftii, assembly GCF_036971445.1. Classification (NCBI taxonomy): domain Eukaryota; kingdom Metazoa; phylum Chordata; class Chondrichthyes; order Torpediniformes; family Narcinidae; genus Narcine; species Narcine bancroftii. Next base: position 85,805,325 of record NC_091470.1, on the reverse strand, counting down.
AACAGAATAAACAGGGTCAAAGGTGAATAATCTGACAAGTATTCAGACTTGAATGTTCTATGGATTAGCTGTGTTGACAACAGAAAAAGGTCAATCTAAATAGGAGAGTTATAGGGGCAGGAATAAAAGGAATATTCCTTGGTTCGAGGGTGCGTTTGCCTCCACACATCTGTAAAGTTTAAATCTTTCATAAAAGCCAAGGTAGATTTGGCTGCTGTTGGCGTTGACTTGTCCAGGACAGGATCCAAGCAAAAAATTAAAGTCACCCCCTACGAGCATATTTTGTCATCCCCCGATACCTTGAGAAAAATGTTCTGTATAAAGAATTTTTCATCATAATTGGGTACATATAAATTTAAAAGTCTCCAAGGTTCTGAGTAAATCTGACAATTAACTAATACATGTTGGCCTGATGAGTCAATAATGGTTTCTCCAATCATTATCAGAGTGCTTTTGTTTATCAAAATGGCCATTCCTTGGCTTTGGAATTAAAAGATAACGATGTTAGATGTCCTACCCATTCTCTCCTCAGTTTCTTGTACTGCTATAGTAAGGTGGGTTTCTTGTTGAAAAGCAATATCAGTTTGCATTTTTTTCAAGTGTATCAAGACTCATTTCCTTTTAACTGTTCCATTTAGCCCATTCACATTGAAGGTTATAATTTTCACTACCTTATTAATCAACGATAATCGTATACATATATCAAAGTTTTATGACCCCTTTGTAGAATCTCTATGCAAGCAAAAATGTGTTACTTGTGGTAAAATAATAAGATAAAGCACTGATATGGTTAATAAGAAAACCCTTTCTTCCCACCCCCCCCCCTCCAAATGCCAACTTCTGAACATTTGGCCATCAAACTGGGATGTGCACTTTGCCAGACACAACATGTGACTGATTTGTAAACAACCTGCCCAACCTAAGGCTCTATCTGAAAACATGAGTTACTATACAAATATATTCAATTTTGAATGAAACAATGAATTTTGAAAACACCTATCTCAAAAATTGTTACTATAAAAATTAGTTTGTTTAAATTGAAATCCATCTATCAAATGTAAGTTGAAAAGGTGACAACAATTTTTAATGTATATCCATGGCAGCTTGTAAAAACTATGACTGTTTATCTGGTTTTCTTCTACCTACTTTCATCCGTTATTTTTTTTCTCTTGGTAAGCCACACAGGAACACTGCCACCTGCTTGGGTGTTTTAGTGAATCTCTCCCTCTATCTGAGAGTATGATCCTCAATTTTGCAGGATGGAGTAAGGAAAACGGAATGTCCCTAGACAGAAGCTCCCACCTAATTTGATCAAACTCCCTCCTGCGCTTCTTTAAGTTGGCATTCAAGTCAGGAAAAAAATAGCACAGGCTTATTATTACTAGATACAATAGGACCCTTATTTTTCTCTGGACTGCTGTACAGCGATATGCAAGATTTTTTACCCAGCCTTAATACTTAACCAAATGTATCAGGACATGTCTCGGTCTCTGGTCTGTAGGTGGTCGGGGTGCACTCGTTCTATTATTATAGGCTCAGTACAATCTTCTTGTCTCATGATGTCCGGTGCCTAATTGGTAAAAAAGTTTCCAGGGTCATTTCCCTCACAGCCTTCCTGAAGATTAACGATACATGTGTTGTGTATTGGCTGTAATTTTCCAGCTGGTCAATATTTTCTATTAAAAAGTTATTTTCTTTCCTTAATGAGCTAGGAGAAGAGTCCAGCTCTACCAACTGGTCCTCCACCACACCAACATGCTCCTCCATCTCGGCCTTGTGGGAGCTCAACTTATCCAACATAGATTTCAGCCCAGAAATAGACTGATTAATTTCTGTAGTTTTAGAATCAAGTTGGCTGGAAATAGTTTGATTAGATTTTCTTATTCCTTGAAGAAGGATAAGTGAGTCTCCTCCATTCAAATATTCCATTTTACTGTGTTGGCGGCCCACTCCGGGAATAGATTTTTCTGCCAACGTCGAGGTTTGTTCATTAACCGAATCTCCTTGTTTGTTCTTCCATCTAAATTAGAAGCAAGCTTGGGTGTTTTTAAGGTTTTAAAATTGAGTTTCTTGGAGAGCCCTCAGGCCTGTCTCTCTGTCACTCCACTGCATCATGTGGTGACCTCCTACCCCTGAAAATGCATGCCCTTTGAGATAGGCTGGCAATATCAAAATTAAGATGGCACTTGTATTACTTCTGTAGCATCAAGCTCCGTAAACACTATTTTCTGTTTCTGACCACCTATCTGCTTCATCTCAATTATTATTTGATAAACTATCTCTGAAGTAACTTGAAATGTTACACTGGATGAAAAGAGCTTCATAAATGGAGTTGTTGTTGTTTGTCAAATGGCTAATTATAGCCCGTTGTAGCTAGAAGAAAAGATAATTGTGGTTGACTGTGATCCTGAGTAATTATGCTCTGCGGTTAATGTACAAACAAGTGCACGGGATTATGAAGCCCTTGTGTTTGCTTCTGGCCAAGGATCAATTCATGGATCTTGGCGAACATTATATAGGATGTTAAAAATGGCCTCAATGATTTTGGAAAGACTGCCAAGCCCAGATTCCCATTTCTGATTCTTGTCCTGATAACTCCTGGGAAGTGAATGCTGTGCATTGGACTGGGCAAGCAGTGAGATTCACAAGATAAATAGCTCCAAATTTCCCTCACAGTTTAAAGCATCACCAACTAGCAGACATCGATAAGAGGGCAGAAGAGAAAAGCTGAGAATTGATCAGGGTTGTGTGGGGGGGGGGGGGGTGAGGGGAGCTCTGTGAATGCAGAGCTAAAAAAGGGGTCAAAGGGATAGGGGAGGAAGTTTAAGGGAGATGTGTGGGGCTGTGGCAAACCACACCACTCCATTATCAAACAGGCATCCATAGTTACAGGCCCCTGCAGGAACAGGAGTTCCTGATGGCCAGGGGACATAAAGAACTCCAGCAGGCACGTGACTTCAGAGGTCAGGTGATTGTGATAGTGTACCAACACTAATTCTTTAAACTGATGCCAAGGTTCCAATAAATAGTTCTGTTAATTCATCTCACAGACAACTTCTGTTGTGCTTTATTCACTGCACCTTTCGCAACAGGGCAAATATATTCCACAGAGGGGGTTCTGCCTCAAATAGGCTGCCAGGAGTTGTGCTAGAAGCAGATACTGAAATTACGATCAAGAGGCCTCAAGTTAGACTCATGAATATGAAAAGGGAGGAGGGAAGAGCATCCCCTCCACAATCTGCATCAGTACTGGAGCACCCCAGGGCTGCTTTCTTAGCCCCCTACTCTACTCATTTTACATTACGACTGCATAGCTCAGTACGACAATAACACCATCTATAAATTTGCTGATGTTTCCATGGCAATGGGTTGTATAAAAAAAGGTGATGAGGCAGCATACAGGAGGGAGATTGAAAACTTGGCTGCACCAATGACAATCTTGCACTCATTGTCACTGAAACTAAGAAGTTAATTGTTAACTTGAGAAAGGGAAAATCAGGGGTCATTGAAGGATCAGAGATGGAGAGGGTGAGCAAAGTTCTTGGGAGTCACCATCTCAGAGGATCTTTCCTGGACCCAACACACAAATAGCAACATGACAGCACCTCTGCTTCCTCAGGAGTTTGTGGAGGTTTAGTATGACATCAGAAACCCTGGAAAATTTCTACTGATGTGTGGTAGAAATTGTGCTGACCAACTACATCGTGGTCTGGTATGAGGACACCAAAATCCCTGAGCGTAAAGCCCTCCAAAAGGTAGTTGGCATAGCCTGGGGCATTACAGGCAAAACCCTCCCCACTATTGAGGATATCTACAGGGAATGCTGCCATTGGAGAGCAGCAGCAATCATCAAGGATCCACACCACCCAGCATTTACTCTGTTCTCACTGCTGCAATCAGGAAAGAGGTATAGATGCCACAAGACTCCTCCACCAAGTTCAGGAACAGCTCCTACCCCTCCACCATCAACAATAAACTCAATCAGGGACTTATTTAAGGACTCCTGCTTGTGCACTTCATTGATTTTCTTTTTGTTCGCTCTGTATTGCACAGTTTGTTTAAATTCGTTATCTGTTTACAGATCTTTGATTTTTTTTGTTTTTTTTTAAATTTTTTATTTTTCACACCATAAATCACATTAGCCATGATACACACTTTTTCTTTTTCACACATATACAGTGACTTTTTCTCCCCCCCCCTCCTCCCAAGCCACCCCCCACCCCCCCTCTCATCCATTTTAGGTATACAATCTAGGTTGCATTAAGCCAGTCAGACAATGTTGTCATTCAACAAAAATACACCAGAAATTCTACTGAGTCCATTCTTTTCTTTCCTTCTCCTTCCATCAACTTAGGTAATGTTTGTCCCCGGTAGGTTTTCGCTATTGTATTTAATGTAAGGCTCCCATACTTGTTCGAATATTTCAATATTATTTCTTAAACTATATGTTATTTTTTTCTAATGGAATACATTTATTCATTTCTATATACCATAGTTGTATTTTCAAATTATCTTCCAATTTCCAGGTTGACATAATACATTTTTTTGCTACGGCTAGGGCTATCTTAACAAATCTTTTTTGTGCATCCTCCAAATCAATTCCAAATTCTTTGTTTTTTATGTTACTTAGGAGAAAGATCTCTGGATTCTTTGGTATATTGTTTTCTGTTATTTTATTTAATATCTGATTGAGATCATCCCAAAATTTTTCTACTCTCTCACATGTCCAGATTGCATGAATTGTTGTTCCCATTTCTTTTTTACATCGAAAACATCTATCAGATACTGTTGGGTCCCATTTATTTAACTTTTGCGGTGTAATGTATAGTCTGTGTAACCAATTATATTGTATCATACGTAGCCTCGTATTTATTGTATTTCTCATCGTTCCAGAACATAATTTCTCCCATGTTTCCTTTTTTATCTTTATATTTAAATCTTGTTCCCATTTTTGTTTAGTTTTACCATTTGTTTCCTCATTCTCCTTTTCTTGCAGTTTAATATACATATTTGTTATAAATCTTTTGATTAACATTGTATCTGTAATCACATATTCAAGGTTACTTCCCTCTGGTAAACTCAAATTGCTTCCTAATTTATCTTTCAAGTAGGATCTCAGTTGGTAATATGCCAGCGCTGTATCTCCAGTTATATTGTACTTATCTCTCATTTGTTCAAAGGATAAGAATCTACTTCCTGAAAAACAATTTTCTATTCTTTTAATCCCTTTTTTTCCCATTCTCTAAAGGAAAGGTTGTCTATTGTAAAAGGGAGTAGCTTATTTTGTGTCAATATTAGTTTTGGTAATTGATAATTTGTTTTATTTCTTTCTACATGAATCTTCTTCCAAATATTGAGGAGATGATGTAATACTGGAGAAGTTCTATGTTGTACCAATTTTTCGTCCCATTTATATAATATGTGTTCAGGTATCTTTTCCCCTATTTTATCTAATTCTAATCTCGTCCAGTCTGGTTTTTCCCTTGTTTGATAAAAATCTGATAGGTATCTTAATTGTGCGGCTCTATAATAATTTTTGAAGTTTGGCAATTGTAAGCCTCCTTGTTTATACCATTCTGTTAATTTATCTAGTGCTATCCTCGGTTTCCCCCCTCTCCATAAAAATTTCCTTATTATTTTCTTTAACTCTTTGAAGAATTTTTCTGTCAGTTGTATTGGCAATGCCTGAAATAAGTATAGTATCCTTGGAAAAATGTTCATTTTAATACAGTTTATCCTTCCTATCAGTGTTAGTGGTAGATCTTTCCAATGCTCTAAATCGTCCTGTAATTTTTTCATTAGTGGATTGTAATTGAGTTTATATAATTGGCCTAGATTTTTGTTTATTTGTACACCTAGGTATCTTATTGCCTGCATTTACAGATCTTTATTTGTTGACGCACACGCTGTGTACAGTTTTTTTTTGCACTACCAATAAGTGGTAATTCTGCCTCACCCAGAGAAAATCTGGGGGTTTTTTTTGTGATGTCATGTACATAATCTGACAATAAATGTAGAAACCAAAAGTAGCAGAGGTTTAGTTTGATTTGAACATCATGTCCATCAGACGTGGCTGAAGGATCTGTTCCTGTGCTGAAAGTTCATTGAAAACCAAACCTAATACTCTAATTATCTGGAGGTATTTGAGCCTTCTTTGAATAAACAAAGATAAAACACAAATAGTGTTTAATGTCCCATATTTGTTACCAATGACTGCTAAACCATACAATGTCATTTAATTGTCGTCCCCGGCAATGCCCTACAGATTTAAGCAATGTTATAATTTCAGGTTGTACTGAAATGGAAGCATTGCTTTGGAATGGCACAACTCCCAAACACCTGATGAAGTTTGGCAAGCAAAACTGGTCGGTGGGTGGAAGAGGTTGCGCTGCGAAAAATCTATAAAGTGGTGCAGCACAATTCCTCTCCCAATACAATGCACATAAAACATTCCAATTTATATTTGTTCCGAATCACATTTCTTCATTCATGAATGTGCCAGATTTGTCCGACTCCTCTCATTACTGTGCCACGTATATCAGGAGTTGATTTGACCTGAAGTATTTGTACTGTTGCCAGAATATCAGGCATTTTAGGCCACTCATCACTTTGGGAGTCTTTATGTGATAGTTTGTATTGAAATATTATCAGCTCATTTGAGATTATGTCAGAGACAATAATTCACAATGCAAAGGTACTTCTTGGCAGCACAAGTACCAGCTGAAATTACTCCAAATGGTTTTTGTTCAATATGTTCAGCAGGTTAGAAGAGATAGCATTGTTTGTCACTGAAAATCTTTTGACCTGTGCAAATAATGTTATCTGCAAATAATACATCCTGATTAGAAGAAACCAATATCTTAACTTAAAGTAAATGTTGTGATATTTACAAAATGACTGCAACTATGGTGACACTCGGGAACACTTTCCAATGTTGGACAACAAGCAATCATGTCACCAAGGCAAAAGAAGAGGGCCGGTGATGTTTGGTCCTGTCAATTTATCTTAGCATGAAGTACTGAAAACTTTTGACAGGGTTGAAGATTTTCTGTCATTGTTATCTTTAGTGTTTAAATTTTAATATATGAAATAGAGTATCTGAGGTGACAAACTGTTTTAGAAGCAAGGATGGCTTTACTAACAGTTTCAAGCAATCCAGGTATCTGATTGCTGAACCGATGCGTCACTTTTTGCCATCCATGAATGATCCAAGGACTTTGCAATAAATATATTTTTTGAAATGAATTCAAGATGTAATGCAGGAAATCTGACAATCAATTTGGGGAGCGTGATTAATGTAACTGTTAGCACAATGATATCACAGCATTAGTGACCCAGGTTTGAATCCGCTGTGGTCTATGAAGAGTTTGTACACTCTCCCCGTGTGCACGTGAGTTTCTTCTGGATGCTCTGGTTTCCTCTAACATTCTAAAGACGGACAGGATGAGTAGGTTAATTGGTCACATGGGTATAATTGGGCAGTGTGAGCTAAAAGAGCCTGTTACTGTGCTGTATATCCAAAAATATTCTAATATTTTCTCTGGATCCAGAGAACCAACTCTCTTTCTTGGTCCTCAGGCCAGGAAGCAGACTATGCAACTAGAAGCTTCCCACAACGGGATGAGGCTTTTCCCAGTACAAATTGTTCAACTGAATTTACCCAAATGTTAATTGTCTCGGACATTCATACTTGTATTTAATGTTAACTGATAATTTAAAAATCATTACAAAACACATGAAAACTTTATAAACAATTTGAAAAATTGGAGTAAAGCAAAATAATTTTTGTGAAGTAACTTACATTTTTCTTCAGCTCTTAAAATGAGTTGGGTCCTAGATCCATGCCAGGTCTGAGTTCGTGAATCTCACCAGGAGTTCCTTCACTAGATACCCCTGTGAACCCACAGGCATGGTAATCTGACAAAGTCTTGCAGTAATTTCTGAACACCAGTAATTTAAAGCATAATGGGGGGCACCTGGCATCTACACCACCTCGAACTCTGGAGAGCTTGGATTTTTGGCGCTGATGTTGGTTATTGCCTCCTCCACTCACTTAATTAAGCTCTGTCCACTGTAGTAGCAGGGATCTCCCAGTGGTAGCCCGTTTCAATTCCCCACCCCATTCCCATGCTGACCTGTCTGTCCATGGTCTCATGCACTGCCAAATGAAACCACCCGCAAATTGTAGGATCAACAGCTTATTTTCCATCTAGGCACCCTCCGACCAGATGGCATTAACATCGACTTCTCCAGTTTTGGTTAAGCCCCCTCTGCGTCTCTCATTCCCCATCCCCACATCTTCTTTCCTCCAGCTCCCCTCCCCTTGTTGCTCTCTCTCCCTATTCCTCGGTATCTTATTCTCCAGCTCTGCCTTCACAGAGCTACCTCCCTCCCCCAATCAATTCTCAGCTTTTCTCTTTGGCCCTCTTATCCACATCTACAGATGTGTGGTGGGAAGTGTGCTGACTGGCTGCATCACAGCCTGTATGAGTGCACTCCTCCACCATCAGACTCTTCAACAACAAACTCAATCATTCAAAGACTCTTTGCACATTATCTATTACTGAATATTTTTTCTCGTGTTGCATAGTTTTTTTTAAACATTTCTTCATTTCTTTACATTTTTCTCTTTTATATACATATCTCATCTTGAATATAGTTCCCTTGCACTACTGATACGTAGAAATTCTGCTTGGCCCACAGGAAAAAGAATCTCAGGGTGGTATGTGTGATATGTATGTATTCTGACAATAAATATAAACTTTGAAAAGAAGAGGCCAGATGTACTAAAACATTTTTCTTTGGATTGTAGGAGGCTGAGGGATGGCCTTATAGAATATATACAAAGCACAAAAGGGGAACAGAGAAGGTGAATAACCACAGTCCTTTTCCCAGGTTAGAGGAGTCCAAAACTCGAGGGCATAGGTTTAAGGTGAGGAGGGCAAGATTTAAAAGGGACCTGAGGGTCACACAGAGGATGGTGCATACATGGAATGAACTGCCAAAAGAAATGGTAGAACCATTTAAAAGATGTTAGTACAGATGCTCACAGGAAAGGGTAGAGGGATATGGGGCAAACATGGGCAAGAGGAGCTCGTCCAAGAATGACCTTCAAGAGCAATGGAAATCAGGCAAGGTTTAGGAAGTGAATTGAGGGATGCGGCATTCTGGGGTCTATTTACATTACAAGCCAGGTAGCATTGAGGCAATTAAAAATAAAATCAACCAAAACAACCAATTTCAGTCTGTTTTCACATGATTATCTTCTTAATCCCAAAGTTTAAGAAATGGAGGAAATTTCCTTTATCTTTAGTTCTGCCTGGTAACAATGACCTGTGACATGACCCAGAGTCTGGGCTTTTATATTCCACAAGACTAAGGAGTTAAGTCTGATACAGATTTGGGAATGGAGAGATGTGGAAGTTCGGAGTTGCATATCACTCAAGAAATTTCAGAGATAAATATCACATATTTTGGAAAATATGGTGCCCATATTAACAAAGTGTGGGTATGAATATTTAAATGAAACTTAGACATTCCCTTTCTCCTTAAGGAAGAAGCCTTATAGTAAGGAGTGCCCATTTTGGAGACTTGTCCTATACTTTTTGGCTTTGTAGAGGGTTGTGGGGGGGTGGGGGGGGGTGCAGTTTTACGGGGGAGTCTTTCTATTCTTTCTTTTTTCTTACATACATGTGTTTCAAATTGATTTGCAATATTGTAAACCGTGAATTTTTTTGGTTTTAAATTTATAAATAAAATTTTAAAAAAAGACGAAGGGATAAAAAAAACTTCCCTGCATATTAAACATTTGTTCATGCCCCAAATTCTGTCATGATCAATTATCACTCCTTAATCCAAAGAAGGTACCCTGTGTCCTGCACAACCAGAGCCTTCTTCACTTCAAATTAAACTGGCTGCTTTGCCATTTTAGCTAGTCATGATTGATTTCACGAAAATATGACAGTCAGCCCCCAGCTCCAATCAAAGTGCCATCAGACAATAAAGACATGGGAAAAACGACTCAGCAAAGGTGCCAGCAAAGTCATTGGTCAGTGAAGGAACAGGACATTTGAAGAACAAGACATTAATCATGGCAAACACCTGCAGTGATCCCTGCCCTTTGATGTCCCTATGGAAGGCAGGTGAAGTCACGGGAAAGAAAACACAAATACTGCTTCAGCAAAATCTTTCAAATTAACTGAAAGGATAGGCAGACCAATATCAGTGTGCTCTCCCAAGCCATCATCCCCAGCACTGAGGAGTGAGCTCTATTGTGCAGACCACATCATTCACCTGCCCCACACTGGGTTGCCAATTGGCGCACTCTCTTCCCACCTCTGTCACTGAACAAGGGCACAAGGAAGCAGGAGAAGAGATTCAGTCATGTGAAAGTGCAACCTCCCCACTGCCTCCTGAGAATCTCTGATCCATGACAGCTAAAAATGGGGAAGGAACATTCAGGATAATATTGAAAATGCACTAGGTTTCAGAGACCAAGCATCAATTGTGAAACAAGCACATGATCTCAATAAAACTGCTAGCTTCTCCTCCTATGCCTCCTGCTCCAATCTGCACTTCTCTCATTGGCCAGATGCATCATTTTTGAACCCAAAGAACTGGAATGGGAACCAGTTATCATCGATTCAAAGGTAAGATATTTTCTCATCCACAGAAATCCTATCTGTGGCAATCTGCATGAACAAGGAGAACTTGGAGTTAATACATTGAAAATGATTGACTGTTGTCGGCAGAATAACAAACAGCAGGGAGGAAGTGTACAGAAGGGAGATGGATCAGCTCATTGAATGGTGTAACTACAACAACCTTGTGCTCATTATCAGCAAAACCAAGGAGATGATTGGACTTCAGAAGGAAGTTAGGGGAACAGACCCAGTTCTCATCGAGGGCTCAGTAGTGGAGAGGGTCAGGAACTTCAAATTCCTAGGTGTCAACATCTCCGAGGATCTGTTCTGGAGTCTCCACATTGACGCAATCACAAAGAACGCTCATCAGTGACTATACTTTGTGAGGTGTCTAGGAAGGTTCAGTATATCACTAAAGATTCTCGTAAACTTCTACAGGTATACCGTGGAGAGCATTCTGGCAAGTTGCATCACTGCCTGGTATGGAGGCGCCAACTCTCAGGACAAGAATAAACTCCACAGGGTTGTTAACTCAGCCTGCAACATCACAGGCATCAGACTTCACTCCATCAAGGCAATCTACATGAGGTGGTGTCTTAAAAAAAGCACCCTCTATCCTCAAAGACTCCCACCACTCAGGACATTTCCTCTTCACTCTGCTACCATTAGGAAAAATGTACAGGAGCCTAAAGACAAGCACTCAGTGGCACAAGGACAGCTTCTTCCCCACTGCCATCAGATTCCTGAATAATCAGTGAACCAAAGACATGGCCTTACTTTTCGCCCACTGTTACTGTCATTTTTTTTATTTGTTATACTAATGTTGTAAGATGGTTATAATATGAACGTTTGCACTATGAGGCTGCCATAAAACATCGAATTTCATGACTTGTTCATGACAATAAATCCTGATTCTGAAGAAAGAAAAAGGACCCCAAAAATCTGGAACACAAAAATGCTTAAAAAAATTAGATTTAAATAAAAATGAGGAGAAAGTGACCTTCCTAAAGAAAGGTAGACTCTGAGATGAACTATTCCTGCCCAAATGCTAACAAAATACATCAGTCCATGCTTTCTGAGGACTCAGCACCCTTTTCTCTGCTTCAATTCAAAATACTATCTTGTACTCACAATATTCTTTTTTAAATAGACAATCATTTATCAAACAGGACTCAGGGGATTCCATAAAAACAATGCCAGATGTTCTCTTGAATCATTATTATTTTTCATGTGCACATTGGTTGATTAAGACAAAATGTATTTTGCTACAAGATGAAGAACTATGATGGACAAGTCTATTGTTGACTTACCTGGGTTGACTCTCAAATGTCCTTGCACTTCTGAGGACCTTTGCGTGTTGGTTAAAGTTCAGTATTTTCTCCTCTTCCTGAGAAATTAGTCATGGATTTTAACCACTGTAGGTGACACTCGATGGCTCAAGTCGAAAGAGGTTCATATAACAGGTGACTTTCTCTGGGACAGAAGACTGACAATCCTGATAACAAAAGAGAACACTACCCCTCTCTGGTGTCATCTGTAAGATGACACAAGACCTCTGTAGATGAGCAGATCTCTTCAAGCATGACCAGATAAAATAACATACCTTGTCCGGATGGATGATGGGATAATGGTAGAAAACAACATAATAAACAATTTCAAAGCGCAGGGGACTGAGACCTCCCCTATTGTCCATATTACTGGTGAATGCCCAATCACTGGAGAATAAAACTGATGACCTGAGGGCAAGGCTGTTTTATCAGAAACAGGTGAGACAAATTTAAATTGTTTGCTGCACCGAAACCTGGTCATAGGCTTTGCTGATATGATGGTGGTAATCGCAGAGCTGTTGTCAATGAACAACAACCTGACGCGGATGTTCCTGTGGTCCAGGTGATCAAACCAGAGTGGAGAGCCAGTGAGTTGGCATCTGCCATTGACCTGTTGTAACGGTAAGTGAACTGGAGTGGGTCCAGGTCCTTCCTGAGACAGAAGTTGATCTGCTCCACAACCAACCTCTCAGAGTACATCATCAAAGTAACGTCAATCCTACCAGCCGAGAGTCATTGAAGCAGGTCACTTTGCTCTTCTTGGGTACAGGTATAATGGCTTCCAGGAGTAGTGGTGGAAGCAAACATGATAGTAGTGTTTAGGAAGCTTTGAGAAACACACGAATATGAAAGGGTTGGGGGGGGGGGGGATATCTATCAGCTACAAGCAGCAGTGTTTCAGTTTGATTTGAGCATCATGCTCAGCACAGACCTATAGGCCAAAGTGGCCGTTCCTGTGCTATACTGTTTGAAATTCAATATCTAAATTGTAAGGCTCCAGGGAAATAAGAATGGCAAGGCAACCTGTTGAGAACTAGATTGGAGAATGGGCTGAATACCCTCCTTCTACAATTGACCTTTGGGATCTGGTGATCATAACAGTTTTCTGTTTTAGTTGCCAAATACACGGACCATCTGTTTGACATGCTTTTTATCTGTTGGGCAGCTGGGAGTGGTGCAAGTGGCAAAATGGAGGGAGAGTTGTCCCAACTGTGAGAGATGATGATTTATAAGCTGTACTATTTTGATGGCCAGCTATAGGATTTCTGTGTTTTACTATGTACTTGTCCTTGCTCAAATTCTGGTGCCCATGCCAACTAATAGTTATTGGAATGGATTAAGCATTTAGTTTTCAGCACTTTCTTGATGGGTCCAGAAGAAACACTCCTATGATTCTTCAGCCAAAAGAATTCCTTTGCCCGTGAATTCACTTCTTTCAGCCTGCCTTTAAATGTCAGGATAATCCACACAGGAACCTCCACTGTCTCTTTAAAACATCTGAAGCCCAAATGGATGAGGCACGTGGCGTCTATCATACCTCCATCCGAGTAGCACCTGGTCCACAGTTTTTGCAATTTAAACCACAACAGGAGCTAAAAGCATGCGTTTTTAGCAGTTCAAGTTCAGCACAATGAAAGAGAATGTTCTGGAGATTAACTTGCAATGTTAATTGCGCTTTTCTCGCTCCACCACTGTGACAGGACACGACACTCAGCCTGAAATGTATGTTACCCTTGGCTTCCTCTGAATGCAGCAGGTCCTGCTGAGTTTCTCCAGCACTTTTCGATATTGCATAAGAGTATTTGTGCTGTTTTCTGAGAAACTTTGAAATTTCATAATCTGTAACATCTTATTTCTGCAAATAAAGAGGCAAAGTAAAATATAGTTATTAAAGTTAAATTTCATTCTTTTAAAATCTTCAAAAAGAATGAACATCTGACAGAATGAGAGTGCAATTTCCAGAGCTTGAAAGTTGAAATGGCAGGAAATAAATATGTATTCAGAGTGAGGTGAACCAAGCTCAACTTGTAATAGACTTCAATGAGGGAAACAAGAAGAGGTCACTTCTACGATTATATTATAACAGCACGTCCCTGGCAGTCACTCATGGAGTTCTGCATTTTAATGTGTGCTTGTCCTTTCCTCAGGTTGCTGAGGTTTGTACATACATACATTTCTATTTCTTGTAGGATGATTGTCTGGGAAGGAATAATGAGCCTTTATTTCACCTTACTTTGGGATTTTGTTTTTATTCTCCTCTTTTGGCATCTATCTCTTTTACCTAATAATGTACAGATTCTCCAACACAGAAGTTTAATTTATTCCCAGCAATTTGGGAAACATTCAGCTTCAAAACAAAAAAAAAAGCATGTCAAACAGATGGTCCGTGTATTTGGCAACTAATCAGATTCTAATTGATCCATTTTAATCAGACTAAAACCTCACTGGAATCTGAAAAACCAAAATCAGTTTCACAGGTATCAGGATGTCCACAGGAACGAGTAAACAGCTTATTGAATATTCATCTGTTATGATGCATTTCGGTGATTGTAATTGCAAGCTCCCTCCCAATTATATTTCAAAAAGTTTACGTCTCTGACTCGCAGTAAATAACTTGAGAGGCTGAGAATGAGTCACTGATCTACAGGCTTTTATTCACAATGGACAGGGACCTCATCCTGTGCCATGAGCCAGGCTTTTTGGGGAAAGGTCACAGTGGTAGAGGCTTTACACAAGGTCAAAGAGGGAGGAGCCACAGAATGGGGCGGAGCCAAGTACTCAGGAATTCCGCAGTTCACCACAGTCTCATTCTCTAAAATTCCAGTAAAAGTCTGCCAGTAGCTCCATGATCAGCAATTCATCCCAGGAATCAACCCAGATAATTTTCTCTGAATTTGCAAAGGATCCTTTCACGTGCGCTAACTCCCTGTTAGCAACCTTCTTCTCCACAATACAGTACAGGATGTCCTTCTGTAGTGGAGAATTCCATGCAAAGAATTCTTAGAAATCAATGATGGACCAAATTGTATTCGGGTTTCATTTCATTCTGGTTCCCCGAGTAGTAAAAACATTCAGTGCTGAAGAACGTTTATTTCACTTTCCAATTATTGAATTGGCTTCAAATTTTAAAAGAATAATCTCATTTGACTTAAACAACATGTGTGATCCTTAATGACTGTGCAGAAGAACACTCTACCTTTAATCACAAAATGCCATTATGCAAATTAGTTACCAACCAACCACTTATCAAGTCTTACACAGCAAGATAATTTGTCCTGTACTTTGGGAAACCGGAGCCCCATGTAACAGTGATTGGAATCCACAAAACAACATCCAAATAAACACCTGCAACTCAATATGGTTGATGCACCTGCAATGACTCAAAAGACTGAAGTTGAGCAAAACTGATAGGGTTTTATTTGCAATAGAATGAAGGCACATCCCTGCTGGTCGACTGTCCCGAACTGAGGAGGGGGCTTAAGGATAAATCACAAAGGTGATTTATTCAGGAGTCTGTGGGGGGGGGGGGTGTCATAGGAACAGCTGACCAATGGGGGTGCCCAGATAGATAAATATATACATACAGTGATTTACACAATGGTCAATTTTAAAGAAAACATCTGATATGGTGAGAAACACATGCTGGGCAGAGTGAAAGTGAATCTTTAATATTCTCAACTCAAAAGCCCACAAGTTACTGAGTATGTTCAATGCATAGACTGACAGGAAGTTAAGAGATTGTGGAATTAAGAGCTCCTAAATTGGCGCAGCACAGGGGCATTGAGGGAAAGGATCAATGATTAAATGACAGACAGAGGACAAAGAGCTAAATGGCCTGCTTGCAGGGGGTTGTGTGTGATCCCAGAAAAAAGGACCTGGACAGCAGGCTGTGAGCTCATTAAGCACAACTTTGATGTTCGCACTGCAGCCTTTAAGGCTGTCCAGAGCCTGCCCCTTGCATACCGGAACTCATGTCACGCTGACATAAGCGTGTGCACATACTTCCGGTCTGTACTGGAAGAGAAGGACCCATTTCACCATCTTTGCTGCACCGCCCCACACTGACCACAGGTGACAAGTGGGACTGGTTCATCGCTGCAATTATATGCACCGTCACATGCTCTCATTTCCATTTCTTGTTCTTAAGACTTCCATTTATAAAATATTAATCAAACATTGGCAGTATTGTACAATCCTTCATCTCGGGGGGGTGGGTGTGTGTGTGTGTGTGTGTGTGTGTGTGTGTGTGTGTGTGTGTGTGTGTGTGTGTGTGTGTGTGTGTGTGTGTGTGTGTGTGTGTGTGTGTGTGTGTGTGTGTGTGTGTGTGAGAAAGAGAGAAGTGCGGGAAGGAGAGAGACTGCAGCGTGACTCAGGTGGGTGGGGGAGGAGAGAGAGAGATGGCAACACGACACAGGTGGGCAGGGGGGAGAGAGATGCCAGGGCAACGAGAAGGGGGTGGATACGCCAGTACAATTTGGGTGGGCTTAAATCTGGGGCAGCTGGCTTTGGTTCTGAAATCCAGAAAAATCCAAAATTCAGAACACACTGTCCCCCAAGGGTTCCAGATAAAGGATTGTGCACCTGTACAGAACTTTATCCACAGCCCGTGATCTCCATCTGCAGATTCATATGTTTGGACAACTAAGATCAATGGGATAGTCAATCTTACTGGCTCTCTGCATCTTGGAGTTGGCTAGCAAGATGTCATCAGAAGTCAAGCTTCAGCAGCGACATGGAAAGGTTGTGATCCAGATTGAGATTAGCAGTTGCACCATTACTGGAGGAGTTGCAGAACTACAGAACACAGCTAAGACATGCTTGACCAGCTCTGGGGCCACAGAAGTGGGGTGGGGGTCGACTTTTACCCAGATCACATGAAAACCATTGATTTTTGAGCCAAAAAAAGGGTGGGGGGTCAACTATTGCATGGTATCAACAATTACACAAGTGTCTGCGATAGCTCAATATTCTCTATAACGGTCTTATCGATAATTTGGACAAATATCACAAAGGGAGAAAAAAAAGTTAATGAAATAACTTTTTCTTTTGAACTGGAAATTTTTAGGGCATCTTTTTACAGCATCTTCTATGACACATGGTGCTTTGTTGCTCTTGGGAGTGAGAGCATTTTGTAAAATATTGAGCTACTAACACCACTGGGCAGAGACCCATTGCAAAATTACTGTGGTTAGTGTTCTAGCGGGGAATAATAATAAAAATGTCAAGTATTTTGCTGCCTATTTTCACAGCAAGAGAATAAAAAAAAGAAAGGATAATCACACATAGTGATCCCAAAGGTAATATAAATCAAGTTGCAAATACATTGCAAATTTTTCCTTCAGCAGTCGTCCCAGTTCACTGAATTTTGCAAGGTGGAGAAAGTCAAGCAGAAATGGAATATTTCAGGCTGAGCTGGCAATGATGGATGGAAGAAGAACAAGGCATGAAGCTTTGATGGATTTTATACAAATCGATTAATGAGTTGGGTAGGAAAGCCACTTGGCACGCTTTCTGTTCTTCAGGGAACATTTTGAACTGACAATGCCAGCAGATTACACTATTGAAGAGTGATGCAGCACAAAAGGACCCCATTTTATTAATTAAAGTGCTCTTTCAAGAAGCAGAACTCTTCAGTAAGATCCACTCTCCTGCTCTTTAACCAATCTTTCTTTCAAAGCAGTAAGCACAACATGGATCATTTGAAAGGAACACAAGTACACTGGAGGAAATTTAGGGCAACGCAGTATAAAGTTTTCAAAGAAACGTTGGAGCTATGGGACATCAAAACATGCAATGCGGCTCCAATCGAGGTAGCAAGCATGAACAAGTTTAGGAGTTTACCCAAAACACCAGCAAATGAGAAGGAATTGCAAATAATGCAGAAAGCAAAGAGGTCACTGTCATCAACATGCATGCAAGTGCAATGCTGACGGCCTGTTCTTCTTGAATAACTGGGTGCCACTGTGTTTTGAAAACTGTAGTAAATGCCCTGCACTGGATCAAGGACCAACCAGAAATTAACATTCTTTATCCTCTTCCACACAGAATGAATTTGCAAGAACAAATGAGGAGGGCATGAATTTAATTATGTCATCAATATTCACAAGCATAACATTTATGACTTCTTATTTTTCAGTCAAAATAAAGAAACAGGGCTGGTGGAATTGGATAAATAATTGAAGACATCAGTTTTGAATGGCACCAACAGTTTGTACTTCAGCACAGGCACATAGAAATGGAATACAATATTGTTCAGATCCTAAGTGCAGGGTGAATAGCAATCTTAGATTATTATTCCCTGTTTTTTTTTGTGACACGCTTAGCTCGGAGATCCATTCAACAACCTGTGCCCCACCTTCTGCTGATAAAACACTTGCTTCAATCTTCATATCTTCAAATTCATTCCAATGTAGAGCATCACAGAGAAAATAGAAGTGGGCACTTACTCATTAGCATGGAGCAATTATACAGTGATAATCCCTGCTAAACCTTTCACACATCAAACAACTAGTAATCAACTCAACACAAATCTGAAGAGGATCTTGTTCAGAATTCGAGATTTCATATTACATGATCAGCATGTGGCACTTTCCAAGTAGAAGTTCGGAAAGGTTTCAAAGATGCATGTTGAATTAACACCATTAGACGGAGGAGCAGATTTCAGGCTCTTGGCCCAGTGAGTATGTTCTTAAACCTCATCTGGACCCTCTCCAATTAAAGCACATCCTTTCATAATGTGGTGCAAAACTGTTTCCAGCACTCCAAATGTGGACTGACCATGCCTTATAAAGCCTTGGCATTACATCCTTGCTTTTATATTCTAGACCTCTCAAATTCAAAGCCAGCACTGCATTCGCCTTCCCTAACCTTGAGGTATCTTGAACTTTGTTCCTCAAATGTCACCAAAGACTCTCGAAAACGACAGGTGTGCAGAGCTTTCTGTCTGGATGCATTACTGTCTGGTATGCAGGTACTGACACTCAGGACAGGACGAAAAAACACCAGAGGGCTGTTTACTCAGCCTGCGACATCAAGGGCACCAGTCTTCACTCCATTGAGGACATCTACAAGAGGCGGTGTCTTAAAAAAAGCAGCCTCTATCCTCAAAGACCCCCACCACCCAGAACATGCCCTCTTCACTCTGCTACCACTGGAAAAAAGGTACAGGAGCCTGAAGACAGACTCTCAGCGGCACAAGGACAGCTTCTTCCCCACTGATATTAGATTCTTGAATGAACAATGAACCGAGCATACTTCTGGATTCCTCATTTTATTTATTTTGAAATGTGGTTTTATAGAAATGTTTGCACTGTTACGCTGCCACAAAACAACAGAATTCATGACAGCAAATCGTGACAACTCCCAAATCCCCTCCGATTTGCAAGTTCTCTCCCCATTTCGAAATTAGTCCACTTCTTTCTTCCTACCAAAGTGCAAATCACACACTTCGCCAACCTGCATTCCATCTCCCACTTCTTTGTCCATTCTCCTGAGTTTCTCTGCAAACTCCCTGCTTCCTCATCACTAACTATCCCTGCACTTATCTACGTATCATCTGCAATCTTAGCCACATAGCTATCAATTCTGTCAACCAATCATTTACAAAAAAAGTTAAAGAGTAGTGTACACAACACTGACCCCTATGAAACACCACTCGTCAACAGCAGCCAGCCAGAAAAGGCCCCCTTTATTTCTACTCTGACTTCTTTCAGTCAGTCTTCTATCCATGCTTGTACTTTTCTTGTCACCCTATGGGTTCCCATTTGGTTTATCTGCCTCATGTGCAGTACCTTGTCAAAGGCCTTCTGAAAATCTAAGTAAGCAATACCCACTGGCTTTCTTTTGACTGTCCTGTTTGTTACTTACTTAAAGAACTCCAACAGAGTTGTAAGGCAAGATCTCCCCTGAAGCACTAGCATGTTGACTTTGGTCTGTTTTATCCTGTGCTTTCCATTATTCTAAAACCTCATCTTTAATAGATGACTCTAGAATCTTACCAATCTCTGAAGTTAGGTTAACCATCCTATAATTTCCTGCCTTTTGTCTCTCTCCCTTCTTGAAGAGTGGAGTGACATTTGCAATTTTCCAGACACCTGGAACTATTCCTGAGAATCCTGACAACAGCGGTTCCTGAAAGAGCACTTCTCATGAGTTCACAATCTCTTCAGCCACCTCATTCAGAACCCTGGGCTGTAGTCTGTCCATTCCAAGTGTCTGATCCACCTTCAGCTTCCCAGCATCTTCTCCTTGGTAAGTTGCAACTGCTCTCACTCCTGCTCCAGACTCTCACAAATATCTGGCACATCACTGGTGTTTTCCACAGTGAAGACCGACGCAAAGTACAATTTAGTTCATCCACTGTTTCTTTGTTCCTCATTATCACTTCTCCAGCAGTCTGATAACCACTTTTGCATCTTCTGCTCCTTATATCAGAAAAAAATTAGAATCCTCTGATGTTATTAGCTAGCTTACCTTTCATCTTTTGTCCCTTGTTGCTTTTATGGTCATTTTCCGTTGGTTTTTAAAAGCTCCCCAAACATCTGGCTTCCTGCTCATTTGTGCAATACTGTGTACCCTTTCTTTGCTTTAGTGCTGTTTTTGATTTCCCTTGTCAGCCACAGTTGCCTTGCCCCCTTTAGAATCCCTTTCCTTGAGGATGAACTGATCCTGTCTTCCAAATTTTTTCCCAGAAACCCATACCATCTTCCCTGCTAGGGTCCCCTTCCAATCAACTTTGGCCAGCTTTTCTCCTGCTTCTATAGTTACCTTTCTTTTTCTTTGGATTGGCTTCGCGGACGAAGATTTATGGAGGGGGTAAAAAGTCCACGTCAGCTGCAGGCTCATTTGTGGCTGACAAGTCCGATGCGGGACAGGCAGACACGATTGCAGCGGTTGCAAGGGAAAATTGGTTGGTTGGGGTTGGGTGTTGGGTTTTTCCTCCTTTGCCTTTTGTCAGTGAGGTGGGCTCTGCGGTCTTCTTCAAAGGAGGTTGCTGCCCGCCAAACTGTGAGGCGCCAAGATGCATGGTTTGAGGCGTTATCAGCCCACTGGTGGTGGTCAATGTGGCAGGCACCAAGAGATTTCTTTAGGCAGTCCTTGTACCTTTTCTTTGGTGCACCTCTGTCACGGTGGCCAGTGGAGAGCTCGCCATATAACACGATCTTGGGAAGGCGATGGTCCTCCATTCTGGAGACGTGACCCATCCAGCGCAGCTGGATCTTCAGCAGTGTGGACTCGATGCTGTCGACCTCTGCCATCTCGAGTACTTCGACGTTAGGGGTGTAAGCGCTCCAATGGATGTTGAGGATGGAGCGGAGACAACGCTGGTGGAAGCGTTCTAGGAGCCGTAGGTGATGCCGGTAGAGGACCCATGATTCGGAGCCGAACAGGAGTGTGGGTATGACAACAGCTCTGTATACGCTTATCTTTGTGAGGTTTTTCAGTTGGTTGTTTTTCCAGACTCTTTTGTGTAGTCTTCCAAAGGCGCTATTTGCCTTGGCGAGTCTGTTGTCTATCTCATTGTCGATCCTTGCATCTGATGAAATGGTGCAGCCGAGATAGGTAAACTGGTTGACCGTTTTGAGTTTTGTGTGCCCGATGGAGATGTGGGGGGGCTGGTAGTCATGGTGGGGAGCTGGCTGATGGAGGACCTCCGTTTTCTTCAGGCTGACTTCCAGGCCAAACATTTTGGCAGTTTCCGCAAAGCAGGACGTCAAGCGCTGAAGAGCTGGCTCTGAATGGGCAACTAAAGCGGCATCATCTGCAAAGAGTAGTTCACGGACCAGTTTCTCTTGTGTCTTGGTGTGAGCTTGCAGGCGCCTCAGATTGAAGAGACTGCTATCCGTGCGGTACCGGATGTAAACAGCGTCTTCATTGTTGGGGTCTTTCATGGCTTGGTTCAGCATCATGCAGAAGAAGATTGAAAAGAGGGTTGGTGTGAGAACATAGCCTTATTTAAAGTATTACAGAAGTTCAATCTGCTAGAAAAATATATTAATTGGATTAAAGCATTACATAATGGACCGTTAGCAAAGGTAGTAGTAAATGGATATGTATCGAACCTATTCAAATTAAGTAGATCAACAAGGCAGGGATGTCCATTATCTCCCTCATTGTTCGCCTTAGCAATAGAGCCATTGGCAGAGCTGAGAAGAATAGAAAACAAAATAAAAGGGATAAAAATAAAGGAGAAGGAATATAAAATCAGTTTATATGCAGATGACTTCATAGTATACCTAACACATGCTGAAGAAGATTGAAAATAGGGTTGGTGCGAGAACACAGCCTTGCTTCACGCCATTGTTAATGGAGAAGGGTTCAGAGAGCTCATTGCTGTATCTGACCCGACCTTGTTGGTTTTCGTGCAGTTGGATAATCATGTTGAGGAACTTTGGGGGACATCCGATGCGCTCTAGTATTTGCCAAAGCCCTTTCCTGCTCACGGTGTCGAAGGCTTTGGTGAGGTCAACAAAGGTGATGTAGAGTCCTTTGTTTTGTTCTCTGCACTTTTCTTGGAGCTGTCTGAGGGCAAAGACCATGTCAGTAGTTCCTCTGTTTGCGCGAAAGCCGCACTGTGATTCTGGGAGAATATTCTCGGCGACACTAGGTATTATTCTATTTAGGAGAATCCTAGCGAAGATTTTGCCTGCAATGGAGAGCAGCGTGATTCCCCTGTAGTTTGAGCAGTTTGATTTCTCGCCTTTGTTTTTGTACAGGGTGATGATGATGGCATCACAAAGGTCCTGAGGCAGTTTTCCTTGGTCCCAACAAAGCTTGAAAAACTCATGCAGTTTGACATGCAGAGTTTTGCTGCCAGCCTTCCAGACCTCTGGGGGGGGGATTCCATCCATACCTGCTGCTTTGCCACTTTTCAGTTGTTCAATTGCCTTATATGTCTCATCCTGGGTGAGGACCTCATCCAGCTCTAGCATTAGGGGCTGTTGAGGGAGCTGGAGCAGGGCGGAATCTTGGACTGAGCGGTTGGCACTGAAAAGAGATTGGAAGTGTTCTGACCATCGGTTGAGGATGGAGATCTTGTCGCTGAGGAGGACTTTGCCGTCTGAGCTGCGCAGCGGGCTTTGGACTTGGGGTGCGAGAAAGTGACAAACAAGATGTGCTCCACACCAGGGTCATGCCTAGCGCGGAATGCCACACTGACCACCGGCTGGTTCGCTGCAAGCTCAACCTTCACTTCAAGCCAAAGCCCAGGAACAATAAAGCCCCCAGAAAGAGGTTCAATGTTGGAAACCTGCAGTCAGACGAAGCGAGAGGAAACTTCCAGGCAAACCTCAAAGCAAAGCTCGACGTTGCAACCCGCCTCACGGACCCGTCCCCTGAAACCCTCTGGGATCAGTTGAAGACTGCCATACTGCAATCCACTGAAGAGGTACTGGGCTTCTCCTCCTGGAAAAACAAAGACTGGTTTGACGAAAACAGCCAGGAAATCCAGGAGCTGCTGGCAAAGAAGCGAGCTGCCCACCAGGCTCACCTTACAAAGCCGTCCTGTCCAGAGAAGAAACAAGCCTTCCGTCGCGCATGCAGCCATCTTCAGCGCAAACTCCGGGAGATCCAAAATGAGTGGTGGACTAGCCTCGCCAAACGAACACAGCTCAGCGCGGACATTGGCGACTTCAGGGGTTTCTACGAGGCTCTAAAGGCTGTGTACGGCCCCTCACCCCAAGTCCATAGTTACCTTTACACAACTGCAAAACCAGCATATCAGATTTTTGCTTCTCAGTTTCAAACCACAGAGTGAATTCTATCATTCTGTGATCACTGTCTCTCAAGAGCTCCTTTACACTTAGCTCCTGAATCAAATCAGTTTCAATGCCCAGCACCATATCTAGAATTGCCCTTTCCCTATTGGGCTCAACCACAAGCTGTTCTAAAAACCTATCTCATCGACATTTCAAAAATTCCTTTTCTTGTGATCCAGCGCCAACCTGATTTTCCCAGTCTACCTGGATATTGACCACTGTAACACTGCCTTTCTTCCATGCCTTCTCTCACTCCTATTGTAATTTGTACCTCACATCCTGGCTGCTATTTAGAGGTCGGTAAGTGACACCCATTAGGGATGCCTACACTTGCAGTTTCTCAACTGTACCCACAAGGATTCAATATCTGATTCTCTGTCACTTCATGCCAAGAACTTAAAGTTAGCTTGTACCAAACAAAGCCACTCGGCCCACCGGCCTGTCGTTTTGATAGGACGTGTATCCTCCTTCAATCACATCTCCATGATCCTCACAGCATCGTATCGGTCAATTTCCAACTGTGCTTTGTTTCAAACACTGCATGTATTTAAACAAAGCACCTTCAATCCTGTGTTCACCACCCTTCTCCATGTTGCTTTAGTTCAAATTCTTATCCTTTTCTTATCTTTCTGTCCTATCTTTTTTCTAGAGACTTCATCAACCTGTCCTGTGCCCTTTGGCTTTATCCACACTTCTGCAATCTGTTAAACCCACACCCCAACTATGTAGTTTAAAACCCAATCCGCACCCCTAGTTCCTTGATTCACTAGGACCCTGGTCCCAGCATGGTTCAGGTGGAGCCCGTCCTATCAGAACAGCTTCCTCCTTCCCCAATGCCAATGTCTCGACAATCCACACTTCTCCCACACCAAACTTTGAGCCACATGTTTCACTCCTTACTCTGATTGACCCTGTAGCAATCCAGAGATTATTACCTTTTTTGGATCTATTTTTTTTAATTTGGGCCCTGGCTGCTCACATTTCCTCAGCAAAACCTCTTTCCTAGTTCTACCGACATTGTTGGGGTCCTTGGAGACTACGACAACTGCCTATTTCCCATCCTTCTCCATAATCCTCGACAGTTAAGGAACAATGTCCCAAATAGCACCAGACAGGCATCACAACCTTCAGGAATGTTGATCCTTGCTACAGAGAATAGTGTTTATTCCCTTGACGACACTCCCCCTATCTCCTCTACATTTCTCTTTCCCTCTCTTGAATGGCTCCCTGAATCCCTGTGCCTCAGTTAGGCCATTCATCCTTCCTGCAGGATTCAAGATTCCTTTATTTTCATGTAATAGTTCAGAACATGTAATATTATACAAAATTATGTTCTGCCTCCCTTAAGGCAGACAAAGAGTCACCATTAGCGTCACCCAGCGCCCCTTACAATAAGGGAGAAAGGAAAGCAAAAGCCCTTCTTATTCACTGAGTGCCCACGAATTCACTTCCAGCTCTCCTACAGATGCACAGACTCCTGCAGCCCCTACTCTCACCAATTGGATGAGCTCAAGGGCTGAGGCCCCTCCAGCACGATTTCTTGGACTTTGCCAACTTGCCTCACCAGCAGTCACTCCCTCTTGTTCCTGACTACAGGCTGAATTTTAAAGTAGTTAATCAAATGTCCATGACTGATTCCTGAAATACTGTGTCCAGGTAACTCTCCCCCTTCTCTGATCAGCCAGAGTGTTCAAAACACAGTTTCTAGGTCATTAATTTTGAGCCCAAGCTCCCCACTGAACAGCATCTGGTGCAGATGGGATTACTTGGAACCATCACAGAATACACTTGCTCCCACAACACATCACCTGACCCTGCATCCCAACTTTATTTAATTAGTTGTAATTTGTGCCTTTTATTTAATTGCTATGTTCCTTTAGTCTCAATTACAAACCCACTAATCAATTAGTCTGTCTGAGTTATGTGAAGAAGAAGGATTAAGGGTCCTATCAAGTTCCCTCGAGAGCCTCTGCTCCCCATTCTGAACCCGGCCTACTCTTTGACCAAAGCCTCTGCTCCCCACAAACCTACCCATCCAATAGCAACTCTAAAATGGTCAACAACTCCCCTTGAGCTGACCTTTCTGTTGTTATCTGCTGGTTATTCATCACTCAACCAATCACCAATTAACTAACAATTAGGTGACCTACCACTTTTAAACACCTGAAAATGTAACTTATAAACACACCATTAGACTTGCATCCTTTGCTTTCAACCTGAAGAAACATCTTCAGTGTCCAATCTAAGTTGCTTCAAGTGACTTATAAATACAGGGCTTAATGGGGACCAAGTAGGAACTTCTGCCAATTGAACAAAATCCAACCTATTTTCAAAGGTCAGGCTAAATTTAGAAAAATTATTCTGGCCTTTTTTGAGGATTTTCAATTCTTCAACAAAGGTAAAAATTTAAGAAGGTGACCTCACCTCAAAGAATTTCTGTTTACCCAAACCTGGGTGAAATGAGATTAGGTTTATAAAGAGAATTATTGGCATGTCATTCCTGCACTGTTGACTTGCAAAGCAATATATGCTGTAGCTCACGCTCAATGAAAGCTTCTAGATAAAGAGCTGATAAATGTTAATGTTCTTTCATCAAAGGGTTCAAATCAAGCTCTCTTTTGATACTCGGATGTGTCTAAATTTGTTATTTTTGTCATTACAAACTAAAGCAAACAAAGGTTTATGAGGGCCTACCTACACTGGTTAGTGGGATCAGAAATAGTTGTGCATCAATAGATACAAATTAGTATATGGTAATAGCAGAAAATAATGAGTGGGAGTTAATAAAAACTAGTCAGGGTTAAAAGAAATGTAGTTCCTCATAACAACAGTAAGTCTTTGTTGTCAATATTTCTGAAGCTATGCTGCAAAATGATTTCTGATTGTTCTTTGTTAACATAATGCCAAATCAATAACCTGCTCTAGGGACATGAAAGTTCTTCAATGCATTTGTGTAGCGAATGTAAAGCAGCAATTTGCAATTTTAACAGAGTAAAATAATCCAAAACAATAATTGATGGGGAAGGAAATGAACATGAGGGTGGGCGATACAAAGCTATCACCATGCTTTTATTTCCTCAGACTTGAATAGTCTCTTGGCCGGTCTCTCATCTTAAATCTTGGCCTCACATCTTGCATTGGAACTGATCTAAACTGGGTTGAACAGTCAACATAGTGGTTTGTTCAATGCTATCAGAGCGTCAGTGTCCTGGGTTCAAACCTGGCATTGTCTTTCAGGAGTTTATGCATTCTCCCCATGTCTGTGTGGGTTTCCTCCAGATGCTCCAGTTTCCTCCCACATTCCAAAGGTGTACAGGGTTGGGTTAATTGGTCACATGGGAGTAACTGGTCAGCTCAGGCTTGTGGGCCAGAAGAGCCTGTTACCACACTGTATCTAATAAAAAAAAAGCTCAACTATCCAAACCCTAACATGCACTTAGCCATTCTCCCCTTACATCTGCTCTTGGGTATAATAATGTATCTCAATCCATCAAGATCTCAATCTCAAATCTCTCATTTTCATTCTGAAAAATTCCTTTAATTCGTAAAGTTAGATAGTGCGCCTCAGGATGAAGGAGAAGGCTGAGCGAAAGGCAAAAATTTCATCAAGGTTACAAGTTTTGAAAGCCTTTGCAAATATGTGGATAGCAAATGAAGATAGGAGTATTTTGACCACACTTTCCCTTGCATAAGAAGTAGAAGCAGGCATTGGCTATCTGGCTTGTTATGCCTGCTCTGCCATTCAACAAGATCATGGCTGATCTGGCTGTGGACTCAACTCCACCTACCTGCCCTTTCCCCAGAACCCTTAATTCCCCTATTATGCAAAATATTTCTGTCTCAAATATATTTAATCAGGCTTCCTTGGGCAGAAAAATCCACAGATACACTGCACTCTGGGAGAACCAAGTCCTCATCTCTGTCTTAAATTTACTCCCTCGAATCTTGAGGCTTACTACCATCAGAAAGGAGATAGAGGAGCATTATATAATCAGTACTGCCAGGATGGGAAATAGCTTCTTCCCACAGGCTTTGAGCTTGATGACAATATCTTGTAACCAAGTAAATTATTCCAAAGTATTTATATTTATTTATTGTATATTATATACATTATGTGATTATTACATGCTGTGTATTGTGTTTGGGTGCACTGTGGTCTGGACAAATGTTACTTCATCTCGTTGCATATGATACTATAATGGCTGTGCCGTTAGTTACAAGGGACAATCCTCAGCTACAAGTGGCAAAGGGTCAACTGACTGCAGAAACCCACAAAATGGTGGAGGAACTCAGCAGGTCCGTGGAAGCCAATAGACAGCTGACATTGTGGGCCAATTCCTTTCATCAGTAATAGCAAGAAACAGACAGGAAATGTTTTGTTCTTGCAGCATGAGCTTCAAGTACCTGGTAATTTAAATGAGAAAGATGGGATAAGCTTAATTGTTCATATGCCAGATATGGCAGAAAATACATCAATGTATTCGATTGCGGGTGGGGTTGTCTCCTAAAATGCCTGTAACCCAGAACAATTTAATACTGATGACGCTGGGCAATAAGATCCTGGACATCTGATGCCAGAAAGGGATCAAGTGTATCGAGGATTGTTATGATCAGGGGCAGTTAATGTCATTCAAACAATTGAGGATCAAATTTGGATTACCCAACAGAACATTCTTCTGCTTCCTACAATTAACTTTTTTTAAGAGACAAATTAGGACCAACAATGACTCCACCAAATTGTACTGCCATGGAGATACTAATTAGACAGGGGAATGTGTTTAAGTTTATTTCTAGGATGAACTTCTTATTCCAAAGTGAGGACCCGAAGCCAGGACTACACTGGTCAAGGGAAAGATGGGAGTTGGACTTTGGTACAACAATTAATGAACAGTAGTGGGAAGACCTTGGTCTGAATAGCATGACTGGAATTCCCAATGCCAAATATATGCTAGTACAGTGCAATTTCCTGCATCAGTTATACCTCACCCCAAAAAATTACATAAATTAAAATCAGAAATTTCAAAAATGTGCTTTAGATGCAGTGTAGTGGTAGGAACCTTTGTCCATTCCACCTGGCTATGTACAAAGGTAAGATCGGTTTGGCATAAAAATAAACCAAAAAAGGTGACACAACCGTGGATAACAAGGGAAATTAGAGACAGCATTAGGTCCAAAGAGAGAGCATATCAATTGGCCAAAAAAAGTACCAAATCCGAAGACTGGGAACAGTTCAAGATGCACCAAAGGAGGACAAAGGGATTAATCAAGAGGGCAAAAATAAATTACGAAAGTAACCTTGCGGCAAACATAAAAACCAACTACAAAAGTTTTATACATATGTCAAGAGGAAAAGATTGGTGAAATCCAGAGTAGGTTCCTTGCAGTCAGAATCAGGGGAATATATAGTGGGGAATAAGGAAATGGCAGACCAATTAAATTCTTACTTTAGTTCTGTTTTCATAAGAGAGGATACAAATAACCTCCCAAGAATGTTGGGAAACATAGAGACTAATGCAAGGGAGGAGCTGAAAGAAATCAGTATCTCTAAGGACATGGTCTTGGGGAAATTGAAGGGATTGAAGGCCGATAAATCCCAAGGGCCTGATAATCTACATCCTAGGGTACTTAAAGAAGTGGACATTCAGATAGCAGATGCTTTAAGAATTATTTTCCAGAACTCGATAGACTCAGGATCAGTACCCATGGATTGGAGGGTAGCTAATGTTACTCCACTATTTAAAAAGGGGGGTAGAGAAAAAGCATTGAATTATAGACTGGTGAGCCTTACATCAGTAGTGGGCAAAATGATGGAATCCATTATTAAGGATGTAATAGCGGAGCATATGACTAGCAGAGAAGGGATCAGACAGAGTCAACATGGATTTACAAAAGGTAATTCTTTGAGATGGTGACAGGTAAAATAGATGTGGGAGAGCCAGTGGATGTGGTGTACCTGGATTTCCAAAAGGCCTTCGATAAGGTCCCACATAAACGACTGATATGCAAAATCAAGGCTCATGGGATTGGAGGCAAGGTATTTATGTGGACTACTCTTTGCAGATGATGCCGCTTTAGTTGCCCATTCAGAGCCAGCTCTTCAGCGCTTGACGTCCTGCTTTGCGGAAACTGCCAAAATGTTTGGCCTGGAAGTCAGCCTGAAGAAAACTGAGGTCCTCCATCAGCCAGCTCCCCACCATGACTACCAGCCCCCCCACATCTCCATCGGGCACACAAAACTCAAAACGGTCAACCAGTTTACCTATCTCGGCTGCACCATTTCATCAGATGCAAGGATCGACAATGAGATAGACAACAGACTCGCCAAGGCAAATAGCGCCTTTGGAAGACTACACAAAAGAGTCTGGAAAAACAACCAACTGAAAAACCTCACAAAGATAAGCGTATACAGAGCCGTTGTCATACCCACACTCCTGTTCGGCTCCGAATCATGGGTCCTCTACCGGCACCACCTACGGCTCCTAGAACGCTTCCACCAGCGTTGTCTCCGCTCCATCCTCAACATCCATTGGAGCGCTCACACCCCTAACGTCGAGGTACTCGAGATGGCAGAGGTCGACAGCATCGAGTCCACGCTGCTGAAGATCCAGCTGCGCTGGATGGGTCACGTCTCCAGAATGGAGGACCATCGCCTTCCCAAGATCGTATTATATGGCGAGCTCTCCACTGGCCACCGTGACAGAGGTGCACCAAAGAAAAGGTACAAGGACTGCCTAAAGAAATCTCTTGGTGCCTGCCACATTGACCACCGCCAGTGGGCTGATAACGCCTCAAACCGTGCATCTTGGCGCCTCACAGTTTGGCGGGCAGCAGCCTCCTTTGAAGAAGACCGCAGAGCCCACCTCACTGACAAAAGGCAAAGGAGGAAAAACCCAACACCCAACCCCAACCAACCAATTTTCCCTTGCAACCGCTGCAATCGTGTCTGCCTGTCCCGCATCGGACTGGCCAGCCACAAACGAGCCTGCAGCTGACGTGGACTTTTTACCCCCTCCATAAATCTTCGTCCGCGAAGCCAAGCCAAAGAAAAAGATTTATGTGGATTGAGAACTGGCTGGCAGATAGAAGACAGAGAGTTGGGATAAACGGCTCATTTTCTGAGTGGCAGGCGGTGACCAGTGGGATGCCACAGGGATCTGTACTGGGACATCAGCTGTTCACAATTTACATTAATGATCTAGATGAGGGGATTGGATGTAATATCTCCAAATTTGCAGACGACACTAAGCTAGGAGGGGTTGTATGCACTGAAGAGGGAGTCAGGAAGCTCCAGTGTGATTTGAATAAATTGGGGGACTGGGCAGATACACGGCAAATGCACTGCAAAGTGGATAAATGTGAGGTTATCCACTTTGGTAATACAAACCGGAAGGCAGATTACTATTTGAATTGCAATAGATTGGGAGATGGGGAAGTGCAGAGAGACCTAGGGGTTCTTGTACACCAGTCACTGAAGGCGAGCATGCAGGTACAGCAGGCGGTTAAAAAGGCAAATGGTATGTTTGCTTCTTATCAAGAGGGTTTGAGTATAGGAATAAGGATACCTTACTGCAGCTGTACAGAGCCTTGGTGAGACCACACCTGGAGTATTGTGTGCAGTTTTGGTCGCCTTATCTGAGGAAGGATGTTCTTGCAATGGAGGGAGTGCAGAGGCGATTCACCAGGCTGATACCTGGAATGGCAGGAATGATTTATGAGGAAAGATTGCGCAATTTGGGATTGTACTCACTGGAGTTTAGAAGATTGAGAGGAGATCTCATAGAGACATATAAAATTCTGGCAGGACTGGACAGAATGGATGCAGAAGGATTGTTTCCAATGGTGGGGGAGTCCAGAACCTGGGGCCATGGTTCGAGGATAATAGGCAAACCATTTAGAACTGAGATGAGTAAGAATTTCTTTACCCAGAGGGTGGTGAATCTGTGGAATTCATTGCCACAGAGAGCAGTAGAGGCAGGTTCATTGAATATATTTAAGAGGGAATTAGATATATTTCTTCAGTATAAGGGAATTAGGGGTTACAGAGAGAAGGCGGGGATGGGGTACTGAACTTTAAGATCAGCCATGATCTCATTGAATGGCGGAGCAGGCTCGAAGGGCCGAATGACTGACTCCTGCTCCTATCTTCTATGTTTCTATGTTTCTATCCTTCTAGGTAGACCGAGGGGATATTCTGAAAAAAATAACAAAAAGTGGACTTTCCACAGAATCTGGAACTATTCCTTCTGGGAGATATTGGTGAAGTGCAGTTTAGACTATCCAAGCACCAAATTCGATTTGTGAAGGTCGCATTGTCAATAGCCAGGAAGTGTATAGCAGTTGCGTGGAAGTCCAACTCTCAACTTAGTTTTGCACCATGAGTACGGAAATGCAGAGTTGCAGTCTCCTGGAGAAGATGACTTATACCTTGAGGAAGAAGTATGACAAGTTCATTGAAGTGTGGCAGCTGTATCTGAGGCACAGAGGTGTGCAGATATGACCTATATGCCCCCCTCCCTTGAAAAATGAGATAAGAAACAAACTGTCCCACCAGGTAAATAAAGGAGAGTGAATTGAGGTTGTGGCACAGATGATGGGTTTTAATTTTTATTTTTACAATTTATCCTTTACCCTTTATAGATTATTTAACACCTGAGGTTCTTGAACTTTTAGGAAGGTCATGGATCCCGATAGTACTAGGCATTTTTCTAATGTATTGTGTGTTTGTATACGTTGAGGGAAGATGGGGCGGGGGGGGGGGGGAGGAATAAGGGGAGGTGGAGGCAAAAAGTACTGGACACTGTAAATTATATTGCATAGCAAAAAAATGTTTTGTATTACCTGTATTTGTTCGCACTTGCATGAGACTTTGAAAATAAAATATTCCAATAAAAAGGTCATTTGTTCAAGTCACTGACAGCAATTCACTGTTGTGCTCTGCTTTATTTTAATTAAAACAACTGGGGGTTCAGTCAGCAGTTTTTTTTTCCCCCAAGCAGAATTCAGTTGACACTCTGCTTCACAGCAAATATCACAGATATTTGTGATAAATATCACAGAGAAAAAAAATGACCCTTTGAATGGATTGCACAAATATTGCCAACATCTGTAAAAAAAAAGCTGGAATTTAAAAGTGAAGGATAAATGAAGTACATGAGAAAATATATCTGAGTGCCAACACAGGAAAATTATTTTGAAGAGATTGATATTTGCCTGAAGTTCCAACTGTCCAGCCCAGTATCCAGCAAAAAAAAACTCTGGTGTGAATAAGTCAAATAAATCTGATAGGAAATTTGCTCTAATCTTGCCATTGAACAACCTCACCCACTGAATGAAGTCTTAAATTAAAATTTAGAAATACAGCACCATAACAGGCCATTACACCCAATTAACCTACACTCCTGGTATGTTTTGGAGAAAACTGGAGCCCCTAATGCAGACACAGGGAGGATGTGCAAACTCCTTACAGACAGCGGGGGATTCGAACTCCAGTCCCGATCGCTGGTGTTGTAAAGGCATTGCGCTAACTGCTACGCCAACTGTGCCGACCTCATAAATAACCTTGTTTATTGTCATCTGATTGTACGAAACAGAGTTCTCCAGTCCTCAGTGACAAACATACAGACATAGACCTAACTCACATGCAGACAAACAATACACACACATGGCAAGTATTTCATCTGTACAACATAAATAAATAAATAAATAAATGTGGCTTCATGAGATTCATGGGATTCGAACCCCAGTCCCGATCTCCAACACTGTAAAGGCGTTGCGCTAGCTGCTACGTCAACTGTGCCGGCCTTACTTTTTAAGGAAGTAAACACAATATACCAAATGCCATCAGAGAATAAGTAAAATCCTGCATTGATCAAAGAGTTTAATGATGGGAGGTAGAAGTTTCACTGACTGCAATATTTCATACTCCAATAAATGCAAGAAGTCATATATTCTCGACAGATCATATTATACCCCATCTGTTCACTATGCTGTAGCCAAACGTTTTTAATGGATAACAAAGCAGGTTTAGCAGAAAATACAGCTGCCAGGATTTGCTGATGGGCGCTATTTTAATATCAGCAGTTAAATAAATGTGTTAATGGAAATGATTTATTCCTGAAAGTTTTATCATGAGGCTATCATTTTAAAAAAAAATTCTCATCATGGGTAAGATTCAAATGTTACTGCGATTTTGCTCATTCGTGTACAATGTAAAATTAGACTCAACTCTAAGAAGTCAGTGGAAATAAAAGATTTGTGTGTGGTGTGATGCTCATGCAGGCAGCAATGCCGAGTTCTTCAGGATTATTAGTGGAAATGTTTAAATAATTGAGAGAGTCAGGGACTATATCATGGAACTGCACATCTTAGTTGAGTTCAGGGCTGATCAAATGTTTGAATAATTCAAGAGGGCAGAGACAAAAAGTACTTCCTCGGTGAAAATACAGAGGCATAACAAAGGATAAGCAGGGAGCAAATAAACTAAAAGCAGCAGATGCGGCTGAAGCATTGTTCAGGAGAAGGAAAGAGAAATGAAAGAGATGGGAGAGAGCTGAGAAGTAGGTTGGCTGGTCGGTTGTGTGGCAAGGATATCTTTCTTTGGCTTGGCTTCGCGGACGAAGATTTATGGAGGGGGTAAAAAGTCCACGTCAGCTGCAGGCTCGTTTGTGGCTGACAAGTCCGATGCGGGACAGGCAGACACGATTGCAGCGGTTGCAAGGGAAAATTGGTTGGTTGGGGTTGGGTGTTGGGTTTTTCCTCCTTTGCCTTTTGTCAGTGAGGTGGGCTCTGCGGTCTTCTTCAAAGGAGGTTGCTGCCCGCCAAACTGTGAGGCGCCAAGATGCACGGTTTGAGGCGTTATCAGCCCACTGGCGGTGGTCAATGTGGCAGGCACCAAGAGATTTCTTTAGGCAGTCCTTGTACCTTTTCTTTGGTGCACCTCTGTCACGGTGGCCAGTGGAGAGCTCGCCATATAACACGATCTTGGGAAGGCGATGGTCCTCCATTCTGGAGACGTGACCCACCCAGCGCAGCTGGATCTTCAGCAGCAAGGATATAATATGAAATAAAATGGTTTGTGAGCTAAAGGATGCAATTGATGCATGAACATGCATTGAGGAATCTAGCAATCAAAACAGGATCAATAAAAAAAATGAAGAAGCTATGGTGCTTCCTGAAATAAAGTTAGATTATATTGCTCAGAAATTGACTGAAAATGCCTGAATCGTTCTTGTGAATTAATTATTAGAATTTTAAAGTAAACTAATGGCTGGTAAATTAGTTGTGACTAAATATTATTCTAACCCAGGCTGTTTCTGAAATAAGCCATGTTGGTGGAGGATTACAAACAAGGAGCAGGTTGTATGGGGTAATTAATCCAAAAGGTAGTTGAATTACATTGACCAAGGAAGTCCCAAGTTCAATCCACTGACATTGACTGCAATTTTAGTCAAGCAGCACAAATGTTACTCAGAGTGAGAAAGGTTTGCCCATTTCTCCTCCATTGCCCACACCTAGACCAACCTGCTCTCTTGCAGAGCACTTTAACTGATAACTGGAAGAAAGTGTGCATAGAGGACAGATCATGCTGTCAGGGTGAAAACTGTTGCTGAACACATTTGTTCATCTCTTTTTGGCTGAATATGCACATCAGTCCTCACCCACCATCATACACCACCACTTCTTAAAGGACAAACATTACCTAAGTTGATGGAAGGAGAAGGAAAGAAAAGAATGGACTCTGTAGAATTTCTGGTGTATTTTTGTTGAATGACAACATTGTCTGTCTGGCTTAATGCAACCTAGATTGTATACCTAAAATGGATGAGAGGGGGGGGGGTGGGGGGTGGCTTGGGAGGAGGGAGGTGGGGGGGAGAAAAAGTCACTGTAAATGTGTGAAAAAGAAAAAGTGTGTATCATGGCTAATGTGATTTATGGTGTGAAAAATAAAAAATTTAAAAAAAAAGAAATCATCATACCTGTAACACGTTAAATCCTCACTGACTTCTGCTGGAGGCTCATAACAATTGCACGAGATTTTAGCACTTGCTTGAGTCGTTTCAAAGGTTTGTATTATGGTAGATGCTTACAAAGGTCACAGACAAAAGAGTATCGGTAGATCAGTCATAATTCCCTTGTGTTAACCCTGACTGGGAGAATGGGCAGAGGGCACTTGTAGGTTAATTGGATAGTAATTGGGCAGCAGGGTTCTCAGTGGCTGGAATCAGCTTCTCCAGTGTTGTAAATTCAATTAAAAAATGTAAAAACAGAAGAGGAGAAGATTGAAAAATGCTCATAATGGAAGGCCATTTCCATCAAAAGTGTTTCAGGCTCTTTGGTCCTCATGTTGAACCGTGACACATATATTGCACACATCATATTCCTTGTGAACAACATTTGCTATTTTCCTGCTGTTTTCTTGCTTCAGATTGTGTCAGGTGAATAGTTCCTCTCCGAGCTGCAAAATATTAATGGAACTTTCTGGAGACGTAGAACGTTGTAACACAACATAATAATGGAGCCCATTTAGCCACCCCATCACATCCATGTTTGGTCTTTGAAAGACCACTCCTCATTTGCTTCCTCACAAAACAAAAAATGTTTCTTTTTCAAGTATGTAACAAATTTCTAATTCATCCATATTGTTGTGCTTGGTTACTGAGTATGTTGGTTATCACTGAAAACTGTTTCTCTTTCAGACAAGGCATGGTAAGGGACCCTATTCTGGTTTGCTATTGTTTACCATTGGTGTCCTGCAGAGGTCAGTGATGGGGCCACTTCTTTTTGTGTTGCATCTGATTGATTGGGATTGCAGAATAAATGGCTTT
Organism: Narcine bancroftii; assembly: GCF_036971445.1. Classification (NCBI taxonomy): domain Eukaryota; kingdom Metazoa; phylum Chordata; class Chondrichthyes; order Torpediniformes; family Narcinidae; genus Narcine; species Narcine bancroftii. The sequence continues at coordinate 85,768,774 of NC_091470.1, read as the reverse complement.
GTGGCTACATTTGCAGATAAAACAAAGATAGGTGGAAGGTCAGATAGTGTTGAGTGCATGGAAAGGCTATAGAAAAACTTAGATGAGGAGAATGGGCAGAGAAGTAGCAAATGAAATACAATGTTTGAGTGCGCACGGTCATACACTTTGGTGAAAGGAATAAAAGGGCAGATTATTATTTGGATGGGGAGAAAATTCAAAACTCCGAGGTCCAAAGGGACTTATGAGTCTACAGGTAAAGTTGGTGGTGAAGAAGGTGAATGTACTGTTGGCCTTCAAATCCAAAGGAATAGGATATTAGAGCAGGGATGTGATGCTGAGACTTTATAAGGCTCTGGTGAGGCTTCACTTGGAGCAGGGGGGACAGTTTTGGGGTCCTTATTTAAGAAAGGATGTGCTGGTGTTGGAGAGGGATCAGAGAAGACTTACAAGAATAATTCTTGGAATGAAGGAATTAGCATATGAGGAATGTTTGATGGCTCTTGGGCTGTACTTCTTGGAGTTCAGAAAATGAAGGGGGACATCACTGAAGCATTTTGAATGTTGAAAGGCCTGGACCATGGTAGTTAGGGACAAGAGAGCACAACTTCAGGTTAGAAGGGCACCAACTTTAAAAAGAGATGTGGAGGAATTTCATTTGCAGAGAATGGTGAAACTGCAATTTGCTGCCCTAGGCAGCTGTGGAGGCTAGGTCATTGGGTGCATTTATGAAGGGTATCTGAATAATCAGGTTATCAAAGGTTATGGGAAGAAGGCAAGGGATGGGACTGAGTGGGAGAATGGATCAGCTCATGATGGAATGGCAGAGTGGATTCGATAGGTGAATGACCTACTTCTGCTCCAATGTCTTATGATCTTATGGTCTTATTACATTAACATATTTCTCCTCTACTGATCTTTCAGTCAGTAAAACTCTGTCAATCATTTTGAATTCCATTATTAAATCTCCCCTGAACACTTGATAATCAATTCACTAATGACACCCTTTAAAGAGAGACAAGGTTGATTGAGATTTCACCTAGCATCCAGTACCATTAAAATCCACATCAATGCAAGAAACTGATGACTTGAAAAGGAGCAGAAGAAAACTGGGCAAGGAAAGGAGGAAATAATACTGTAGCTTGTCATAATTGAAATATGACACTTTTAAGTGTTAAATTAAACGTATCTATTTGTTTTACATAATTGCACAGCTGTGAGAATTCACTGATATATGAACAAAGAAGATTCCATGATCAGCAATAAAATATGAATTTAAAATCAAGATTGACAGAATGATTATAATCAGTTTCATATGTCCTACCTCATGCATAGTAGCTGATTACTTCACATTTTATTTGTCCTGTTCTTTTGTCTTTTGCAAACCATTTCTTAGTCTGATCAACGTGCTTCATGAGGGCCAGTAATCCTTCAAGCCCTCTCCATGAAGTGAAGACATCTTGTCTCCTATCAATATGGGATGGCTGGTGGCTTGGCAATTGACTATTTGGGGGCTTGTGCGCTTCACCACTTGACATGATGGATGCATAAGATTGCAAGGGAATTTGGGTGCAGAATGTCGAGGTGCCTTATTCTAATTATTTAGGGCTTGATGAGATTGCGACTGGAACACTGCAGATCGAGACTCTCTTCCTTAGGAAGGATATACATGCAATGTGTAGAAACAGAGAAGGTATTACATTAATTCCTGGAATAACAGGTTTGTCGTTGGAGAAGAGATTAAACAAACTTGGCCTATATTCTCTTAAATTCAGAAGAATCAGAGATGACTGCTTTGAAATATGTAATATTTTTACAGATCCTGGCAGGATTCAAGATTCAAATTCAATTTATGGTCATTGTAATAAAACAGTGTCATATTACATGAAATTGCTTTTGCCTGCTGTAAGGCAAACAGATTCGCCAACAGCAGAAATTGCCTGAAGTGCTTCTTACAGAGGAAAAAGAAGCAAAAGAGAATCCACCCCCAGAGTCAATGAGTGTCCATAGATTTTCCTCCAGCGCTTCTGAAGCCTCCATAGCCACACTGAGTCCAGTCCAAACTATTTGCAGCCCGAGCTCCAGATCTGACATGGTCAAGAACACTTCAGGGTCTTCAGCACCCCCTCTCACCTCAGTTCCAATACCTGGTCCCCATTCAGCCAGTTTCGAGCCGGTCTCCAGCAATATGCAGCCTGGCAGCAGACTCCAGCAGCCCACAGCCTCTGTGGGTTCCTCACTTCAAGTCTTTCAGCCGTAGAAACCCTCGCTGATCCGCCACCATGGTCACCATCCCGTGGGTTGTCTCCTCTCCTTCTCAGATGAGAGATAGTCTCCCCATTTTCTGGTGCCCTGCACCAGTCCTCCAATCCCCTGGAGACTGCAACCCATTGTGGCTGCTGCCGATCATAGGCAACGCTATCTTAGGCACAGACCTTGCGGTCGCGGGATTTTAAATGAAACTACTGTTGATTCCTTTAATGGGCCATTGAAAGCCTGTACAGAGCTGATGGTAGTCAGACTGGGCAGTAGGACACCATGGAAGCACTGTATCTCCACTCCTTGCTCCCCGCGGGTCTGCACCAGCGGCAGCGCTGCCTTTACAATGGCTCTTGCAGTGCTGTCATTGATGCAGGGATAACACTACCCTGACAGAAGATTACTGTTAAAAAAATAAGGTGTTAGCTATTCAGGACAGAGTTTCAAAGAAATTCCTTCATCCAGAGTGTCGTGAATCCTCTGCACAAAAGGCCAGTGCTTTGCATGAACCCTGAAGGCAGATATCCAAAGGAAATCTGTGGCCTTAAGAGCAGTAGATTGGTGAAGAAACCACAGCAGGCTCAGCAATTTGACACACTTCTTTAAGGTCACTCATGGGTCAATCACCCAATGCCCTTTCCCAATGAGAGCCAGGGAGATGGGTGAACTTACCGGGAACAGAGAGGCAATCAATCTGTGAAGGAACACTTCAAGAGCTCCCGATCAGTGACTCCCGTTTTTGATGCAAGTAGACGTGTTACCATCTGATGTGCACCCATTCAGGACCGCCTTGCCAATGCTATTTGACAGACAAGAATCACAAAGGCCAAACCCAGACTTAGGAATAATGAGGCTGGGGAGTGGATGGATTCCTTGCTCAAATCCTAAAAAGGCATGATGAGGAGCTTCAATTTCAAATCTTCAACCCCACCACCCACGTTCAGGAAAAGAAGGACATTCCATAGGACTTCAAAAGTGCCAAAATCACAAACAATCTTCGAGAAAGGAGACGCATTTAGCTCTTGGAATTAAAGAAGAATCTCTCTGCTGCATGTCATGGAGGAAGTCATTATCAGGGTCCTTTGCAACCACCATGGGCAAAGAGCTTCACCCTGAATCACAATGTGGACATGGTCGTGACTACGCAACAACTCAAAGAAACAGCACCTGGCCCTTTCCAAATTCAACACTGCCATCAATGGGAGGAAGTGTGGAATACCCTCTTCAATCTTAGCTGTCCACAGAAAATTTATCTCCCTCTTAAGAATGTTCCATGATTAGCATGCAAGCCGAAATATTAACCAGTGGCTTCACCACAGAACCACAAATAGTGAAGACCAGTGTCAAACAAGATCAAATATGGCACTAAGGTTGAAAGAGAGGAAAGAAATAATGCTTGTTCCTGAAGGAGTTCCCAGAATAATCTTCCTCAATGTAAACTATGGCTGCAAGCTTCTGAATGAGGATAGTGTATTCTTTGTTACCTTTGTTATCCTTTGTAATCAATCAGGATATCACATGGTAGGGGAGAGAGAGAGAGAGAGAGAGAAATATCTTTTCAGCATGTTACAGTCCCAAATGTATTAACCCTTTAGACTCTGTGTCCCTGATTTCATGGACTATCAGCAAGTGCATATACTCGATGTCCCAGTTTTCAAGAACTACAGACAAGTGCATATACTCCATCCCCATTTTCTGATACTGATTTTATGCCCAACCATCAGCTAGTTTGTTCTAGTGTTCATACTGTAGTTTACCCATGGACCCAGTCCAGAGTATATATAATAAAAGATTAAAAATGGCCGGAGTCCAAAGGGTTAAAACACATGCCTGTCAAACCTCTACCAGTGAAGGAAGGATGTGGAGGCTTGTTAAAGGATTCTCTGTGTTACTTGGGAGGCTTCTGAAATAACTTAAAGAGGCAAGATTCAAATAACAGAAGAGATTTTACTTACTGATGTCTTCCACCATCTCAGGAAACTATTCACATATTCGAATACATAGACATATGCCCCACAATGGTTCACTACTGTTACTACAGTGAGAAGGGTGTATTCTTACACGGTACCAAAATAGTTCAAATTATCCTGACTATAGACACTTTCAGGTGGCCAAAATACCTCAATGTAAAGCTGCATATTCTACCCCTATGCGGCTGTTGGGAGGCCACCTGAAAGAGCAGGAGGCACCTGCGAGGCGCACTTTCTAACCCTCCTCCGGAAGGGATAATCGCCGGAGCACTGAGGTCCCCCCAGGCACCTGAATTCAGCTGCCTAAAGTGGCTGCTAAAGGGCAGGCTGATGACGTCACAGTGACGTCGTCAGGCAGATACATTTGGTGCGAATTTTGAAACACAGTGTGCAGGCAGGGTATTGCAGGTACAGTCGCGTTTTTCAGTGCCTTACAGGATAAAATTATAATCGAACTATGGCTGCAAAGGCTTCAAACTGGTGTGAAGCAGAGATCAGACCGCGTCTAGACTATCTGTCTCAGGAATCCCAGGAAAGGAAACTCACTGGGACATTGAGGGATGGTCCCACATTTGAACGCTTGTCATACCCGCAGTAAAAATCAGGTGGTTACAAAGCTGAAGAGCCTGAGGAAGAAGTTCAACTCGGTCCTGGACCACAACAGGAGGAGCAGCAATGGGCACAGGGAGTGGCAGTGCTTTGACTAGTGCCACACTATCTGGGGGGTTAGTTGCTTAGCTACTCCCTTGAATGTAGCCAGTGTTCTGGAGAGCCCTGATTCCCAGAGCTCATCCCTGAGGAATCTCAGGCCTCAACCAGCGGCAATGGTGGCAGAGACACGCAGGTCCAGGAGGTGCAGGCCGCCGCAGGGGACTCCACTGGCATGGATTTGGAGGCCACCGAGAGAGGCAGCGCAGAGCTCACTGTCCCTGGAAGTGGCGAGGCATCACTCTCACCAGAGAACACAGGTACAGTAGCATTGAGGTTGTGTTTATGGAAAAGCACATAATTCCAATACTGATGCACTTTTCCTGTTTCGACCCACAGCCTCTGGTCCCAGATGCAAGGGCCAGCGGCTGACCAAGGCTCAGGTTCTTGCTAAGGAGCTGCAGGCGATAATAATGGCATTTGACATGGAGGACAGAGAGGGGGACCACCAGCGTGCAGAGGAGTCGCTGGAGCAGGAGAGAGCCCTGCTCGCTGACCTGAGGGAGGAGGAGGAAGTAATGCATCGGTCCGAAGTGGACAGGCAGGTCCAAGCGGTGACTGGGTTGTCAGCTTCCCTGCAGCAACTCAGTGCCGCAATGGACAGGCAGTCCTCCATCTTCCACAGAATGGTCACGGGAATGGAGGCCTGTCCGCCCCCATTCCCACAGTCATATTGTCTCCCTAATCCCATGTACCTGGTCCCTCCTGCCAGCATGCCATTTCATTCCACACCAGGGCATCACGGTAGTGGACACTAGGACATGACTAAGATGCTGGGGTTCAGAACAGGTTCCTCCCCCACCACCTCACCTCATTCCTCTCAAAACTGGAATGAAGTGTGCATCGGAATGAACTTCCTTAATGCTGCTAACTCTGTTCGCTTTTGTTGTTCATGAAGCCCTGATAGGTGCAATTTTCTGTGCACCACTTTAAGGATTGAAACACTCAGCAGTGAGATGGTATGGTGCCAGGTGGAGGTGTTTGTTGTGTTTACCATTTTTGTGTTTGATCTGTGGTGTTCAAGTGTGGAGTGGATTTGCACTGTGTTTTCTCCATTCCATGGTTTACATCTAGTTTGGTGCATACATTGAATTGTTATGTCGCGTTATCTACCTCAGATATTTATGAAGCAAAAAGGTTTCTTGAAAAACGATTTTTATTAAATTTTTGACAAGCACTGAAGTCTCATGTTTCATTTATACGCACTGTTCCTTCACGAGAACACAGTGTCACATAAGATTCCAGGCAGCAAGTTCATGTAGCTGCATTCAGGGGGGGTGGTGGAGGGGGGAGCAAGTTGTGGGAGTTGGGGAGCTGAGTGGCAGGGACATACCCGAGTGGAAGTCGCTACCCCTGAGATTCACCCCTCCCCCTTACAGGATGGACATAATGGCAGAACGGATGGCCTCGTGCCCATGGACCTGCTGATCATTACAATCTGGGCTATTGGGTTCAAGGCCATCTGCTTCAACCAATGTCCATTCTAACAGGAAGTCATCCTTGTTAATCTCACATATATTGCAGTAGACAGCAGGCAAACACAACATCTGGGTCAAAGACGGTAGAGATATCCAGATGCTTGGACAGGCACCGCCAGCGGTATTTTAGACGCCCAAATGCATGTTCCACCACTATCCTTGCAGAATTAAGGGCTTTTTAAAATCTTCACTGATCCGGATCCAGTACTCGGTGCTGTGTGAACCTCTTCATCAGCCAGGTTCGTAGGGGGTATGGCACATCACTGACAAGATGCGCTGGAACATTCATTCCATCTACATCCTTGGACACCTGTGGGGACAACAATGCAGAAATATAGTTAATTCGTACACCTGCCCATTGACACAATAAGTGTGCATAACATTGACACATGGAGCTTTGAAGGGTGAACACTCACGTCACGTGAGAAGAGGTATCCGGCCTGGTCCTCTGCCTTTCTAAACAGAGGAGAGTTGGCAAGCATTCGGGCATCATGCGTGCAGCCCAGCCAACCCATGAACACATCTGAGAAGCTGTAACATGAATGGAAAGCACATTGAAGTCATAGATATTGAGACATGAAGTGATAAAGATCAATGGCTTTAACTCACCAGAACCTGTGGTCAACCACTGCCTGTAGAACCACTGAGTGCCACCCTTTATGATTGTAGTAGGCTGTAGCATCCACGTTGGGGATGATAATGGGAATATGTGACCCATCAATGGCACCAGCACACATTGGGTATCCCCTTTGCACAAAGCCATCAATAGTCTCCTGGAGACGTGTTCCGCTAGGCAGGGAGATGAAACATTTACTGAGGACCTTCCTCAAAGCACCAGTCACCTGCTGCACCACCTTGTTCACGGTGCTCATGCCTATTCCAAAGATGGTACTGATGGACTGATACTCACAAGGGTTGGCATACCACCACAGGGCCACAGCTAATCAAAGTCCCAGCTCCAATAGACGCTACAAGTCTGGTTTATGTGGCTTCAGGTGAGGTTCTATGAATTCCAGCACGAAGTGAAAGGTGCCATGCGACATACGAAAGTGTCTCCTCCACTTAGCATCTTCAAATTTGGTGAGGACATTACTCCAGAACTCAATGCCCTGGGATCAGTTCAACCTCCAGAGAGATGGATATGCCACCAAGCAGCATTCGCCGTCATCTGTGGCACCTACGCTCTGCGTGCCTTTCCACCTCTAACTGCCGCCTTCTTGCCCACTACCTTTGCACCTGATCGAACCTATACAATTTTCAGATCTCAAGTACGTGTGAAGAACTTCAACAGCATTAATGGCCTTACCAAGGATTTGACGTATCTTGTTCTGAACACTGAGAAAGGCTGAAACCATCATCAGTATTTCTTTTGCCTGCTCTGGGTCCGCCATAATCCTGTGTTCCTTCTAGTCAAGCTTAAAATGACGTCACGCCAGTGGGCGGGAGTACAGCGGACAGTGGACAAGAGGTGGAGTGCGCTCCGAGGCGCCTTCTGAGCAGCTGTCCCTTTCAGGTGGCCAGCACTGCGCTTTTAGCGCTGCCACCTGAACAACCATTCCACAGGTCTGAATCCGCTTCTGCAGGCGCATTCTTGGCAGATAATGTACCTGAAAGCGGCTAGTATAACAAGTAAGATATTGCCAGGTTTTGGGGATATGAACAATGGGGAGACATGGGACATATTTGGGTTGTTTTCTCTGGAGCCTCAGAGTCTGAGGGGAAACCTGATGGATTTATAAAGTCATGTGTGCCATCGATAGGGTGGGCAGTAAGAATCTTTTCCTCGGGTGTCACATACTAGAGGACATGTTTTTAAGGTGAGTGGGAGGAATTCTAAGGGAGTTGTGCAGGGCAAGTATTTTCCTCTAGTTCTCCAACCCTTCCCCCTCCCCCTCATTTCTGGTGTGCTCTTCCTCCCTTATCTACCTATTACCTCCTGCCTTTGAGAGAGTGTTCCTTTTCCTACCCCTCCCCTCCCACCATTATGTCTGAGTGCCTGCCAACAATTTTTCATACCTTGATGAAGGGGTCAAGCTAAAACGTTGGCTATGTATCTTTATCTTTGCTACGTGAAGTACTCTGTTTGACTTGCCGAGTTTCTCCAGCACTGTGTTTTCACTAGAGTACATAACTTCATGGCATTCTTCCGCAAAGAATTACTTGTGCCAGAAGAGTTCATAGAGGTGGTCACATACCAGGCAAGTATTGTAATTTCACCAGCAATGCTCATAAATTGATACGAGTCCAACAAGAAAGTCTGCAGATGCTGTGGTCAAGTGGAATAGACAAGATGCTGCAGAAACTGAACAGGTCACATGGCATCCATGGGAAGTAAATGGTAACCTAATGTTTCTGGCCTGGTTCCTTCGTCAGGTCTGAGCAAAAACAGGCAGGCATCAGAAAGTGATATATTTCCAAAAATCAGATCGGAGAGTTCCTCTTCAAATTTTACAAACTGATGAGGAATTACCTAAAAAAAGTTGCTCAGAACATAGGGCAGTGAAGACTGCAACGCACCCTTCAGCCCTCTTATCTGCGCTGAACATGGTGCCCTCGCTAAATTAAAATTCTGCTGCTTGCAAGTGATATGTATCCATCTCTACCATGCATATTCATGTGTCCTCTTAATCACTATTGCTTTTCACCTTCCAGCACCACTGGCAGACGGATCCATTGCCTTTGTAAAACTTTGGCTCCATAAAATTCCTTTAAAATCTGCCGTCCCTCTCCTGAAACACATATTCCCCCAATGTGTGAAACAAGTCTGCAGATGCAGTGATTGTAGAAAATACACTTTCATTGCTGGACAAACTCAGCAGGTCCTGCAGCGTCCATAGGAGGCAAAGATGGATAACCAACGTTTTGGGCCTGGGCCCTTCTTCAAGGTTTGAGCAAAAAGCAGGAAGGCACCTGAATAAAAAGGTTAGGGGGAAGGAGGCAAGAAGGGGCAGGGGTAAGAGCACAGGCCAACAGCCAAGAGGCCAGAGGTGGACATGAACAGGAGGGTAGTAGAGAAAAGCTGAGAATTGATCAGTGGATGGGAGGGGAATTAGTTCTGTGAATGCAGATGTGGAAGAAAGAAGACAGAGGGATAGGGAGAGAGTTGGGTTGGGGGGGGGGAAAGGCTTCACAAAAATCAGAGAAGTCAGTGTTAATGTCATCTGGATAGACATCCCCAGATGGAAATGAGGTGTTGTTCCTCCAATTTGTGGGTGGTCTCGGTTGGGCAGCGCATTAGACCATGGGCAGACATGTCAGCATGTGAATGGGATGGGGAATTGAAATGGGTGGTGTAAGGTAAAACATCATGAGATGGGAATGTGTAGGGAGTTACCCTGTACAGGGCAGTAACAAGAAGGGGAGGTGTCCTTGTACTCCTGTTAGGTAAAACATCATGAGATGGGAATGTACAGGGCTGTAACAAGATGTGAATGCATCCTTGTACTTACAAGATAAGAGAGACATTGATGGATTGAGAGGCAGGAAGCTAGCAGGGAAAGGATAGCAACAGTTTTAGTCATTGGACAAGTAATGATATGATGATGTTCTAAGCACATATCCAAGGGTATAAAAAATCACCATTTTGCTGATAACGGCGGAATGCATTCTCCGACTAACATGGTTAGTCGCAAGTGTTACAATCCGGTAATAAAGAACAAAGAACCCTGATTTCGACTCAGCCTGGTGTTTGTCTCACTCATTCATGAACAAAGCAGACCTAACAATTTGGTGACCCCGACGTGATGGGTGAGTGAACACTGGACGACGGTTTCTGTTTTTTCTGACAATCATCTCAGCCGGCTGATAAAAAGGTCCAGAGAAGCCTGTTTTAACAAAATTCTCTTTTTTTTTTAAAAATCTTTATGATTGTCAGTAAGAACTGGAGATCGGACAAATTAGACGACCACAATTGAAGGTCGCATGCCAGGATTGTAACACGTAAGTGATTACAGACAAGATAAAAGTCCTTAAGGTGTTTGAATGACATTTATTAAGTGCTTCGCAAGAAACTACTAGAGTTTAAAAGTCTTTATTGTGTCGTTGCAAAGTCCAATAGAGTGAGAAGGTGGTCTATAAACAATTGAGGACCTGAGTTTTCTGCCCTAAACTGGTTATTAAGAGGAGAAATCTCCCACGTGAAGGTTGGGCTTTGAAAGAAAACAAAGGTTCAGGCTTATTGGCCTCAATTGTATCTGAGAGACTGACTTATAAATGTCCGGTAGGTATGATAATGTCTGTACACTTGAGAAGTTAAGAATTTATTTCCCCAATTCGCCGTGGTGGAATACCACAGCAGACACTAGAGACCTTGAGACAACAAAAAAAGTACTCAGGGACGCCTGCCTGGTGAACAAGAACGACGACAGAAGGCTGCGACAGCTGTGTCCGGATCAGGTAGGAGATATTAATGAAAAAGTTGACAAACTCCTAAGAGACACCCAGTTTATTCGAAATACTTTTGATAAGTTAAATGAGGGTATTCCCAACATCACCAAGGAGATAAAGTTACGTAAATTCATAGATTGGTACAGGGAAACAGGACAAAAGTATAGCCCAAATATTTGGTTTTCTAGTTGTAATTTAACTTTCAGACCCCTTTGGGAAAACAGAGAGTGGAAAACGAGCAATCAGAGTATACAGGACAGTCTGAAGTCAATTGGAGGACAAGACTTAGACTGTTCCTTTAAATGATATTAGTCATCCAGCTTGCAAGGAGACATTTTTAAAAGCAATTTTCGTTGACATAGATCCCCTAAACGGACAAAAACCTAAATTAAAACAGGCATTAGAAAGCGGTCCCGCAGCTATGGCTGTACAGTTGCCTGCTAAGACTTTTGACCAAGTTATTAAGGAAATTAATCAGGAATTAGAGGAGCGAAATACCAGTAATGCGGCATTGGAAAAACAAAAAATGCTCCGAAAATGTGTAGACCGCTGGAGGAAGAGGGGTTGGTTACCCGGGGGCACTGAGATGTTCCTGACAGGTGAGGAAAAAAAATTTTAAAACGTAGAGGCTTAGATAAGCTGGAAGAAACAAAACACAGAAGGGAAAGGAAAAGTGCCTGTTTCCAGTTTCCAGCCACGAAGTGTCCGGGTTTGCTCTCTCCCTCCCTCCTTTCACCCTCACCCCTCTCTCTTCTCTCCCCCCCTCTCTCTTCTCTCCCCCTCTCTCTCTTCTCCACCCCCTCCTCTCTCACCCACTCCCCCTCCCAATCCCAATCTGTGGCGGTGCTGCCCTGAAATCCCCAGGTTGGGCAGGGCAGAGAAATACAATTTGGTTTTAATTTTGTGCCCACAATTCCAGCTCCGCATCAGATGGGATCCTGTTTTATCCTCTCTCCCTCCCTCTTTCCCGCACCCCCACCATTGCGGGATCAGGGCAGACATTGTGGGCTGACGTGTAGCTCACTCGAGGTGGGAGGGAAGGAAGGAGTGATAGTTCCCAGTGGTGGGAGACCCAATCTGATCCAGACCAGTGATCACAGGATGAGAACCTTTTAAAACCTTTGAAACGAAAGTGTTAATCTGAAGACTTTTCTCCCAGTGGGGCCAGTGCAAGGCATTTTCTCTCTCTATCTCTTGTGCTCTGTGTATCTGCCTCTCTATCTCTTTCTCTCGCTATGCTCTCTCTCTCTCTCTCTCTCTCTCTCTCTCATAGTCTCTGGATGTATGTGATGTCATGTATGTACTCTGACAATAAATCATTTATAAGTGAGTCTTATACTATTATACAAACGGGACATAGAAAGGAAAATCTTTAATCGCGAGTCAGCAAAAAAGAGGGTGAGAGACAAGGAGATTCAGTACCGCGATGTCCTAGCTCTATTTGAAGAATTTGGTCTCCCTGGTAACCCACCTGTTACTGCCCCTGTAGAAATAGCTTGTAGACCCCTGCCCTATACATATGTGGAGTCAAAAGGTGCCCCTGGCACCCCAGATGGGATCCTGGAGTCACGTCCCTTATATCCAGATATTGAGACACTGGGGTGTGACAAGAACCTCGGGAATAGGGACACATCAGACGAGGTACAGGCCCCTTTAATAAAAATAGAAGGGGGAGTAATAGATGTAGAGACCCCTCTGGAGTCCAAGAAAATAGAAAAGGAGTTAGAGATACAGAAATGGAACATGAAAAAGGTTCAGGATAACATTAAAAACTTAAACAGAGATATTAATGTGCTGGGGCAGATCAGTGAGGATCAAAAAGAATTAATGGTAGGTGTATTGAAGGAAGTGGAAAAGATAACTACAACACTGTCAGGAGAAATTAAAGCTGAAGGAATGGTAATAGGAGTAAAGGACGAAAAGTGTAGTACAGATGAGGAAACGAGATACGATCCACCATGGGAGGAAAGTAAAAGGAAAAGACTCGGGAGGGAGAAAAATAGACATGCCTACCTGGACATAGTTAGAACAAAAGAGAAAGATGTGAAACAACTAAACTATGGCCGAAAAGATTATCTTAGAGATGAACGTGACCAATATACCTTTGACCCTGAGACATTGGAAGCTGATAGGGACAGTGACAGTGACGAAGAAGAGTCAGAACAAGGTGGGATAAATAAATGCATGCCAAGAGTAAAGAAGGAGCAGAAATCCCCAAAATTGAGATATCAATGCCCATTACTGATCACGGGACGGGGAACTCAAAAATATGTACCCTGGTCACGAATGGACTTAGAGAGTTTAATGAAAAAACTACCTCCGTTGAGTAATGGGGCTAGTCCATGGATTTCTTGTTTTGAGCGAGAAACCTGCCAAGAACAATTAGCACTCGCAGATGTCAGAACTATCATGATAAAATTAAAGGCAGAAGGGGCCCTGAAGCAAATAGAGAAAATTGTAAGAAGCAGTAAATTGGGGGATGAAATAGAATTTAACCCACTTCGGAATAAATTTTGGGAAGCACTTAGAGAAACATTTCCTACACCCTATAGTTTGGATGCCTTGGTAACCCTTCAACTAAAGGAAGGATAGACTGCACACGAGTATTTCACTCGAGCATGGGACTTATGGGAAACAGGGACTGGAGAAAGACCCGACCACAGCCCCTTAGGAAGGGCTCACTTTCGTAATGGGATAATAAACGGACTACCTGCTACGGTTCAAGCAAAATTAAGGGACATTGTGGGATTAGAGACAATGTCAGAGGATTTGTGGAAAAGACACCTGACACATGCAATCAAACGACATCGTCAATCAGAGCATGCTAAGTCAGAAAGTGCGTCCCAGAAGGAGGTGGACAAAACAACCGATAAATTGGTGAGAGCCATAGAACATATAGGGGTTAAATTAGCGGCCCAACAGATAGTCCCACAGGTCATGGGGCCAGTGATAAATCCGGGACCCCAAGTAAGAAATGGTTGGGAAAGACAGCTAGGTACAATGTATAGAGGGGAACATGCAGTATGCTGGTACTGCCAAAATCCTGGACACTACCAGCGGAACTGTCCGGAGGCTGGGAGAGCAAGGGGAAAAAGATTACCCTCTATGAGAGGCTATCGGGGAAGAGGAGGAAACTTAAGAGGACAAGCAAGGGGTAGGGGTGGACACATTGATGGGCCCCAGAGAATCGGGGGGTGGCAGAGTGATCAACAAGTCCAGGCACCTCAGTGTAATGACTATATTGAGGAAGGTGCTGAATTTGATTATTGAAGGTGCCCAGGAGAATCAAAAATCACGCCTCCCTGGGAGCCACCAAAAATTTGGGGGACGGTAAATGGAGAAAAAATTGAATTTATGGTTGACACAGGGGCAGCAGTTACGACAGTGATTAAAAAACCCCCAGGGAGCACATTTTCGGGCAAAACATTATCTACAATAGGATTCTCCGGGATAAGGGAAACACAGCCCTATACAGATAACATCGACATGACATTTGGACGACAAAGGGTTAAAACGCCTGTCCTGGTTGTGCCAAGTTGCCCCATTAATTTATTAGCAAGGGACATTCTTACCAAACTAGGAATAACCATACAATGTTCTGAGAAGGGCCTTCGGTTAACATACCCAGGGGATACAATAAGAAGGGGAGGACAGTTTATAGTAATGACCCCATCTAACGCTTCAGAAGACTCTGTGGAGGTTAGTATTTTCTGGAGTCGGCTACTGTATGATGAACCAGGCCCAGGGCTGGTTAAACAGTTTTTTGAGTGGAGGGCCAGTATTCCTCGGTATGGGGATTACCATTATCCACTAGATCCTATGCATGTTACATTAAACTACACCATCCACCCGGACCAGGAATATGAGGAGAGGTGGGACTCTTTAAAAGAAGGGAAGACAGAAACGATACATTGTCCATTTATCTTTGTAGGTAAGGAGGGTATGGTTGTCATGACAGAAGAACAAATGGAGTGGTTCTGCTTAGGAGTAGAAAGTGTGCCTCATGTGACCTTGGGTATTGCCAAAGATCATCACGCTCGACAGCTGGGTCCGATGGTAAAGGAAGCGATAGGGTGTGAATACAGGCAGACAGAAATCCCGGGATATTCCACCTCGGAGGGAGGAAAATTTGTCAGACTGAATATTGAAGCATGGGACCAGGTAGTGAATGAGAAAGTAGAAAGAGACCAAGCCATAGAAGGAGAAAATATTGATCACAGAGACTCAGACAAATATCTTTCTAATCTGAGTCCACATATATGGACAACGGGGCCCTATGATGTGGGAGTAATAAAAGGAGAGGTATTTCTAGAATTGGCCAACCCCGGGCAGAAACCAATATGGAGAAAACAATACCGCTTGTCGCCCAGTCAGGAGGAGGGTATTAAAGGAACGATAGAAGGGTTAATGGAGTCAGGGGTTTTAAGGGCGGCACCTGACAGTATGTGGAACACGCCCATCATGCCTGTTCCCAAACCGGGTAGAAAAGACTGGAGGATGGTACACGACCTCCGGGAGATTAACTTGGCTACCAAGACCATCGGGAGACCAGTCCCAGACCCATATGTAGCACTTAGGGCTCTGAGTCCGGAGCACGAATACTAATACTATACTGTCATTGATCTGGCAAACGCATTCTTCTGCTTGAATTTAGCTGAGGAATGGCAAGACTGGTTAACTTTCACTTACCAAGCACATCTGTACACATACACTAGATTACCTCAGGGTTATAAGGACAGTCCAGGACTGTTCAATCAGGCCCTTAGCGAAATCCTAATGAAATTAAAGCTCCCGGAAGATGTTACACTGATTCAGTATGTAGACGACCTACTATTAGCAGGGAAAACGCCACATGGGTGCCTGACAGGGCAGCCAAACAGGTTACTGGTTATCATGAACATATACAGGGGATGATTTTGAGGTCCCATAACAAAAAAAATGAATCTGAAACTAAGGAGACTTGTAGCAGATTGAATGACTACACAGATGAGTTTTGTGGAGGAAGAGTGCTGTACAACTGGCTCCCCGCTAACTGGGATGGTCGGTGTGCTCTAGTAACCTTTAATGCGCCAGTGCTGATTGTCAAAATGCAGGAGGGAGACGAGGATTCCCTAGAATTGCGCCACACAGAGAGTTGGCTGTGGAGAAAAAGGAGGAGTGTTGGACTCTTGGGGCCGGGAGGAAGGAACCCTGATGGGGTATGGATTGATGCCATTGGCCAAGCCCGGAATATTCCGGACGAATTTAAATTAGCCGATGAGATTGCAGCTGGGTTTGAAAGCTTTCCTGTTTTTAGTGCAATATTTCCCATCACTGTAAATAAGAATGTTAATAGGATCAACCTTATTCACTATAATGTCCAGCGCCTTGCAAATTTGACCAGGGACGTTGTTGAGGCAATACATCAACAACTGTCAGAAACTTCCCTTATGACACTTCAGAATAAGATAGCGATTGATATGGTCCTGGCAGAGAAAGGTGGAGTGTGTGCTATGTTTGGAGATCTATGCTGCACTTCTATCTCTAATAACACAGGGCCAGATGGATCACTCACTAAGGGGTTAACGAAACTTAGGGCATTGGCGAAAGAATTAAAAGCCCAGTCTGGAGTCTCCAATCCTGTTTTATCCTGGTTACAGGGAGTGTTTGGGAGATGGAGCACATTGTTAGGACAACTTTTGCTGGGTTTGTTCATTTCTGTATCAATTTTTATCACTTGTGGCTGTTGTTGTATTCCATGCATTCGAACGCTGGTCACGAGGACCATAGAGACAGCCTTTGCTGACCGTGATGAACTGCCTCCGAAATATCAAGCTGTGCAGGCTGTGGAGCAAGACTATCTCACATTACAGGAGGCGGAGAAAGTTGCTGAGATCGATCTGGAGTCTGAAGGGGAATGTGATGGGAAGGAGGGATTGTGAATTAGATTGTTACACATATAATTTTAACCTTGCTTGTAACCCAAATATTATAACATGGATTGTAACACAAACATTATTAATCAGACTGTAGAACAAGTATTATGAATTAGATTGTAGACCATATGTTAACTTGGGTATTTACTAATGTACGGGGGGTTAGCTAGTTTTTTGCTTGGGGGCAAATGGGATGAAACTTGTAAACGGGCAATGGGATCGGGGTGACGGATGGGGGGTGTACGCAAAGGAGGGTTGGGGGAGCCCTCGCCCACCAGCCGAACTGCCCTGTGAATAGAACCCGTATAGAGCTTGGCAATAATAGGCGAACTAATGTAACGCGGTGGTAGCATAGTCAGGGCGAGATTGTCCTCTAAAGAGGACAAAGGAGGGATTGTAAGGTAAAACATCATGAGATGGGAATGTGTAGGGAGTTACCCTGTACAGGGCAGTAACAAGAAGGGGAGGTGTCCTTGTACTCCTGTTAGGTAAAACATCATGAGATGGGAATGTACAGGGCTGTAACAAGATGTGAATGCATCCTTGTACTTACAAGATAAGAGAGACATTGATGGATTGAGAGGCAGGAAGCTAGCAGGGAAAGGATAGCAACAGTTTTAGTCATTGGACAAGTAATGATATGATGATGTTCTAAGCACATATCCAAGGGTATAAAAAATCACCATTTTGCTGATAACGGCAGAATGCATTCTCCGACTAACATGGTTAGTCGCAAGTGTTACAATCCGGTAATAAAGAACAAAGAACCCTGATTTCGACTCAGCCTGGTGTTTGTCTCACTCATTCATGAACAAAGCAGACCTAACAGTGGCCACAGGAGATCCTCGCTGCTACGGTGGACAAAGTGAATGAAAGTGCTCAATGAAGCGATCTCCCACTTCACTTGGAAGGACCATTTGAGGCCCCGAATGGTGGTGAGGGAGAAGGTGTGGGGACAATGGTAGATACCAATGGGGAAATTGGTGGGAGAGGATGAGTGAACGAGGGAGTCACAGAGGGAGCGGTTTCTGTAGAAGGCAGAAAGGGGAAGAGGGGAAGATGTGACTGCGGGTGGGATCACATTGTAGGTAGCAAAAATTGTGGAGGATGATATATTGGATGCACAAACTGGTGAGGACAAGGGAAATCCTGTCCTTGTTGCATCTGGGGTCGGTGTGGGCAAGGTCAGATGGGTGAGTAATGAAGGATATGCGGGTGAGGGCTGAGTTGATGGCAGTGGATGGGAAGCCAAGTTTTTTTGAAGGAGATCATGGATGATTTCATATGGAAGACTTTGTCCTGTGGACAGATGTGATGGAGACAGAGGAATTGTGAGAAAGGCATAGAATCCTTCTAAGGGACAGGGTGTGGAGGTATAGTCAAGGTAGCCGTGGGAGTTGGTGGGTTTATAGAAAATGTCTGTTGAGACCTCATCTCGTGAGATGGAGACAGAGAGATTGAGAAAGTGGAGAGTGTTGCTGAACATGGACCAAATGAATTTGCGGTCGGGTAGGGGTAGAAGTTGCCCACAAAGTGGATAAAGTTGACAATCTCATTATGGGTGCAAGATGCAGCAACAATGTAGTCGTCAATGGAGGGGAGGAAGAGTTGAAGAGTCTCGCCTGTAGTATGGATGGCTCTACATAGCCAACAAAAGGCAGACATAGCTAGAGCCCATTTGGGTACCCAACGGCTACCCCTTTGATGGGGTGCATCAAAGGAGACATTGTTGAGGGTGAGAACAAGTTCTGCCAGCCGGAGGAGGATGGTGGTGAAGGTGATCTAGTGGGACCTGTTGTTAAGGAAGAAACAAAGGGCTTTGAGGCCATTGGTATGCGAGATGGAACTGTGCAAGGATTGGATGTCCATGGTGAAGATGAGGTGGTCATTCAAGGAACTGGAAGTTGTTGAAGTGATGGAGGGCATGTGAGGGATTAGGGATGTAGGTGAGAAGAGACTGAACTGGGTGGGGGGGGGAAGATGAGATAGGCAGATAACAGTTTGGTGGGCCAGGAGCATGCAGAAATAATGCATCTACTGGGACAATTTGGTTTGTGGATCTTGGGTAAGGGCTACATCTGAGTAGTGTGGAGCTGGTAAACAATAAAGTTGGAAGACAAGGAAGGAAGATGATTGGAAGTGATGAGCTCAGAGATAAAGTGTGAGATGGTGATTTGATGAGTTATAAGCTGCTTTCAGGTGGAATAGCTGGAAGATTGCAGCTCCAGAGCTGGCTGCGGGTGTGTGCGAAGCATCATTCAGGTGGCAGGGCTAAAAGCGCTGTTCTGGCACCTGAAAGATCCACAGCAGGGAGAGTCACTGCGGAGCAAACGCCGGCTCCCGTCGACTGTGGCCATAGTCCCGCCTGCTTTCAGGTGCCTGGTGGGAGCGCTCGGAAATGGAGAATACACCTACCCGAGGAGGGCTGGGTAAGTACTCCTCGGGTCAGGGTTCTCCGCTTTAAGGTGGCCTCCCAACAGCTGCATTCGGGTATTTTAGGCGGCTTTACGTTGGGGTCTGTCAAACGGGTAAGCAAGCGGTAAAACAGTAATGGATTCCTGTACTCATCATTTCACATTATTCTATGAAGATTATTGTTCTTCTTTGTTATTATTGTTATTGATATTATTGTGTGAAAAATTAAATAACATATTTCTGATTAAGCACTGTTAAGCTCTTGTTATGGGCTAAACAAAAAAAGCTTGTGCTTGGCTGCACAGTGGATAATTTTAAAATTCGTACATCTTTCACCATCAGATGAGACAACATAATATGGAGTTATTATTGAGGTGTTCCCTCCCTTCCTCACACACCTCTCTCAGCTCTCTCTCCCTCTTTCTCTCATACCCCCCCACCCCCCCCCCCCCCCCCGCCAGTTACCAGATACAATAGCCAAAAGATCACCCAGAGATAGCTCAGACAGTGCTGTACAAATGAGGAGTTGCAGGTTGGAGGGTGTGGTGGGGAAGAGAGGTTATATTATTCATACTCCAATTCATTCAACGTTCATCATCTTTTTGAAGTGATCCCCAGCACCCAGCCAGTGAATCAAATGGGGGTAAATGTTCACTCTGCAACTTCATTCATTTAGCAGTCAGGCAAACTCATCATTTCTAACACATACTTCAGCACAGGGCAAATTGCAGACACAAAATTATTTACAGAAAATCAGAATCTCAGTTAGTACCTGTACCTTCAAAGGGATAAGATCGGATGAAAAATATTTAAAATGAGTAAATATCTAGCACCACTAGAAAACAGCAAGCCACTAGTTGCTGGTTCTTTCCCATGGTGTAATACTCATCACCCTATCTCATCCCAACTATTAGAAGGAAGATCAAGAAAGTGGCATTTTTAAAAAAATGTACACATATAGCACAGTAACAGGCCATTTTGGCCCATGAGTCCGTGCCACCCAATTAGCCTACAGCCCCCAGTATGTTTCAAATGATGGGAGGAAACCAGAGCCCCCGGGGTAAACCCACACAGACATGGGGAGAATGTACAAACTTCCTACAGATGGTGTAGGATTCGAACCCAGGTCTCAATCGCTGGCTCTGCAAAGGCATGGCACTAACTGCTACACTAACTATGCCACCCTTCTGAGGTTATCCTTACCTCTCCAGATTTAGTTGCACTCCATGCACAAAATCCCTGTCTGATTAAGTGAGTTGTCTGGCTGGATAATGTATCAAGAAGACATCAGCCTCTTGGCTGACATTGGTTCAGACGTTGATAGAACACTGCTCACAGTGAACCTGGTGATGGAGATGCGCTCACTGAGTATTCATTATAATTCAGTGATAATTCACCGCTTGGTAAACATTCCTTGCTGGTTTTGAACTGCTTCAATTACTAAATTTGTTGAACAATAATAAACAAGAACCTCAGTCCTCCCAATATACATCATAATCTGCAATACAAATGAAAGCCAGTTTACTGTGCGCAGTTACAAATATCAAAGCCTGTGGCAAAATGCACCAGACTGGAGAGCTGATAATGAGATTATAAATCAAGGGAGAAGAACCTCGAGAAACGATTATTGTGATGCCTGAAGTATGTTCCGGCATCAATTACAACAGCACATCTGTTGCACTCGGTAAACGGAAAAATGAAAATAGCAATGTGAAGGACCACATGGGCATCAGCTATCGGAAAGGGATTCGTGACGGTGCTGACGGCAAGAAGGGCTCCCGAAAGGGCCTTAGGTGCCAACAGTTTTCTGATCGTATCGGAAGTTCGGAACCGGGAGCTCGGATTCACCGCTGAAACGGTCAGGAGGCCGTGTCGCCGCAGAGGCTCCGTGTCTCTGAAGGGGCTTTCTTTTGCTTCTCTTTCTCTTGCTGGCAGGGGTGCCATCTAGTGGTGTCTAATTGTGTGTCTTTATGGCTGGCAAAAGTTCACAAATTGTGTGTATTTATAAGGACAATGAAGGAATCTTTAAATCTTGATATCTGGGACATATACACCCATTACCAGCACTTCACATCACTATCTAAAATCCATCTTTGGACATATTATCCCAGACCATTCTGCGCTCGATGAATGGCTCATCACAAATAAAACAGCTGATCACCAGTGCACCAAGACACTCCATTGTCCATTCAACCGTAAACAGCCTGCCTTCTTTCAGTTCAAACTGGAATCTTGACATCAAATTTCTGTCAAGACAACAAGCAGCAGGCCCAGTACCAAAAAAAATTATGAAACAAATAGTCCATTAAAATATTAGTGCTTCCAAAAAAATGCATACTTCTGTGCAACTGAAGACAGTAGATGTTGGAAGCTGAAGTAAGCACTAACTGCTGAAGCTAAGCCCAACCTGCTGGAGGAACTCAGCGGGTCGAGCAGGATCAGAAGGAGAAAAGGCATGAGCGACATTTTGATCCAGAACCCTTAATTAAGCCTTGATAATGCTTAGGTTCAAAACGTTGGCCATCCTCTTTTCTCACTAATGCTGCTCGACCCGCTGTGTTCCCTCAGCAGAGTGGGTTTAGCTTCATGTTGTGCAAGTTTATGATGCCTGGTGAGGTCGTCTTTCAATCCTGATGCTCCTGGGAGGAGAAAGAGTCATTTGACTCCATTGAGAACACTGTTGAGGAACTCCATTTTGTAGGACTTGGCATCTGTTGGCTATCTGGCTGGTTTGGAACCAACCACGGTGACTGAAGAACATCAGTGAGGCACCTACAGTACCTCTACTCTGCAACCAAGGCATCTTTCCCAGGATCGTTTCTGAGAATCTGTTGGTGGAGGTGGGACAAAGAGGGACAATGCAGCATTCTAACTTTGAAGACTTAAGCAAGGGTCATTGAAGTTCCTGCGATCTAGCACCCTTGTCCAAACTGCCAAATTGCTGTCATTTCCACACGTATAAACCCTCTAGTGTCATAGCAGTTGAGGGCCAAACAGCTTCGGTCCATTGTATATGAAGGAAAGATCACTGCTATCCACTTACCAGATTCTAACACAACAATGGAGAATCCAAGTGCCCTGATCGCTCTCTCTACTCCTTGCACTCACATTTCCTTATACCATTCCATTTCTGTGCTCATAGCATTTGCCTCACTGAGATTAAAGCCTTCTATTTTACTTAAATCAGATGTCTGAGCTCAAATGACAATCTCATTACCTTTCCCTGCCCAATTTTTGATTCCTTAGGGTCTGGTCTGCATAAATTTAGAGCAGCTTCCCTGAGATCCATTTTTATTCTTCTTACTATATTGGAATGGATAGCCCTGGGTATTGAACATGAAGGGATGAAAAGAGACACATTCAATGACATTTATTGCACATTTGAAGAGTGAGGTACAGATAATACGTGTTTAACTGTTATGTCAATTGAGGGATATCCTCCTAAGGAAACAAGACCAAATTCAAGTTTATTGTCAACCAAATCTGGTGAAGTAGCAAATGGCAAAGTTTCTCTCCCAGAGGAATTCAATGCCTTTGACGCCCAATTTGACCACAGTAACAGCGAAAAACTACCACTATACGTCCCAAATCCCCTGATAATCCCATCCTGCCTGAATTTGAAGATGACTTGTGCGCTGCCTTCAAGAGAGTGAATCAGAGGAAAGCATCTGGTTCAGATGGAGTACCTGGCCAAGTATTAAAAATCTATGCTGACCAACTTACCAATGAATTCACAGATATATTCAATATCTCACTCCAGCAGGGCATGGTACCCATCTGTTTCAAACAGGCATCAAGAAGAGTGCAGCAACCTGCCTTAATGACTATCGACCAGTAGCACATATCAAAAGTGATTAAGTGTTTTGAAACCTATCGGCTCCTGTCTGAGTGGCAGCATGGATACAATCCAATTCGCCTATCACAGCAACAGGTCGACAGCAGATCCCATCTCACAGGCTCTACACAAACCCTGGCACACCTGGACAGTAAAAATGCATACAGCAGGATGCTCTTTATCAACTACAGTTCAGCATTTAACACCACCAACCCCTCAAAACTGATCAGCAAACTCCAAGACCTGGGAATCAACACCCCACTGTGTAAATGGATCACCTCCGTCCAGACCACTATCAGTGAAGGATGGTTAGAACATCTCCTCCACAATCTCCATCAGTACCAGAGCACCACAGGGCTGTGTTCTTATCTCCCGCCCTACTCACTTTACACCTACTACTGGGCAGCTTGGTACCATAATAACACTATCTACAAATTTGCTGACAATACCACTGTAGTGGGTTGTATAAAGAAAGGGGATGAATCAGCATGCAGGAGGGAGAGTGAAAACTTGGCCGAAGGGTGCACCAACAACAACAACTCAATGTCACCAAAACATTGACTTCAGGAAAGAAAAGCGAGAGGTATACAATCCAGTGATCATTGGGAGATCAGAGGTGGAAAGGGTGAGCAAACGTAGGTTCTTGGGAGTCATTATCTCGGAGGATATTTCCTGGACCCAACACACCAATGGTATTGTAAATAAAGCATATCAGCACCTCCACTTCCTCAGGAGTTTGCAGAGGTTTGTATTGACACCAGAAACCCTGGCAAATTTCTCCAGATGTGTCGTAGAAAGTGTGCTGACTAGCTGCATCACGATCAGGTATAGGAACACCAATATCCTTGAGTGTAAAGCCCTGTAAAAGTTAGTGGACACAGCCGAGGACATCACAGGCAAAACCCTCCCCATTATCAAGAACATCTACAATGAACGCTGCCGTCGGAGAGCAGCAGCAATCATCAAGGACCCACACCACCCAGTACACACTCTGTTCTCACTGCTGCCATCAGGAAAGAGGTATAGGTGTAACAAGACTCACACCACCAGGTTCAGAACAGCTGCTACCCCTCACCATCAGGTTCCTCAACAATAAACTTAATCAGGGACTCATTTAAGGACTCTTAATTGTGCACTTCATTGATTTTTTTTTCATTCTCTCTGTATTGCATAGTTTGTTTACATTCATTATCTGTTTAAACTTCTGATTATCCAAAATGCCTGATCTATCTAGGTTATCTGGATTTTTCAGATAATTGAGAAATTTCTTTAAGCAGGACAAAAGCATCAGCAGAACACTTGTATCCGCAGTTAAACAACAACAAATAACAACAGGTTTTTCAAGCATGAAATAATGAGCAACACTAGAATTTCTGCATGACTGGTTTTTCCAATATTTCCTCCAGTGTCATCTACTTCATTAACAATGGTCTTTGTCTTAGCAATCTTTCTTTGATTCTGTACACTGACATGATCTCTTGTTCTGTTATGAATGCGCGCTGCTCCAGTGCATCAAAAAGTCCATCACACATGTGCACAATGTCATCCACGGGCACTTTTTCTGCAGTGTTAACTAAGTCCTCTTCATGGCGCTCACCTGGATGCAAAACAATTTCAGCTATTTCGCCATCAGTCAGTGAATGAACAACTGGGGCCTAATTATCAATGTTAAAAATTTCTTCATATCCTTTGCTTCCAGCTTACTGACGGACTCTGAAAGTATATTTTTTTGCATATGCAAGGAGATTAGACAACACATTTTTCTCCCTGACACACGGAATCCTTCAAAATCACCATCATCTTCAAGGAACGTAGCTGCAGGCCAGAGATTGTGCCAGGCACGTACAACTGTGTCTTTGGTCACTTTGCTCCAAGTGTTGGAGCAGCATAAATAGCATCCTTTATGGTAAACTCCTTTTGGAAACCCGTCACACCCAAGCCTCTGTTCACTGCTGACAGCATGTTGTTCAAGAAAGTGTTTCGATATTCACTTTTCAGTGATCTAAGGATACCTTGGTCACAGCTGAATTAAGGAAGTCACATTTGGGGGAAGGTACATGACATGAACATTATGTTTGTTGAGATTTTCAGATGGAAGATGAGCAGAACAGTTGTCAAGTGATAAAAAAATCTTGCAGTTGTCATCCAGTCGAGCTTCCCTGCAGAGAGCATGACCTGTTGGCGCAAAATGTTTGTTAAACCAATCAAAAAAAAATTCCCTAGTGACCCATGCCTTTTTGTTGGCATAAAAATGGATGTAAGAAATTCACTTCTTTAAAACAACAAGGACGCATGCTTTTGCCTATTGCAGCCAGCTTACACATATGCGTGCCTGCTGCATTAACACATCCCAGCACAGTTATTCTGTCTGTGACATCCTTAATTCCTGTAGGGGCTGTCTTATCAGCTGTTGCTAATGTTGTTCCAGAGCAAAAACACCAAAACAGTGTTGTTTCATCGGCATTATGGACTTGTTCTGGCATCAGCGATGATCCTGGCAAATTTGTCAATGAATCTCTCCACTGCTTCATGATCAGCAGATGCTTTATCGCCACTCATCTTTTACATTTTAATGTCATGTCTTTTCTTAAATCTGCTCAACCAGCCAACAGAATATTCACAGTTCCCTTCAATTTTCAGATCATCATGATAGAGCTTTGCATGTCGCATGATCAGCAAGCGATTGAGTGCCATGTGTTCACTGTGACGCTTCGGATCCACTTCATCAATGCATGCTCCAGTTCGCCATTTTTACCTTTACACAATGTTTTTCTATCTTTCATTAACTTCTATTCTTCAGAACAGAATTTCAACAGTTTATCCTTCTGCTTCCTCAGGTCTTAGATTGTAGTTGTTCCAACACCACACTCCTTTTGACGTTTCACACTTACACCACTGTCCAGTTTTGACTTTTTGTTCTATAGTCAGACATAAATGCTTCCTCCTTTTCTTCTCACTGACAATGACAGTGCTATATGCAGACTTTTTTTTAACCATTGCAGCTATATCTCCGAACAGTACACAAGAGCTCCGTTGATTCAAAATGGCACTAACTGCGCGTCAGACCCCCACTTGAGCATGGTAGGTAAAAAAAATTCAACTTTATTGAAATTGTAACGTCATGTCTCAGCCAAAAAAATATTCACACTTTGAAAAATTTTTGGTAGATCGGTTTCTGGATAATCGGAAACGTACTGCATATGCTGGATACAGGGGTTTTTTTTTCACTATCACTAAGTAGTAATTCTGCCTTGCCCGCAGTGAAAAGAATTTCAAGGTTATGTGTGATATCATGTATGTACTCTAACAATAAATCTGAAATCTGAAATGTGCACTGAAGGAGAGTGAAAGGTTTGTTTTGTGTACTATCTAGCAAGTCAATCCATACACTAAGTGGTAATTCTGCCTCGCCCGCAGGGAAAAGAATTTCAAGGTTATGTGTGATATCATGTATGTACTCTAACAATAAATCTGAAATCTGAAATGTGCACTGAAGGAGAGTGAAAGGTTTGTTTTGTATGCTATCTAGCAAGTGAATCCATACAGAGGTACAACAAATTAAATTGTATAGAGTGTATAGACTTAAAGAGAAAATCAGTAAGATTGGAGCAAGTGCGATTTCAAGATTCATTCCTTTATCTTCATATAATAAATAAACAAAATTTGTCAACTTTTGCCTGCCATTAAGGCATACAGCAGTGTCATTAGCCTAGCCTGACACCCACACCAATAAGAGAAAGACATTGAATGTCCATAGATTCGCCTCCAGTGTTCCCATGACTTTTGTAGCCACATGAACTTCTGACATTCCAGCAATGAACCCAAGATCTCTATTCCAAACTTCCAATGTGATTTGGTAGTTGTTAATACATGAAGCCCTTTTGGAGCCCTGCTCACTACTGGCACCTTAACAAATCCCAGTCTTGATTCTGCTTCCCACGAGGCAGTTCTTAGAAGCCCGCAACCTGGTGTGAGTCCTTCAGCCTCTCAGCCTCTCGCTGGTCTTATGCTGTAGTCATATTCCCTGTAAATTCCTCTCCCAGGCTTCTCCTTCTCATGAGAGGCAGAGGAGAGAGGAGGTTCAATGATTCCCAGAGCCCACAATCATTGTGGACCGCTGGCAAACACTGGCATCACCATCTCCTCTGGGGGGTTGTTGAAAACCTAGATGGAGCTGTCAGTATCATGACCAATTTATTTTACTTACTTGAGTGCAAGATGTGAATGTGGAATATTTCAATGACCTTCCAATAAAATGTGGACCAAGATGATGCTCCTGCCAGAATATACCTTCAGATTCATTGACTGTTGGGGGCCTGAAAGGGATAGTTGGGCATAGTTACCTGAGTTTTAAGAAGTGCACAGGCAGCAGATGGACTGAAAGAGATAGCTGCAAGCGTCAAGAAGAGAAATCGTGTTCTCCAATGCTACACTAGAGGCTCCATTTCATGTAACACTCAGAAGGAGAGACATTCTCCTGCTCCGCAGAAGACTGAAAGAAGCATATCTGCAATCCTGGGAATAGACCACATCATCCACCTTCTATGGTTTGCTTTCAATGGTTCATGGCCTATGAGGCAGATGCTACTCACACGACAGGGCACAGAGATCCCCGCTGAGCAGAGAATTGGTCATGACTAGCAGTCTTTGAGCATTCATTAGGGAACAGTGAATCAGTGGTTGTGATGGAGCCTCAGTAGGATGCCTTCTGTGTGCCAGGTTGTGGAGGGAAGAATGCACTTCAGCCTACCCAAGTAGGGAGCAATAATTGAGGAGCCAACCTCTCAGGGAAGGGCTCCCTGCTAAAATATCCCACAAATATCAGCAAAGAGCAAGTCACGAATGTGGGCTATCAATTTATGTTTCTGGTTCTATTCTGGAGCAGGAGTCTTTCCCATTTTAAAGCACACAGTGAAATGAGGGAAATCATAACACTCACCGTCCCAGAAAAGACGAATCCCCCCTCTCGTTCTTTCTGGCTGAAGAGCAATAAAGAAGTGCACGCACATGGCAATGCCAGAATTTGTGGCTTCTGAACAGTGCGGGGTATCAATGACTGTACTCTCACTCTATTGTGGGTCTTTCGCAAAGATATAGTGCATTCAGAAAAAAATATTAATTGCTGAATGAAAAGACGCTATATCATTGAATATGGCACATCACCAGAGTCTTGTGCAGTGATCAGAAAGCTGCCATTTTCCACCTAACTATAATGCAACCCTGCAGTGAGTAAATTGGAACAACACCTTTATAAGGGTGAAACATGAAACTCTGCAGATGCTGTGATTGTAGTAAAAACACACCAAAATCCTGGAGGAACTCAGCCGGCCTTTCAGCGGGCATAAGCCTGGCCCTTCTTCAAGGAATAAGCAAATGGGTCATTCCTTGAAGGGTTCAAGCCTGAAGCATCAGCAATATATCTTTGACTCCTATGGGCCCTGAAAGACTGGCTGAGTTCCTCCAGCATTTTACAACACCTTATATTCTGTCTCCACAGTCTCCAACTAGACACCATCAATATTGACTTCTCCAATTGCCATTAACTCCCTCCTCCAAACTCTCTTTCCCTTTGTCTCCCTTCCTCCAGCTCCCTACCTCTCCTATTAGAGAGCATCTTTCTCAGCCCTCTGCCCCATCACCTCAGTTCCTTCCTCTTCTTCCCTCTCCCTCTTATATCCATCTATCACCTGCTCCACCCCCTTCCCCATCCCCCTTCCCAACCACATTCTTATTTGGCATTTGGCTGACTTTTGGCACTCCTGACGGAGGACTCAGTCACGAAAGTTCAACTGCCTTTTGATTTCTATGGAAGCTGCGTGACTTGGGAGTTTCTCCAGCACTTTTATGTATTGCTGTAGGGGGTTGCAATGGGCTGTGAAAAAGCTTCTATTACCTGCTGCTGCCAATGCTTTCGTGCAGGATACCTTTAAGCATCGAAAGGAGGCTTGAAATAGCAGCACTACCTGAAATGACCCACTATGATAATAGAACTTAGCCCATTATAGCACAGTACAGACCCTTCAACCATGATATTGTGCTGACCCGTGTAAATAAACTAATTTTTCCTGACCTCACCCAATTCCCTCTATTTTTCTAATATCCATGTGCCTGTCTAAGAGTCTTTTGAATCCCCCCATTGTACCAACCTCCTGGCAATGCATTCCAGGTACCACTCCTTCTTTGGCTTGGCTTCGCGGACGAAGATTTATGGAGGGGGTAAAAAGTCCACGTCAGCTGCAGGCTCGTTTGTGGCTGACAAGTCCGATGCGGGACAGGCAGACACGGTTGCAGCGGTTGCAGGGGAAAATTGGTGGGTTGGGGTTGGGTGTTGGGTTTTTCCTCCTTTGCCTTTTGTCAGTGAGGTGGGCTCTGCGGTCTTCTTCAAAGGAGGTTGCTGCCCGCCAAACTGTGAGGCGCCAAGATGCACGGTTTGAGGCGTTATCAGCCCACTGGCGGTGGTCAATGTGGCAGGCACCAAGAGATTTCTTTAGGCAGTCCTTGTACCTTTTCTTTGGTGCACCTCTGTCACGGTGGCCAGTGGAGAGCTCGCCATATAACACGATCTTGGGAAGGCGATGGTCCTCCATTCTGGAGACGTGACCCATCCAGCGCAGCTGGATCTTCAGCAGCGTGGACTCGATGCTGTCGACCTCTGCCATCTCGAGTACTTCGACGTTAGGGATGAAAGCGCTCCAATGGATGTTGAGGATGGAGCGGAGACAACGCTGGTGGAAGCGTTCTAGGAGCCGTAGGTGGTGCCGGTAGAGGACCCATGATTCGGAGCTGAACAGGAGTGTGGGTATGACAACGGCTCTGTATACGCTTATCTTTGTGAGGTTTTTCAGTTGGTTGTTTTTCCAGTCTCTTTTGTGTAGTCTTCCAAAGGCGCTATTTGCCTTGGCGAGTCTGTTGTCTATCTCATTGTCGATCCTTGCATCTGATGAAATGGTGCAGCCGAGATAGGTAAACTGGTTGACCGTTTTGAGTTTTGTGTGCCCAATGGAGATGTGGGGGGGCTGGTAGTCATGGTGGGGAGCTGGCTGATGGAGGACCTCAGTTTTCTTCAGGCTGACTTCCAGGCCAAACATTTTGGCAGTTTCCGCAAAGCAGGACGTCAAGCGCTGAAGAGCTGGCTCTGAATGGGCAACTAAAGCGGCATCGTCTGCAAAGAGTACCCTCTGAGTAAAGAACTTACCTCTAACATCTCCTTAAACTTTCCTCCACTCATCTTAAACCAATGTTCCCTTCTATTTGCTATTGTTGCCCGAGGAAAAATGTGCAGGCTCTCCACCCTATCTAAGTTGCTCATGATCTTATATACCTTATAAAATCAATTCTCATCCTTCATCACTAAAAGAGAAATACTCCAGCTCTATAAACTATGCTTCATATTACCAGACAACATCCTGGTAAATCTCCTCTCTACCCTTTCCAAAGTGTCTGCATCCTTCCTATAATGAGGTGACCAAAACTGTACACAGTACTTCAAGTGTGGTCTTACCAGGGTTTTATAGAGCTGCAGCATGACATCATGGTTCTTGAGCTCAGTACCCCAGGTTTAAATTTAAATCTAAAATTTAAATTTAGACATACAGGCACAGTAACAAGCCATTTCAATTCACAAATCCATGCCACCCAATTTACACCTAATTAAACCCAGTATGTTTTGAACAGTGGGAGGAAACCCAAGCCTTCTGGGAAAACCTACGCAGACACAGGGAGAACGTACAAAATCCTTACAGTCAGCATGGTATTCGAATCCCGGTCCCGATACCTGGCACTGTAAAGGTGTTGCGCTAACCACTACACCAACCCTGCTGCCCACGTCTGGCTCAGTTCCAGTCAAACACGGTAGTAATGAGTATGGATGCAAATTTTATGTGTTGGCGCATTGGATCATCAATGGATCTCCTTTCTTGGTCACTTCTGTGGTGATTGGTCTTCAAGACAATTGTGGCATTTGATGATTCATCCAGCTTCAAAAGGCACCATGTGCTGATATTTGATGAGATGGAGTGATGGCCTAATGACTTCAAGAAATCTGTGCAAACAGCCAAACAAGTAGAACAGCCATTTGGGGGCAGCATGGTTAGTATTCACAGCACCAGCATCCCGGGTTCAAATCGGCCACTGTCTAAGGCATTTGTACATTATCCCCATGTCTGCATGGGTTTCCTCTGAGTTTTCAAGTTTCCTCCCACGTTCCAAAGACAAAATGGATTAGTATGTTAATTAGACACAGAGATATATTTGGGTGGGGCAGCTCATGGGCTGAAAGAGCCTGTTACCATGCAGTATCTCCAAATTTAACGAAAGCATGGCTCATCGACTTTGCAAGCATTGAAATCATGGTGGGACAAAGCCCAAATCAAGTGAATGCCCTTGAGCAAAATATTCCCTGAGCCAAAGGACTCAACATTCAAAGGGATATTTATGTACCACTTTGGCGTTGTCATGCTTGTTTTGTTTTATCTCTGTGTGATTAATGAAGACCAATGAAATCATGTGAGGAACTGTCAAAGATAAATAACTGAATTCATCAGCACAGAGCAGTGAGATTTATTTACATCAGTGAATCCAAACTTTCAAACTGAGATTCCTCTTAAAACTGGTCATACCCAATGCAGTTTCTGGTTATCAAGTTGAGGATCACCTCCATATCTGTCCCATTAAAATGGTTGGCGGGCAATGCTCAAGTTAATGCATGAATACCATAAAAAGGATGTAAACAAAAGAATCAATATAATTTGAATGAATGACACAACTGACTCCTCCAAAACCAGGGTATCCACTCATTGGAATAAACAAGTCCTGCTGCAGGACATAGGGATTTCAAAATGGAAAACTGCAAAGCTTTTGGGCACCATTACTCTGTGCTTCATCTCCCTCTCTAATTTGAGTGCTGACAAACCATTATATTTTTCAGTTTTTTCTCAACCTTTGATGATTCTTTCCCGCTTTTGGAACTGAACTGCTTTTAAATATCTTTCAATATCATGAGGTAGAGCTGGGAAAGCACAAATAAATTGGGAAGTGAAAGGAACGAGGAGGGCCACTCTCCATCCAAGAGTTGAATAGAAGTACGCTCTTCCATGTTTTTCTTTTCTTAATGTACGTGGTATGACGGTTGTACATGATATCATGCATTTACTCTGACAATAAATCTGAACTTTGAACTCCTCTGTATTTCTCAAGGAATCCAAAGTTGGAAATTTCATCAGTATTCCTGCCCATGCCGGAGAACCTACAAATTTCTTTTTTTTTAAATATTTTATTTTAGTTTTCATACTTACAAAATCCAAAAAACAAAGACATTCATGTACATATGCATACCCAAAGTCCGTATTTCTCCCAACACCCATCCCCCACCCGCCACAGCAAATATATTTCAAAAATTTCTCTCAATCCCACTCATCGTGGGGCACACGACTCCTATCAAGACCTGTAAAGAAAAGATATCACAATGGCAACGCCATTCAAAGAAAACACTACAAAGAAAAGAGACAAACTCAAAAGAAAAAGAAAACTAAGGGCCTGAAAAGAAAAGGGCAGGTGCGTTGTCTGCACCAAGTCCTATTTCCGTAATCACACTTCTGGCCGTACTGATGATTTAACCTTATCCCTATTTAAAAGGGGGGGATCAATCGATCTGAGAACCAAGTAAGGTTGCCATACTCTAGCGAATGTGTCACATTTCCTCCGTAGGTTGTATGTGATTTTCTCCAGGGGAATGCAACTCTGCCTTTCCATATTCCATCGTGTGGTACTTTGCTGGGAGTCGGACTTCCGAGAAACTGCTATACACTTCCTGGCTACTGCCAAAGCAACCTTCACAAACAAAATTTGGAATTTAGTCAGTCTAACCTGTACTTCTCTAATATCCCCCAAGAAGTACAGCTCCGGGTTCTGTGGGAAAAACCACTCGTAATTTTTTTTAGAATATCCACTTGGTCTTCCCAGAAAGACCTCACCTTTGAGCAAAGCCAGGTCGAGTGGATGAAAGTTCCCACCTCCACACCACATATAAAGCTACAATTTTTCTTAATGGAAACAAGGGCATGGGCAGGAATACTGATGAAATTTCCAACTTTGGATTCCTTGAGAAATACAGGGAGTTCAAAGTTCAGATTTATTGTCAGAGTAAATGCATGATATCATGTACAACCGTCATACCACGTACATTAAGAAAAGAAAAACATGGAAGAGCGTTCTTCTATTCAACTCTTGGATGGAGAGTGGCCCTCCTCGTTCCTTTCACTTCCCAATTTATTTGTGCTTTCCCAGCTCTACCTCATGATATTGAAAGATATTTAAAAGCAGTTCAGTTCCAAAAGCGGGAAAGAATCATCAAAGGTTGAGAAAAAATTGAAAAATATAATGGTTTGTCAGCACTCAAATTAGAGAGGGAGATGAAGCACAGAGCAATGGTGCCCAAAAGCTTTGCAATTTTCCATTTTGAAATCCCTATGTCCTGCAGCAAGGCTGATATGATGAAGGGAGTGGAGGAGGTATAGTGAAGGCCAGAATAAATTTGCAGAACAGAATCAGCTTAGCCTCCCCTCATAGAATTCCAGACAAGAGAATGCATGCAATGGAGCTGAGGACATAAGTGTCATCAGATGTGGACAAACTCCTTTTGTTGGATTTGTATGTAAGACGGTATTTGAGGAGACAACATATCTGTCTGAAGCAATATCAGAGTTATGCCAAATGTTTCTCTTTGAACCACAGCCAATTTCAACCCGCACAGCTGTGGTTGTAAAAGTTACAGTTCCTTTGAATTTTAATGCCACAAAATATTATCAAGGGAGTCGGCGGATGCGAACCAATCTGTAGAGGTCAGCGGTCACCCAATTTCCTATAAGCCCAGCAAAGCAGGTCCTGCGTAGAGTATCTGACTTAACCCATGATCAAAATCAGGCATACCACAGCACTTTACCTGTACTGGATTATAGAACCTTAATTTCCTCATGGTCTTTCATCTTCTCATACAAAGCCATGGTCAATAATTTGACAAAAATTTGCCCAGAATTTAAAATAGAAACATAGAAAATAGGTGAAGGAGTAGGCCATTTGGCCATTCAAGTCTCCACCGCCAATCATTATGATCATGGCTGATCAGTACCCGGTTCCTGCCTTCTCCCTATACCCCCTAATCCCTTTGGCCACAAGGGCCAAATCTAATATTGACAGGGAACCGGCCTCAACTACTTCCTGTGGCAAAGAATTCCATACATTTACCACTCTCTGAGAGAAGAAATTTTTCCTCATCTCAGTCCTAAAAAAAATTCCCCCTTATCCTTAAACTATGGCCCCTGGTCCTGGTTTTTCCCAGCATTGGAAACAATCTTCCTGCATCTAGTCTGTCCAAACCCTTAAGAATTTTAAGTTTCTATAAGATCCCCCCTCAATCTTCTAAATTCCAGAGAATACAAGCCTAGTCTATCCAACCTTTCTTCATATGTAAGTCCCTCCATCCCTGGTATCAGCCTAGTGAACCTTCTCTGCACCCCCTCCAAGACAAGAATATCCTTCCTCAGATAAGGTGACCAAAACTGCACGCAGTACTCCAGGTGTGGTCTCACCAAGGCCCTGTACAGCTGCAGCAGGATCTCCCTACTCCTGTACTCAAATCCTCTCGCTATGAACACCAACATACCATTCACCCTCCTCACCGCCTGCTGCACCTGCACGCCCACTTTCAACGACTGATGCACAGCAACACCCAAGTCTCGCTGCATCTCCCCTTTTTCTAAACAGATACCATTTAAATAATAATCCTCTTTCCTGTTCTTACCTCCAAAGTGGATAACCTCGCATTTATCCACATTAAACTGCATCTGCCACGTCCTGGCCCACTCATCTAACTTGTCCAAATCACCCTGCACTCTCCTAGCATCCTTCACACAGATAACCCTGCCACCCAACTTCATATCGTCTGCAAATTTTGAGATACTGCTATCTATTCCCACATCTAAGTCATTGATATATATCGTAAACAACTGTGGCCCCAACACTGAGCACTGCGGTACCCCACTAGTCACTGGCTGCCATTCTGAAAAGAACCCATTTATTCCTATTCTTTGCTTCCTGTCCCTCAACCAATTCTCTATCCATTTTAATACCATACCTCCTATACCAGGTATCAATGTACAAACATTGCTATGTTTTTAATCTATCAATCTATCTATCTAACATTCAAGTCAATTTAAGTCAAGTTTATCGTCATCTAATTGTACAAGTACACCCTGATGAAACAGCGTTCTCCGGTCCTTGGTGCAAAACAAGCAGACATACAACCATATATAGTACACATATCAATGCATATGCAGGACAAGTAATCATATCTACAAATAAATATTGTTTTGAACATACGAGAGTCTCGGATGGTTAATGTGAGCACTTCCTTTGATCATTCAGCATTCTCATGGCCCGTGGGAAAAAGCTCTGTATCTCTTCCCCAACGGGAGCAGCTGGAAGATGCCATGTGCAGGGTGGAAGCGGTCCTCAATGATTTTGTGCGTCCTCTTCAGGCAACGATCCAGGTAGATCAAGTCAGGGGGGGGGGGGGGGAAAAACGGGAGACCCCAGTGAGCCTGTCTGCCGCTCTTATGGACCATTTCATCTATCTATCTATTTTACATGGCAAAAGTTGATTCTGGCCATTGAAACATATGCCAAATACACCCAATTAACTAATTTACCCAGTACATTTTTTGGAAGGTACGAGGAAACCAGAGCACCCAGAGGAAATTCACAGAGAGAACGTATAAACTCCTTACAGACGCCAGTGGATTTGAATCCAGGTTGCTGGCAATGTAATAGTATTGCACTGACTGCCATGCTAACCCTGCTGAGGTTCAGGCCTACCAAAATAGAATGGTTGCATCAAAACAAAGTTTCATTTCTTGAATTGCACCTGCTCACATCTGTGAAAAATAGTAATGGCTGTTATAAAGGACAAAATGCACACAGCTTTTACAATATTTATTGAGATAAAGGGTGTAAATGCAAGTGAAGGTCATAAACAAGAAAGTCTGCAGATCTAGTGCAAACTCAACAGGTCACACAACAACCAGAAGAAGTATAAGGCAGTTAACATCTCAGGCCTGAGCCCTTCCTTAGGAGTCACTCATGAAGAAAGACTGAGGCATGAAACATTGGCTGCTTTTTAATTCCTATGGAAACTGCTGGACCTGCTTAGTTTCACCAGCACTTTTGTGTCCTGCACTGTGAAATGCCGGTAAATTACTTTTGCTGCACATAATACTAATGATTTATGATGCACTCTAATTAGTAATCTCCTTTGGCTGCAGATTAAGCAAAGTGAATTTTAAAATTGGAATTTAAATTGCAAATGTAATGTTTCTGAATGCTATCAATAATAAAAGCAAAACATACCCTTCTAAGTACTGTCAATGCTATCACTGTAGTGTAGCCAACATATAGGTGTATTTTTTTCCTCCCAGAACATTAGGAACTCTGCTACTTACCATATATACTTGTGTAATAGTTGAGTTTTTTGGACCAATTTTTTGGGTCAAATTGGGGGTGGGGGTCGACTTTTACATGGGTCATAAATTTGACCGCAGTAAGTACCTGCATCACTCAAGGCATCAGGAGCTCGGATGGCCGGGACCGGGTGATGAGTTCACATTCAGGGTATCAGGAGCTCAGTTGGGCGGGTGGTCGAGGTGACAATCTTTAAACAGGGCATTGGGAGTTCTGGTGGGAAGGTGGCCGGGGCCTAGGAGAGACTCTGTGGCTGGGACATCGGGAGCTTGGATGGGCGGGCGCTCGGGGCATTGGGTGCTTGGATGGGTTGGGGGTCAAGGCCAAAAATGGGGGGGGGGGGTCGACTCCTCTAAAACATATTCCTCTAAGTACTGTCAATGCTATTACTGTAGTGTAGCAAACATATAGGTGTATTTTACAGTGGTTAAATGGCCAAAAAGTGGGAGGGGGGGGGATCGATTATTAAATGTAATTGACTATTACACGAGTAAGTGATAAACAACACTAACAAATATCTGCTGGGGTCTAGCACAATATTCAAAGGTGTTGGGGAACCTTAGCAGGTCACACAGCATCCAAAGAAAGTAAAAGGCAATCAACGTTTCAGGTCTGACCTCTTTGTCAGGAATCTGGAAAAATGGTAGACACCTGAATAAAAAGATGGGGAGGAGAAAGTTAGCATAGGCTGACAGGTAAAAGGTAATTAGTAGATACAGATGGGAGGGTAGAATAAAAGAACCTGATAAGTGAAAGGGGAAAGGGCAGAGGGTAAAGAAGTTTAGCTCTCTGATAGGAGAAGGAAGGATGGCGGGCAGGAGAAAAGGAGACAGAGGGGTAAGGAAAGAGAGAGATCAGGGGAAGGGATTAACGAAATGGAGGTTGATGTTGATGCTGTCTGGTTGGAGACTGTCAAGTCAGAATATAAGGTGTTGTTTCTCCAATTTGCAGGAGGTCTCAATTTCACAGACATGAGGTCATGGACAGATCTATTGGTGTGGCAATGGTGTGTGAAGTTAAAACATTTGGACACCAGGATGTCCTTACTGTGGCAGCAGACAAAGCAAAGGTGCTCAATGAAATGATCTCTCAATCTGCAACCAATGTCCCTGATGTAGAGGAGGTCACATCGGATACAGTAAGTGAGCACTACAGATTCACAAGTTGGGTGTTACTTCACTCCATAGGACTGTTTGGGGCCATGAATGGTGGTGAGGGAGACATCTAGTCCCTATACACCTCCAACCTCCATAAAGGGGGCCCCAAGGCTCTCCGCTTCTTCCTTAATAAGTGACATAACCAGTCCCCCTCCACCACTACCTTCCTTCCCTGGCAGAACTTATAACGCATATTTAAACTTGTAACATTAATTGGTCTCCTTGTAAAACTTCTCCAAAGAGTTTTGAAGCTAAATTGAATCATCTCCCAACATCGGAGCAGATCATTCAGCCCAACAAGTTGTTGCTAGCCTTCAGAGCAATCCTATTAATCCCAAAAACCCTCCCTATTTCTCAGTGAACTACTCTATCCTCTTTGTTCATCAGTTCTTCCATCTTTCTCCAAACCCCCCACCACAACTCACCACTATTTCTCTCAAAAGAATAATACCTGGCTTTCCAAGCAATACTGCCCACATCCCGAAAAAGAGAAAAAATTTTAAAAGCTGCTCTAAATATTACACTTGATAGTTCCCCAAAACTCTTCATGAGCACAGATTTGTCCAAAAATGTAATGTGGATACCCCACCTCGCATTGTCCCATTTATTTTGCAGTCTTAATCGACCTGTCAAAGGGTGTCAAAGCTTATGGAGAGAATGGGTTGAGAGAGGAAAAATGCTTCAGTCATGATTCAAATGACAGAGCTGACACACTGGGGAAAATGGTCTCTGCCCCTTGGTCTGCAACTCCTCTTAAAAATTATCATCATCTGCTTTAAAATAAACACACTGCAAAACCTGTTTCATCCACTACATTTTCCGTTCACTCTCTTCAAGCTGCCACTATATTAAAAGACCCATCTCACTCCAGTCACAATCTCTTTTCTCCTCTTCTGTTGAGCTGAGGGTTACATGACCTTGAAAACACAAACCTCCAGATCAGATTCTTGAATGGGCCTCTCATTGGCAAAAAATGATGCCATTCCAATGAGTTAGGAATCAAAGCTCACCATTTTTTTCTCAGTAACAGACCCAATGAGTCCCCTTCCACCACCACCCTCCTCCACCTGACAGAACATGTTCTCACCCTCAATAACTTCTCTTTTGGCTCATCCCACATTCCCCAAGTCAAATGGGTAGCCATGGGTACTCACATGAGTCCCAGCTCTGTCTGTTGGTGATATGGAGCAATCCATGCTACAAGCCAACACAGGCAAGATTCCTCAACCCTTCCTCTGCTACACTGACTATGACATTGGCGCTGCCTCATGCATCCATGATGAACTTGTTAGCTTTATCCAATTTGCTGCTAACTTTCACCTGACCTCACTTGGTCCACCTCTCGCAACCCTCTCCTCTTTCTTGATTTCTCTGTCTCCATTTCAGGAGACAAACTCTCAACAGATATATTCTATAAATCCATCAACTACCACAGCTACCTCAACTACACCTTGTCCCTCCCCGTCAGCTGTTGGAACTGCTGTAACAGCAGTGCTGCCGCTGGTGTGCTAAGTGGAGTGCGGAGATACAGCACTCCCACGGGGTCCAACCGCCCAATCCAACTGCCGTCAGCTCTATACAGGCTTTAGATGGCCTGTCAATGGAGCCGATGGTGGCTTTATTTAAAAATACTGTGACTGCGAGGTCTGATCCCAAGATGATGGCGCCTATGATTGGGAGCCGCCACAAAGGGTTGCAATTCTGAGGAAGCAAAGGACTGGCGCAGGACACCATAAAACAAGGCGACCACCCCTCCCCCACCCCTGTTTGAGAAGGAGAAGCAGAGGAGAACACCCCTAGGGCAGTGACCAGGGTGGCGGACCAGTGAGGGGCCCTGAACCTGAAGAACATTCAGGTGGTGGGCTGATGGCGACTCGAGGCAAGGAAACCGCCTAGGCTGCAGGCAGCTGGCAAATGCGGTCGAGGGATTCACACTGGGCTGCAGACTGCTGGAGACTGGCTCAAGACTAGCTGAAGGGGTACCAGGTATCGCCAGGTACCTTCCTTTGAACTGATGCCCACTCATTATCCTCGGTCACAAATAATTATTCCCCAGAGCTTTATTTCTCTTGCCCTTTCTCAAGATCAGACTCATTTCTGTGAAAAGCCTGAACAGGGCTTGCTCCAAATGATAGACTCTCACAATGTTCAGTCATGAAGAGATATGACACGTGCTGTCTTCAAAGAGAAAAATAACCCCCAATCAACACAAAGGTAAGGTCAGCTCATGTATATAAATGAGTTCACATTTCCAACGTGCAGAAGAAGCTTAAGAAGATGGTTCCCCTGAGTAAGATAGAATATATACCACACTGTTGAGAGAATTGAACTCGGAGATTCCTGAGCTCGTAACCAACAAAATGAGAGCCAACTGCCACTGGTTAGATAGTGCTGTGAGGCTAACACAAAGCATAACTCCACATTTTGTGTCAGATGATTGCAACTTCATTGAACATGACTCTTTTTAGTAGTCAGAAAAAGTAATAATCCAGTGAAGCAGACACTGTGATTATAGTGCAATACACAAAGTGCTGGAAAAACTCAGTGGCTCATACAGCGTCTATAGGAAGCAAAGGGATATAAACAATGTTTCAGGCCTGAGCCCTGCGTCAAGGTGCAGTGAAATGAGATTCACTGGTAATGGGTTGTTCAGATGGCTGGTTCTTCCCCCAGGCTCCGCCCCCATCTACCCACATATAACCCAGGTTTCCTGCCTAAACCCTGATCCCTTCCGAAGACTACCATGAGACCTTACCCCTTGTTGTAAGCTAATAAAAGGGTGTTCTCCCACCAGTTATGAGCTTTTATTCACACTACAATTTTATTAGCTTACAAACTCAAAAATGAAAGCACTGCTCAAGCTGAATATGCTCCTGATTGACTCTCTGTCTCCGAGGAGTTTGCTTACTGGCTAGTCTGTTTCCACGACCAGGGACGTGTTCAACATGGATGAACTCAGGGGGTCAGCCCTCGTACCCAGGGTAGGGACTAGAGTATGCAGTCATTCGGGACTGTGCAAGCTATGATGCAGCCATTGAGGTTCTGAAGGCTCAGTACCTGAAGCCGCCAAACAAGGTCCTAGCAAGGCAACAACTCGCTCTGCATCGGCAGCGTCCAGGAGAGACCATCAATGACTACCTGCTCGACCTGTGGACTCTCGCCAAGAAGTGCCAGTATGAAACTGCTACCAGCTGTGTTCATGAGAAAGAGCAGATCCAGGATACCCTAGTCGCAGGGATCCGCTCAAGATACGTGAGGCAGCGACTCCTTGACTCAGGTAAGAAAGACTTGGCCACCCACGTTGAACTGGCCAAGTCCCTTAAGTAGGCCCAGCTCGAGACCAACGACTTTGAGGCCAACGACAATGCTCTTCCCAGCGAACGCTTCCCAGGACCAGCAACTCCCACTGCCCTGGCCCTTACGGCAGCCACTTCCCATGATAGGGAGCCTTCCCGCGCTAGGAAATACTTCTTCTGCAGTAGAAGCCAGCACCCTCTATCCCGATGCCCAGCTAAGGACTCTGACTGTTCCAGCTGCAATAAGAGAAGACACTGGTCGAGGGTCTGCCGCACAAAGGGGACCCTGGGAAATCCGCAGCCTGCACAGCTTCCGACTCCGACTCCAGCCCAAGCCATCTCCCTCAGCCCCCAACTCGCCAGAGCCTACCTGCTGCGCTACTCACTGATGAATGGTGGCGGTTGAAAAACAGCATGAAAAGCCATGGCAACCATCTTGCGTGATTAGAAATTAGCACCACCATTGTCAGAGGAGGATGAAGGGTGGCCATCTTACCAAACCACAAGGTCAACGCCATCTTGCGCCTCAGGAAAGTGGGAGCTACTCGATCAAGGGGGACTACAGAGTCTCTGGGGTCCTAGCATCGATGATTCTGGACCAAGACAGACCACATCAACTCAGCAACTCTATGGTAGCAACTCTTTGGTGACTGTCAAGGTAAACGGACACTCAACTCAATGTTGAATTGACACTGAGTCTACTGAAAGTTTCATAGGCTCTCAGACTGTTTGGGAATACAAATTTAAATGGTACTTTCTAATTGCTGTATATCTTTAGCGTCTCATTCGCACTCTACTCTTATTCAAGAACATTGTACTACACGTTAGTCCTTCGAAGGGGGGAATTTTGTAAATTTTGGTTGTATGTACTTGATTATTTGTGTACTCCGGTGTTTTTGGGTCTTGACTTCTTTGTGTCATCTTAAAAGAGTGACGTTGGAGTACTCTGGTCCTCTCCCTCCCACAATGGCTTGGAACGGAGGGCCATTGAAATCAGAACCCACATGCAGCCTCTCCACACTTAACATCGACCCCCCCCCACCTCTCTTCTCAAACCTCTCTCCAGATTGCAAGCCAATAACTACGAAAAGCAGGCAGTACAGTACTGCTGATCATGAGTTCATAAAATCAGACACTCAATGCCTGCTCAATGAGAAAAATCATTGAGCCCGCACTAGCCCATGGAGAGTGCAAGTGGTGGTAGAAAAGGGGAAAATAAGTCCAGGCTAATAATTGATTATGACAACAGTTCTGGACGCATACCCCCTTCCTCGAATTTCGGACATAGTGAATGATATTGTGCAGTATCAGGTCTTTTCAACCATTGACCTGAAGGGTGCCTATCACCAGTTGCCAATCCGTTCTGAGGACCGTCCCTATACTTCTTTTGAGGTAAACAGCTGTCTCTATCAATTCCAGAGGGTCCCTTTCAGTATTATCAATGAGATTTCCATCTTCCAGAGGCAGATGGACAGGAGGGTAGACGAGTATGAGTTGAAGGCTACCTTACCTCGACAATGTCACCATCTGAGGTCATACCTTGGAGGATCATACTGCCAACCTTTAGAGCTTTCTCCACGTGGCAAAAGCCCTGAACCTCACTTATAACCCCAGCAAGTGTGTGTTCATGACTAAACGACTGGTTATCCTCGGTTAAGTGGTGGAGAATGGTATTATTGGCCACAACCCCGATAGGATATGCCCCTGTAGAGCTACCTATTCCAAGGACCATGAAAGCCTTGAGGAGATGCCTAGAGTTTTCTCATATTACACCCAGTGGGTCCCTCAATATGCTAATAAGGTCCACCCCTCTTAAAATCCACTACTTTTCCCCTCTCAGCTGAAGTCCAAATGTCTTTTACCTACATCTGAAGCCACATTGCAAAAGACACTATGCACACGGTGGACGAGAATGTACCTTTCCAAGTGGAAAGTGACACTTCAGATATGGCTCTGGCCACTACCCTTAACCAGGTGGGCAGGCCAGTTGCATTTTTCTCTCAGATGCTGCAAGACCACGAACTCCGGAATCCCTCTGTGGAGAAAGAGGTTCAAGCCACTGTAGAGACCATCAGGCACTGGAGGCACTATCTGGCTGGTAGGAAATTTACGCTCCTCACTGACCATCGCTCTGTCGCATTTATGTTTAATAATGTCAAGAGGGGCAAATCAAAAATGACAAAATTGTTAAGTGGAGGATCAAACTCTTGACCTACAATTATTACACCGCTTATCAGCCAGGTTCCATTATTGAGCCCCCAGATGCCTTATCCAGAGGAAGCTGTGCCTCAGCACACACTGGCCAACTGTAGTCCCTGCATAATGAGCTCTGCCATCCAGGGGATACCCGCATGGCTCAATTTGTCAAGGCACGCAATCTGCCTATTCAATGGAAGATGTCAGAGAAATTACCAGGTCCTGCCAGGTCTGCGTGGAGTGGAAGCTGCACTTCTACTGCCCCACAAAGGCTCATCTGATCAAGTCATCCAGGCCCTTCGAACGGCTCAGTGTTGATCTTAAGGGACCTCTACCTTCCATTAACGGGAACACATTCTTCCTCTCCATCATTGATGAGTACTCCCGCTTCCCGTTCACCATCCCAAGTCCAAACACCTCCACCTCTTTGGTTATTAAGGCCCTAGATTCTATTTTCATCCTGTTTGGGTATCCCAGCTATGTCCATAGCGACCGGGGCTCATTATTTATGAGTGGGCAAGGGGCATCACATCCAGCAGACCTACTAGCTACCAACCCTGGGGAAACAGGCAGGTTGAAAAAGAAAATGCCACAGTCTGGAAAGCCGTCAATTTGGCCCTCAAGTCATGAGGCCTTCCAGACTCATGCTGGCAGGATGTCCTACCCATGGCCTCCACTCCATTCAGTCACTACTCTGTACAGTGACCAATGCGACTCCTCATGAGCTTTTATTCAATTTTGAATGGAGATCAGCATCGGGAACCACACTCCCAACCTGGGTCACCACACCAGGTCTATCCAGTTCTTCTAAGAAAGGGCGTGAGGAGAATCAAAACTGATGCCCTGGTGGATAGGGTGAGACTGCTCCATGTCAACTCCACATACTCCTACGTGGAGTACCCAGATGGCAGGGAAGACACCGTCTCTATCAAGGTTCTGGCACTTGCCGGAACAGAGAATCTGTTGCCTCCAGTGACCCATAGGTTCCACAACTTTTTTTCTTCATCTCTCTTTCCATCCCCAATCAGGGCTTCAGGAGATTCAGTTCAGAAGGAAGAGTCATCCCCCTCCGTCATAGAACCAGAGACCCTACCACACACACTGTACCTCCCCTACGAGGGGATCAGGAGCCCCAAGGAGCCCAAGGCCCACTAGTGCTGAGGTGCTCCTCCAGGATTTCCAGACCTTCAGATCATCTAAATCTGTAAATAATTGTACATATTCTGATTTTTTTTTTTGCTGAGTCTGTGTTCTCCATCTTCATCCATAGGCCCTAATTCTGCAGGAAGGCGTGAATGTAATGAACTGAGATTCTTTGGTAATGAGTTGTGAAGATGGTTGGCTCCCCCCCCAGGCTCTTCCCCCATCTATCCACATGTAACCCAGGTTTCCTGCCTAAACCATGATCCCTTCCGAAGACTACTGTGAGACCCTACTCTTTGTAAGCTAATAAAAGCATGTGTTCTCGCTCCCTTTTATTTGCGCTACACAAGGTATGAGCAAAAAGCAGAAACTGAACTCAGACTGGGAAATCGTTTCACTCTGTCCACTGCAATACACGTACAGTGACCAACTATTTCAATTCCACACCCCATTCCCACACCAACATGTCTGTCCATGGCCTCATGGACTGCCAAACTGAGGCCACCTGCAAATTGTAGGAAGAACACCTAATATTCCATCTGGGCACTCCAATTCCAACTAGATAGCATGAACATCGACTTCTCCAGTTCCTGTTAAGCCCCACATTTGCTCCTCTCACTTTTCATATCCCTATGGCTCCTTTCTCCAACTCCCCACCTCCTACTTTCCCTCTCTGTTCAGAGAGCTACCCCCTCCCCCATCACTTCTCAACATTTTTCTCTTCCACTCTCCAATCCATATCCACATAT
Organism: Narcine bancroftii; assembly: GCF_036971445.1. NCBI lineage: Eukaryota > Metazoa > Chordata > Chondrichthyes > Torpediniformes > Narcinidae > Narcine > Narcine bancroftii. The sequence goes on along the minus strand of NC_091470.1, from coordinate 85,723,776 downwards.
GACCTTATACGTGTTGGCCTGTGCTCCTCTCCCTGTCCTCTCTTCCCCCTACCCTTTTATTCAGACGCCTGCCAACCTTTTGCTCATACCTTGACAAAGGGCTCAGGCACAAAATGCTGGTTAAAGCCTTTTACTTCCTGTAGATGGTGCATGACCTGCTGTGTTTCTCCAGCACTTTTGTGTATTACACAGTAATAACACAGATTTTTGTACGCCGAGAGGAGTAGCAGTGGAAGCAGATACAAAAGTAGGGATTAAGAGGCTTCTTGGTAGACACATGAAAAGAAAAGGGTTGGGGAGACATCTATCAGGTGCAAGCAGGAGATTTTTAGTTTCATTAGGATATCATGTACCTTGGCTGCCTGTCAGTGCTTCTCAACCTTTTTCTGAACACTCACATCCCACTTTAAGTAATCCCTATGCCATCAGTGCTCTGTGATGAGTAAGGGATTGCTTAAGGGAATATGTGGGTGGGAAGGGAAGGTTGAGAATCACTGCTCTTGACCCAATTGTGACTGAAATACTTTGCTTGAGAAAAATGGTCATTGGCTCATTTCTTTTGGAGTTCTGAAACCCTGCACATAACGAGTCAATTTTCAAACTTTTTCTTTCCACCCACATAAGCAATCCCTTACTAATCACAGAGCACCGATGGCAGAGGGAATACTTAAAGTGGGATGTGAGTGAAAATAAAAAGTTGGAGAACCACTGCTGTACTTTGTTCTAGGTTAAAGTGACATCAGAAATTCTTTTGCAGGTGTGCTTTTGGAATTTTTTTATTTTGATGTAAGAGAAAAGTCTCTGCACTGAGACAGTGGCGTTCTGTTGGGCTACTTCACAATGCAGCTGAATCACTTTGTGCCGAAGTCAACAAATAGACCAGACAATCAATTTTTGCAGGGCTGTGAACACAGCTCAGCTCAGGCCATCAACAGATTAACCTCCCTTTTGTCACCTCCATCTATATAGAACATAAAACATTACTGCACATTGCAGGGCCTTCAACCCAGGATGTTGTGATCACCTCTATAAACACACAAAAGGCTTGAGAAACAGGCCACCATACAAAAGGGCCCATGCCATCCCAGACACATTCTCCTCTCCCTCCTCTGTCAGACAGAAGATACGCAAACTTGGAAACACAAACCTCCAGATCCAAGAACAGTCTCTTTCCTGCAGTTATCAGCCTCTTAAACGAACTTCTTGCTGTGAAAGATGATGTCGCGCTGTTTTAAATGAATTTTTCTATGTCCTCTCCTGTGACACTAAACCCTGCACTCGTACTTCCTGTAACACTTCACCATGTACTTTTGTTTTATTGCACTTATTGACTTGACTTGCCTGCAAAGCACACAAAACAAGGCTTTTCACTTTGTCTTGGTGCATGCCAATCAGCAATGCAATTCAATTGAAAGATTTCTTTTCCTAAAGAATATTGATCAACCAGATGGATTTTCATGACCATCCAGTATTCCATGATTGGAAAGGCCAAGGGACCAGCATCTGTCTGCATTGATGGGATGGAGGTGCAAAAAGTCAGATCTTTGAAGTCGCTGGGAGTCCATCTTTTAGAAGAACACATCGAGGCAACTGTGAAGATACATGACAACTGTAGTGTAGATTGTGGAGGGCCACGCGATTTTTCCCAATCCACATTCCCACTAGGTTCCAGATGGAAAGATCACATGAGTCTCCACAATCCACATTCTCACCAAGCTGCAGACGGAGAGGTCACGTGACCCTCCACAATCCCTCCAGGTTCAGGATGGAGAGGTCATGTGACCCTCCACAATCCACGCTACCTTCCACCCCTCAGAAGTTACACCACTTGCCAATCATTTGCAAACAAGTAAAAATATTATTACAAAAAAATTAATACATTGTTACAAAAGGTAAATATATTGTTACAGTGCAAGTGCGTGGTGAATAAACGGATAAGCACACGGAAGGGAGAAGGTATTGTTTCAGAAAATGACAACAGCCAACCAAAAGGGTCTTGGAGTGTTGTACTGTGAGAACTGGCCCCTATCTGTATGTTTTATTTTTGTCACTTACTGTCTGTCATATGTGGTCTCTCCCACTCGCCCAGAATGTGTGAGCAGCACATCATACCAGCAACAGCACCGTCACCGCCTTCATCTGCAAGCAGGTAGTGCAAGGTTATCTGGCTTTCATCTGGCTTTCCCTTATTCTAAAGTACCACAACCCTTTCTTTGGCCAGCATTTCCACCATGGTGACCATTCTCCCATTGTTTGAAGGCACCCATCCCAGACGGCCACCGCTGTGCCATCCCGTGGGAAGCCAGAGGCAGGCGCACATCTAAGGCACACCAATATTCATGTAGGAGAACCCTATTGCTGGGTTGTGGGCTGTTGGCCATCTCATGCCAGGATGCTGTTCCTACACTGATTGCTTGAACTGGTACTGACTGAACTAGGTGCCCCACATTGCCAAGGCATGTTCCCTTTGGGAGAATCAGGACTGTTTGTGTACCAAATTGTATGAATGGGAAAAATAAACCAGTTCCAGACGCTCCTACCCCAGCAAGATTATTGGAAGTGAGGTGGTTAAGTGGTAAGGGGAGTGGAAGAACGCTGTCATTACCGAAACCTTTGGGGCTTAGAGAGTCTGTAGCTGTTGTCAACTGGGACCAGCGCAAGTGGAAGACCCTCAGTTGCATGTGCTAGAGCAGCGTTGCAAGTGAAGCAGTCTGGCATGGCGGTGCTGCGTGACTATTGACGTTATAGGCTTCCACAGCACCGATCAGCATAGGCTGGAAGAGGAACAGCTGGAAGGGTCATCTTTAAAACATGTTCTGTTTTAATTTAGACATACAGCACAACAACAAGCCATTTCGGTCTTGGTACCCATCCTATGGGAGGGAAGTGGAGGTCTGTCACCCTGTGAGTGATGTTTCCTGCTGCTGGATAAGGGTTATTTCTTCTCTCAGGAGGGATCTAAGATCAAATCGGAGGAAGTCAGCGGCCCCTCTGGTGGGGAAAGAGCAGAGGGGATGGAGGTCTGGGTCAGAATGGGCAGTGAATTAGAAGCTCTGCCCTTACAGAACTTCCAGAGAGCATGCATAGTGAACTTGGTAATTCTGTGAATACAGGCATGATCCACGATAGTGCTCGTTAGATCTATGTACATGTCTCTGCGGGTCAACAGCAAGATGGCATTGCTGCACTTTGTCTCAGCCCTGCAAACCTGAGTGGGTGCTCCCTGCTGTATGTACTCTAGTCCTTCCAGGATGGTAATAGCTTCTCGGACAGATTGCCGGTTGCCGATCCCATGAGGGGCAATACCACTTCTCTAAAGTCAGGGCATGTGGTAGTAACTAAGTATCCCACTAAGGCGCCAGTCACCCTTGTGTTCATGGGGAAATGACGCCCATGGACGCCCCTGTAGATGCCCGTGATTAGTGCCCCTCCCTAATGACTCTTGTCCCTTCATTGATGGTATACATTGCGGCCAGCCATTTAGGTTCCATTCTAGAAGGGGAGGGAACCTGGCCCAGACAACAGTCACAACCCGATCCCTAGCGTGGTGGCATCATCAACCCTTCCAGAGGCAGCTGCAATGTGTTGATAATCGTCTGTAGATCAGACAAACTGCCTAAGGTGCTCGCTTCCAAATGAGAGAGGCAGATATTGGGTGGGGAGGGGGGCTCCTTGATCCATAGCCATAGCAGCCATACAGCTAGGTATTCACCTGATGATGGCAGTATTGGTCCCCTAGGTTGGTTCCTTGCTAGAGTAGTCTCAGGTTTCTCTTGTGCTCTCACAGTGACCCACCTGAGGTCCCTACATCTTCGGCTATTTCCCCATTTTGGAGGCTCGGCGGTGTGCCCTCTTTGCAGGTATGGGACCGCATGGTCACTGGTCAGACTTGCAAAGGCTCAGGCACACAGCGTGGAGAACGCGTGTGATAGGACTCAGCTTCCTCATAGTTATTACTGTCAATCCACAGGTCCCCATCCTCCAACCACATGTTGTCCTCTTCTCCCTGCTGGACAATGGCTCAGACCTTAACTGGGTTGAGCTGCCAGCCAGACCACAACCCACTTGAAGTTGCTGCATTTTAATCAGCTTGCAAACTGCTTCTGTACTCTTGATTTTTAAGTTGGCGGCTTGAACTTGGACAGTCTGCGCTGCCTCCTGTAGGGCACAATGGCAATGCTGGAGGAATTCTATTTTCCTAACTTTCTGGGCACTCTGTTGACCTAATTCCACAGTAGTGTCTCAGGAGAGAAGCTACAAGCCAAAGCTGCCACACCACCCCCCCCCCCCCCAACCGTAATTCCACTCATTCTTAGGAAATCTCGACTTATCAAGGAGGGATGCCATGTGGTGCCCAACCTTCTTCCTCTATAGGTCCAAATTGTCACCCCAGTCTACTGGTCTCCTGTGGTCTGGAATCTAGTTGGAAGTTGCATCAGCTGCCAACCAAGGTTGGACTCTGCCCACCCATTGGTGCACACCTAACAATTGGTGCCTTTAATCACCTACTGATTCCTTGGGCTGGATCCTCCAGCTTACTACTGTTATACTACTAGTCGTAGATAGCATCTGAGCTGTGTCCATGTTTGACAAGGAACAGCAGGTAGCATATTGCAGTCCTGGTTGTGATAAGTTTGTATAAACAGTTGCTAGTATTGGTAGTATTTAAGTCCAATGTGACTGGGTTGTACTGTGTTATGTGATGGAGTGTACTTGCTTGTATTATCCCTGTTGCGATACCCTTACATGTGTTTCAATAAAGGTTATTTCTTCATTCAGCCTGTGTCCAGACCTGCTGTTCTTAGAACCTATCAAACTTTTTTCCCTTCCCACACAAAACCAACGCCTCTACTTTCTACACCAGCCCTGCAGACCAACACACGGAAGTCCCCCAACAGCTTCTCACTGATAACTTTGGGCAGAAGGTACGCAAGCCTAAAAACCAGCCCCTTTGGGTTCAAAAACAGTGATCAGACCCTTGAACCTCCTTTTGTTAGCCTAATCATAGACTGTTCTGAACAGCACAATCTGCATGATAGCAAGTCTTTTTTCTGCTTTAGGATGAATGTGAACATGTATTATGCATTTATTGTCTCCTTTAATTTAATTCAGTTAACATACTGTTATAGAGTTTATTTACAAATACCTGTTTGGTTGCAGCAAGTTAGAAATTTGGTGCAACGATGTGGATGTCAATAAACACATATACTAATTTCATATTCTTTTTTTATTTATTTAACCACATTGAAATTCCTCCGCTGCCACGGTTCAATTTGACCTTTTGTCTCCAGGCCATCTAATAATCCAAAAAATAACTCTCATGTTATTGTGCCAAGAGTAAAACCCAAAATTCTGCAGACACTGTGGTTGAAGTAAAAACACAAAATGCTGGAGAAACTCAGCAGGTCGAAGTGCCCTTTATATAGCAAAGGCAGAGATGCATAACTGGCGTTTCGGGCTTGAGCCCTTCATCGAAGTATGTTAATATGCCAAGATACTTTGACTTCCAACCAGTATTTTGTTTTATGTATGGCAATGCTCATTAAACTCAAAGTAATTGGAATTCGTGTAAAACTTATGGACAGTTAATATATCACGTTCACAAAATATCAGAAACTGTGAGTAGTGGTTGGGAAAACAATGTCAAGATCAAATTAGCTCCATGATTTGCTGACATGGTGACTATTGGTTTTAATTTACATCAGCTATCAAGAACAAAGCTCATAAAACATTACGGCACAGCAAGGCCTTTGGTCCATGATGTTGTGCCAACCTGTATAAACCTACTCAACAAACTAAACCTTCCCTATCTCACACCTATAACCCACTATTTTTATTGCATCTATGTGCCTGTCCAAGAGTTTTTTTAAATATTTCTATTATACCAGCCCCCACCACCACCACCCCTGTCAACACATTCCAGGAAATGATTTTCTGTGTAAAATAATTTAGTCCTGATGTCTCACCTAAACTTTCCTCCCTTCACCTGAATAGACATCCTTTGGTATTTGCTACTGTTGCCCCAGAAAAAAGGAGCTGGGTGTTCACCCTACCTGTGCCTCTCATAATCTTGTAGACCTCTATTAAGTCACTTCTCATACTTCTTCAGACAAAGAGAAAAGCCTTAGCATGGTTAACCTTGCTTCATAAGACATCTTCTCCAATCCAGACAATATCCTGATAAATCACCTCTGATTTATTCCTTCCTGTAATGAGCCAATCACAGTCAATCCAAAGTTTTATAGAGCTGCAACATTACCTCATGCCTTTTGAACTCAATTCCCCAACTAATGAAGGCCAGCATATCATAAGCTAAACTATTCTATCAACCCCTGTGGCAAACTTTTTTTTAATTATTTTTTATTTTTCACACTGTGAACCATATCAACCAAAATATGTACAAACGTATCTCATTAAATTTACACAGTGGTCTTTTCTCCCCTTTTCCCCCCCCTTCCCTCCCTCCCCTCTACCCACCCTCCTCCAATACCCATAAATATTCAACGTATACAATACAATAAAACCATAAAACAATATTTTCACACAAAGGAAAACAAACAAGAAAAATGCGTCATCTATTCATTACACACTGAATCCAATCTTCTTATCATTTTCATTCTCATTTTAGGAGATGGAGGTCGTAGGCAAGCTCTCTCTGATATGTTCCATGTATGGTTCCCAAATTTGTTCAAACATTGTGACTTTATTTTTTAAATTTTATGTTATTTTTTTCAATGGAATACATTTATTCATTTTCATGTACTATTGCTGTATACTCATGCTCTCTTCCATTTTCCAAGTTGACATTATACATTATTTTGCTATCGCTAAGGCTATCATAATGAATTTTTTTTGCACTTTATCCATTTTGAGGCCTAATTCTCTACTTCTTATGTTACTTAAAAGAAATATCTCTGGTTTTTTTGGTATGTTATTTTTTGTAATTTTATTTAGTATCTGATTTAATTCTTCCCAAAACGTTCTTGCATACATTTCTTTTCCACTTCTTTGCCACCTCCATCCCCCTTTTCCCCATTTTCATCTCTTAGTTTTCTCTTATTACACCTAATATACGACAATACATTTAAGACATAAAGTACCCCCACAGTTCCCACATCCACTAATACCTTAACCCCAAAGTTCCCCCCTCCCTCTGAGTTTCCCCATACCTCTTGCCGGGCAACCACAACTCCCCTTTTCATTTGGGTTGCGATCTTGTTCGCAGCGTCAACTGATTTTGCAGTGACGGTTATTCCCCCTCCACACAGACCTCTCCAGAAAACACTTTTTTTTTAAACACATATAACAAAGCTCTCTCTTCTTTTTACCCCCTTACTCCCTTCCTTCCTTTCTCTTTTCTCTCTTTAGTTCTTTACATATACATTGTTTTTACATCTTTATATATACTTTATCGCCGTTCTTCATTCTTGTTACATCTCTTCTCCTGTCCTGCAAATGTTCTGCAAATTCTTGCGCTTTCTCTGGATCCAAGAACAGTCTGCTTTGCTCCCCGGGTATAAATATTTTAAGCACGGCTGGATGTCTTAATATGAATTTGTAACCTTTTTTCCATAAAATTGATTTCGCTGTATTAAATTCCTTCCTCCTCTTTAAGAGTTAAAAACTTATGTCTGGGTTAAAAAAAAAAATAGTTTTTGACACTTGTATTCCAATAGTTTATTATCTTCTCTAATTTTATTCCTTGCCCGTTTCAGTATATTTTCTCTTGTCGTATATCTCAAGAATTTTACTAAGATGGATCTTGGTTTTTGATGTGCCTGGGGTTTCGGAGCTAATGCTCTGTGAGCCCTTTCTATTTCCATTTCTTCCTGCATTTCTGTCATTCCCAGGACCTTCGGGATCCATCGTTTATAAATTCCTTCATGTCTGTGCCTTCTTCACCCTCCTTCAGGCCCATTATTTTTATGTTGTTTCGTCTACTATAATTTTCCAACATATCAATTTTCTGAGATAACAACTCTTGTGTCTCTTTAATTTTTTTTTGTCACTTTCTTCCAATTTTTCTCTTAAGTCATTCACTTCCATTTCTGCAGCCATTTCCCGCTCTTCCACATTCTCTACTCTTTTCCCTATTTCTGTCATTACCAGTTCTAACCTTTGCATTTTATCTTCTGTTCTTTTCATTTTCCTTTTAATTGCATTAAATTCTAATGATAACCATTCTTTTAGTGAACTCATTTGTTCTTCAAAAAAGACTTTATCTATTTTCTGTCCATCAGTTTTACCTTTTATTTCTCTTTGTCCATCAGTTTTACCTTCTATTTCTCTTTGAAGATCTTAATCTTCTTCTGTGTCTGTATCTGTGTTTGTGTCTTCTTCTTCTCTTCTTTGTGTCTGTGTCTCTTTTGTTTTTCCTGATGAGCTGCTTGTATCTCTTTGTCGGGCCTCTTCTTGCTGGGCCTTTTGTTGCTGTTCCTCCCCTCTTGGGCTTCTCGTCTGTTGTGCTTCTTGACATTGGTCTTCTTTTCGATCTTTCCTCCGTCTGTCTTCCACGTCTGTTTCATCGCACCCTCTTCTGCTGTCTTCCTTATCCTCCAGCTGAGAGCCCTGGTGTCGGCCGTCTCTCAGCTGCTTGGTCTGTGACAGCTCGCTCCTCTGCTGAGCCCCCTCCCTCTGGTGTCCTCTTTCTCCTCTGTTTGCGCACCACGCACGCGCGACTCCTCACGCATGCGCCGTTGCGCACTTTTCTTTGGCTCCGAGGGCCATTTTTGTAGTGTACTGGCTGGTGGGTTGCGAATCTGTAGGGCAGGTACTGACCTCGAGGGTCAGGCGCTCTTCGTCACCACAGCATCATGTTCCTTCCTGCAGGTAAGGCCTTCTTCCTTCTTCTCCAGTGACGTTTTTACTTCTTTTTTTCCAGCTGTTCTTACTTTCTCCTTCTTGGAAGCCATCTTCTTTCTCTTCTCTGTATCTTTACCTTCTATTTCTTGTACTTTATTTCTGTAATGCTTTGCTTTTTCCTGACTTTTTTTTCTATTTTCCTGGAGAGGGCTGGTTTTCCCGACCGCCCACTACACCATCACGTGACTCCCTTTCCCCCTGTGGCAACCTTGAGAGATCTATGGATTTAGACTCCAAGGTCCCTCTATTCCATCTTGTACTCCATCTTCAAGTTCAACCTTCAAAAATGCATCACTTCACACTTACCCAGGAGGAACTCCATCCGACACTTTTCTGCCCAACCCTGCATCCTGTCTATATCCTGCTGTAATGTACGACAACCTTCTTTCTACTTCTTTGGCTTGGCTTCGCGGACGAAGATTTATGGAGGGGGTAAAAGTCCACGTCAGCTGCAGGCTCGATTGTGGCTGACAAGTCCGATGCGGGACAGGCAGACACGGTTGCAGCGGTTGCAGGGGAAAATTGGTTGGTTGGGGTTGGGCGTTGGGTTTTTCCTCCTTTGCCTTTTGTCAGTGAGGTGGGCTCTGCGGTCTTCTTCAAAGGAGGTTGCTGCCCGCCGAACTGTGAGGTGCCAAGATGCACGGTTTGAGGCGATATCAGCCCACTGGCGGTGGTCAATGTGGCAGGCACCAAGAGATTTCTTTAGGCAGTCCTTGTACCTCTTCTTTGGTGCACCTCTGTCACGGTTGCCAGTGGAGAGCTCGCCATATAACACAATCTTGGGAAGGCGATGGTCTTCCATTCTGGAGACGTGACCTACCCTGCGCAGTTGGATCTTCAGCAGAGTGGATTTGATGCTGTCGGCCTCTGCCATCTCGAGTACTTCGATGTTAGGGATGAAGTCGCTCCAATGAATGTTGAGGATGGAGCGGAGACAACGCTGGTGGAAGCGTTCTAGGAGACGTAGGTGATGCCGGTAGAGGACCCATGATTCGGAGCCGAACAGGAGTGTGGGTATAACAACGGTTCTGTATATGCTTATCTTTGTGAGGTTTTTCAGTTGGTTGTTTTTCCAGACTCTTTTGTGCAGTCTTCCAAAAGCGCTATTTGCCTTGGCGAGTCTGTTGTCTATCTCGTTGTCGATCCTTGCATCTTATGAAATGGTGCAGTCGAGGTAGGTAAGCTGGTTGACCGTTTTGAGTTTTGTGTGCCCGATGGAGATGTGGGGGGGCTGGTAGTCATGGTGGGGAGCTGGCTGATGGAGGACCTCCGTTTTCTTCAGGCTGACTTCCAGGCCAAACATTTTGGCAGTTTCCGCAAAACAGGACGTCAAGCGCTGAAGAGCTGGCTCTGAATGGGCAACTAAAGCGGCATCGTCTGCAAAGAGTAGTTCACGGACAAGTTTCTCTTGTGTCTTGGTGTGAGCTTGCAGGCGCCTCAGATTGAAGAGACTGCCATCCATGCGGTACCGGATGTAAACAGCGTCTTCATTGTTGAGGTCTTTCATGGCTTGGTTCAGCATCGTGCTGAAGAAGATTGAAAAGAGGGTTGGTGTGAGAATGCAGCCTTGCTTGTAAGGTAAAAACATCATGAGATGGGACCGGAGAAGGAGTCACCCAGTACTAAGGAGTAACAGAATGCAGATGTGACCTTGTACACTCAAGATAAGCTTTGCACTAACAAGAATGATGTGCAGCAGACTAACAGAGAAGGGTAGCAACAGCGAATTCATTGGACAATGTAATGGTATGATAATTTACTAAGTGCGTGTCCTGAGGTATAAAAAAATCACCACTTGCTGATATCGTTAGAATGCGCCTTCTCCAACTAACACTGTTAGTTGTAAGTGTTAAAATCCGGTAATAAAGAACCTTGATTTCGACTCAGTCTGGTGTCTGACTCACTCATTCTTGAACAAAGCAGACCTAACAATTTGGTGACCCCACCGTGATGGGTGAGTGGACACTAGACGACGGTTTCTGTTTTTCTTGACAATCATCTCAGCCGGCTGACAAAAAGGTCCAGAGAAGTCTGTTTTAACAAAATTCTCTCATTTAAATCTCTATGATTGTCAGTAAGAACTGGAGATCGGACAAATTAGATGATCATAATTGAAGGTCGTCACCTGCCAGGATTGTAACACATAAGTGTTTACAGACAAAACTATAAAAGTCCTTAAGGTGTTTGAGTGACATTTGATAAGTGCTTCGCCGACAAACTACTAGATTTTAAAAAGTCTTTATTGTGTCGTTGCAAAGTCCAAGAGTGAGAAGGTGGTCTATGAACAATTGGGGACCTGAGTTTTCTGCCCTAAACTGGTTATTAAGAGGAGAAATCTCCCACGTGAAGGTTGGACTTTGAAAGAAAACGAAGGTTCAGGCTTATTGGTCTCAATTGTATAAAAAGACTGGCTTATAAATGTCCGGTAGGTATGATAATGTCTGTACACTTGAAAACTTAAGAATTTATTTCCCAAATTCGCCGTGGTGGAATACCACAGCGGACATTAGAGATCTCGAGACGACAAAAAGAGTACTCAGAGATGCCTGCCTGGTGAACAAGGGCGACGACCAAAGACTGCAAAAGCTGTGTCCGGATCAGGTAGGAGATATCAATGAAAAAGTTGACAGAATCTTAAGAGACACACGGTTTATTTGAAATATTTTTGACAAGTTAAATGAAGGTATTCCCAGCATCACCAAGGAGATAAAGTTACGTAAATTCATAAATTGGTACAGGGAAGCTGGACAAAAATATAGCCCAAAAACTTGGTTTCCTAGTTGTAACCTAACTTTCAGACCTCTTTGGGAAAACAGAGAGTGGAAGACGAGCAATCAGAGTATACAGGACAGTCTGAGGTCCACCGGAGGACCAGACTTAGAGACTGTTTCACTAAAAAATTTTTGTCATCCGGCCTGCAAAGAGACATTTTTAAAAGCGATTTTCGTTAACATAGATCCCCTAAACGGACAAGAACCTAAATTAAAAGAGGCATTAGGAAGCGACCCCGCAGCAATGGCTGCACAGTTGTCTGCTAAGACCTTTGACCAAGTTATTAGGGAAATTAATCAGGAATGAGAGAAGCGAAATGCCAGTAAAGAGGCATTGGAGAAACAAAAGATTCTCCGAAAATGTGTAGATCGCTGGAGGAAGATGGGGTGGTTACCCAGGAGCGCTGAGATGTTCCTGACAGGTGAGGGAAACAAAATTCTAAAGCATAGGGTCTTAGATAAGCTGGAAGAAACAAAACACAGAAGGGAAAGGAAAAGTGCCTGTTTCCGGTTTCCACCCACGAAGTGTCCGGGTTTGCTCTCTCCCTCCCTCCTTTCCCCCTCTCCCCTCTCTCTTCTCTCCCCCTCTCTCTCTTCTCCCCCCTCCTCCTCTCTCACCCACTCCCCCTCCCAATCCCAATCTGTGGCGGTGCTGCCCTGAAATCCCCAGGTGGGGCAGGGCAGAGAAATACAATTTGGTTTTAATTTTGTGCCCACAATTCCAGCTCCGCATCAAATGGGATCCTATTTTATCCTCTCTCCCTCCTTCTTTCCCGCACCCCCACCATTGTGGGATCAGGGCAGACGTTGTGGGCTGACGTGTAGCTCACTCGAGGTGGGAGGGAAGGAAGGAGTGGTGGTTCCCTGTGGTGGGAGACCCAATCTGATCCAGACCAGTGATCACAGGATGAGAACCTTTTAAAGGTGTAACCATGCAACAGAAGTGTTAATCTGAAGACTTTTCTCCCAGTGGGGCCAGTGCAAGGCATTTTCTCTCTCTATCTCTCATGCTCTGTGTATCTGCCTCTCTATCTCTTTCTCTCGCTATGCTCTCTCTCTCTCTCTCTCACAGTCTCTGGATGTATGTGATGTCATGTATGTACTCTGACAATAAATCTCTCCGACATGATCTGGTTTTACGGAGACTTGTCAGGGCAGTCATGCTTCCCCGGGCTCTAAGCCTAATTAAGGTGGCAGGCCATTCCCTACAAAACACAAAGGAAGGGAAAGGAAACACGGCGGCTGACAGAGCAGCCAAACAGGTTACTGGATATCAAGAACCTATACAGGGGATGATTCTGAGGTCCCATGGCAAAAAAGAGGAATTAGAGAGAAGAGAAAATAGCAGTAAGTTGAGTGACCAAAAAGAGAAGGAGGGAGAGGGACCCCCACCAAATATTGAACATCTGATAGAAATACAGGAAAAAGCTAGCCCAAGAAAGAGGAATGGATGAAACGCGGTGCTACACGACAGGAGATCATCTATGACAATCGGACAGTACATGTCTGGCGCTCCCCAATAGGTACAATAGTTCCCCCCCGCCAATTACTTCCGCTATTATTTGAAGAAGCACATGGGCCGACTCACATTAGCGCCACCAAAACTTATAATACGCTTAAACAACATTGGTGGAATCCCCACTTACGCGAGCACATTGACAATTTTAGAGCTGAATGTACTATCTGCAATGGGCATAACCAAAGGATCACCTTACCCCACCCGCTTTTACGATTTCCAGTACCGACAGCCCCATGGAAAGAGATCTATATTGACTATACGGATATGGGTACTGACCTTAGAACAAAGGAAGGATATCGATATCTGTTATTGGCGGTAGATAGGTTCTCACGGTGGGTGGAGGCTGTCCCAACGAAGAGGGAGGATGCGGATAGTGTAATAGGCTGGCTGACGCGAGAGTTGATACCCCGCTACGGGGTCCCCAGCAGAATATGCTCTGATAATGGGTCCCACTTTAAGAATGAGCTGATCCGACAGGTTGAAGAATACTTAGGGATCAAACACTGTTTCAGTAGTGTCTATAGGCCTGAGAGCCAGGGGCTAGTAGAAAGGGCAAACAGGACGATAAAAATCCAAATTAGGAAAGGTTTTTGGTGGGACCAGGTTGAATTGGGTCGAGGCATTGCCATTAGTACTGATGTCTATGCGACAAGAGAAGGCCAAAGATACCTTCCTGTCACCACACGAGATTCTAACGGGTCGACCCATGCCCGGTCCAAAGACTGATCCAGCCTGGGTAAAGATTTGAGAAGAAAGGGAAGTGGAACTGGACCATTATATGCAGATGCTGGGTAATATGGTTGCTTTAGTTTCACAACAGGTGGCGAATGCAAATGAGGAGAACCCCGACATTGAAGGAGTTCCAGTGAAGGAGGGAGACCTGGTGTATATCCGTAAACCAGGGAAGGTACATTGGACTGAAATTAGATGGACTGGACCATACACTGTTACCGCCGTGACAGATAGGTCGGTAAGAATTGACAAACCAGGGGATAATAATTGGCATCATTTTGCCTTTTGCTCCAAGGCAAAACAACAAGTAGTGAGTATTGGAAAATATGATGAGACTCATGAGGACAATGCTGAGGGCCCTATGGGCATTCCTGCTGATGGGTTGCCAAACAAGCCAACAGAGTAGTTCGGATCCATGCAGGGCCAAAGTTATTCTGAAGATAGATAAAGACAAGGATAGCACCTTCCAGTTCGATCTATGCTGCACTTCTATCTCTAATAACACAGGGCCAGATGGGTCACTCACTAAGGGGCTGACAAAACTTAAGGCATTGGCGAAGGAATTAAAAGCCCAATCTGGAGTCTCTAACCCTGTTTTGTCCTGGTTACATGGAGTGTTTGGGAAATGGGGCACAATGTTGGGACAACTTTTCCTAGGATTGTTCATTTCTGTATCCATTTTTATCACTTGTGGCTGTTGTTGTATTCCATGCATTCGAACGTTGGTCACGAGAACCATTGAGAGAGCCTTTGCCAACCGCGATGAGCTGCCTCCAAAATATCAAGCTCTACAAGCTACGGAGCGGGACTATCTCACGTCACAGGAGGCGTCAAAAATTGCTGAGATCAATCCGGAGTCTGATGGAGAATGTGACGGGGAGGAGGGATTATAAAATAGATTGTAGAACAAATATTGTAAAATAGATTGTAGCACAAATGTTAACTTTTATCTTAACTAATTACAAATGCTTAGAAGGGATAGCCAGTTATTTGCTTGGGGGCAAACGGGGAGGAAACTTGTAAACGGGCAATGGGATCGGGGAAACAGATGGGGGGGTATACGCTAAAGAGGGTTGGGGGGAGCCCTCGCCCACCAGCCGAAAAACCCCGTGAACAGAACCTGTATAGAGCTTGGCAATAATAGGCGAACTAATGTAACACGGTGGTAGCGTAGTCAGGGCAAGATTGTCCTCTAAAGAGGACAAAGGAGGGATTGTAAGGTAAAAACATCATGAGATGGGACCGGAGAAGGAGTCACCCAGTACTAAGGAGTAACAGAATGCAGATGTGACCTTGTACACTCAAGATAAGCTTGGCACTAACAAGAATGATGTGCAGCAGACTAACAGAGAAGGGTAGCAACAGCTTATTCATTGGACAATGTAATGGTATGATAATTTACTAAGTGCGTGTCCTGAGGTATAAAAAAATCACCACTTGCTGATATCGTTAGAATGCGCCTTCTCCAACTAACACTGTTAGTTGTAAGTGTTACAATCCGGTAATAAAGAACCTTGATTTCGACTCAGTCTGGTGTCTGACTCACTCATTCTTGAACAAAGCAGACCTAACATGCTTCACGCCATTGTTAATGGAGAAGGGTTCAGAGAGCTCATTGCTGTATCTGACCCGACCTTGTTGGTTTTCGTGCAGTTGGATAGCCATGTTGAGGAACTTTGGGGGGCATCCGATGCACTCTAGTATTTGCCAAAGCCCTTTCCTGCTCACGGTGTCGAAGGCTTTGGTGAGGTCAACAAAGGTGATGTAGAGTCCTTTGTTTTGTTCCCTGCACTTTTCTTGGAGCTTTCTGAGGGCAAAGACCATGTCAGTAGTTCCTGTGTTTGCGCGAAAGCCGCACTGAGATTCTGGGAGAACATTCTCGGCGACACTAGGTATTATTCTATTTAGGAGAATCCTAGCGAAGATTTTGCCTGCAATGGAGAGCAGCGTGATTCCCCTGTAGTTTGAGCAGTCTGATTTCTCGCCTTTGTTTTTGTACAGGGTGATGATGATGGCATCATGAAGGTCCTGAGGCAGTTTTCCTTGGTCCCAACAAAGCTTGAAAAACTCATGCAGTTTGACTTGCAGAGTTTTGCCGCCAGCCTTCCAGACCTCTGGGGGGATTCCATCCATACCTGCTGCTTTGCCACTTTTCGGTTTTTCAATTGCCATATATGTCTCTACCCGGGTGAGGACCTCATCCAGCTCTAGCCTTAGGGGCTGTTGAGGGAGCTGGAGCAGGGCGGAATCTTGGACTGAGCGGTTGGCACTGAAAAGAGATTGGAAGTGTTCTGACCTTCGGTTGAGGATGGAGATCTTGTCGCTGAGGAGGACTTTGCCATCTGAGCTGCGCAGCGGGCTTTGGACTTGATGTGAGGGGCCATACACAGCCTTTAGAGCCTCGTAAAAGCCCCTGAAGTCGCCAATGTCCGTGCTGAGCTGGGTTCGCTTGGCGAGGCTAGTCCACCACTCATTTTGGATCTCCCGGAGTTTGCACTGAAGATGGCTGCATGCGCGACGGAAGGCTTGTTTCTTCTCTGGCCAGGACGGCTTTGTAAGGTGAGCCTTACAACCTTCTACACTGTCAACAACACCTCAATGTTCTTTCACGCAGAAAGTAAAATAGACAGCTGACAGTAGAATTAGCTATGGGTGAAGTTGAAAAAGAAAACAGTGTCTCAATGGACTCAACATTCAAGTTTTTCAATCAGAGGAGGACAGCATTTAAGAAATCCATTATACCCCAAACAGTAAAATATTAATCAAGAAAAGGTGATCAAATTATCCAGCATCTGGATTCAAAATTCTTTGAAACATATCTAACTTCTATGATATGTTGTTGGAAACAAGAGATGCTCCCTCAAATAAAATTTTTAAAACCTGGGATCAGGACCTACAACTTTCAATTCCTGAAGATAGTTGGAATGTAATTTTCAAATTGGTTAATACCTCTTCTTTATGTGCCCACCACTCTGTCCTACAATTTAAAGTGGTCCATATGGCTAACACGTCTCAAGTCATTTTTTTTATGCATGGTATTTCTCATTGTGATAAATGCATCAATGGAGATGTTTCATTAATTTATATGTTCTGGACATGTCAAAGTCTTGAGAAATATTGGAACAAAGTATTTCAAACTTTCTCTGCACTTTTTAAAGTTAATTTTAAACCAAATTTTAAACCAAAGTGTGGAGTCACAAGCATAGATTTATTTCTCAGATGTATAGAAACAAATCAGATGTTATGCATCATTGTCCAGTCGTCTCATTGTCACCATTATTTAAGTGAGCTTTCAACTTCCAAATTGATTTTGGGAACTGAAATTAAACTTCCATGGTGGTATTTGGTATCATGTACCCAACATTATTAAACAAGTCCCCTCAGTTATTCATTCTGTGTGTCACCAGAAACAATCAAGTTCCTCTCCAGGGATCAGCACAGCTTGATAATGAGGAAAACTTGATTGATAGATTAAACCAAATGTCTCACAGGAGGACTTAAAAGATGATAGCACTGTTGGAAAAGAGAACTGCAGTTGTTCTGTCTGAGACTGATTCCTCCATTCTTTTCTTTTTCTTTGGCTTGGCTTCGCGGACGAAGATTTATGGAGGGGTAAATGTCCATATCAGCTGCAGGCTCGTTTGTGGGTGACAAGTCCGATGCGGGACAGGCAGACACGTTTGCAGCGGTTGCAGGGGAAAATTGGTTGGTTGGGGTTGGGTGTTGGGTTTTTCCTCCTTTGTCTTTTGTCAGTGAGGTGGGCTCTGCGGTCTTCTTCAAAGGAAGTTGCTGCCCACCGAACTGTGAGGCGCCAAGATGCATGGTTTGAGGCGATATCAGCCCACTGGCGGTGGTCAATGTGGCAGGCACCAAGAGATTTCTTTAAGCAGTCCTTGTACCTCTTCTTTGGTGCACCTCTGTCACGGTGGCCAGTGGAGAGCTCGCCATATAACACGATCTTGGGGAGGCAATGGTCCTCCATTCTGGAGACATGACCTACTCAGCGCAGTTGGATCTTCAGTAGCGTGGATTCGATGCTGTCGGCCTCTACCATCTCAAGTACTTCGATGTTAGGGATGAAGTCGCTCCAATGAATGTTGAGAATTGAGCGGAGACAACGATGGTGGAAGCATTCTAGGAGTCGTAGGTGATGCCGGTAAAGGACCCATGACAAAAACAAATGATCAGGACATGGATGCTTCTAGAACTTTACTATGAAAACACACCAAAATGCTGGAGGAACTCAGCTGGCCTTTTCAGCTTCCATAGGATTTGACAAAAGGCACTTTCAAGCAGGGAAAACACCCGTCTGTAAAGGCAGAGGCTCTTCGTCTTTATGCCTAAAGACGCACCTTCCTGAATGCGATGTGGCCAGCTCCGAGGCCCCGATTCCAACCCTTCTCGGGGAAAGATAATCGGCAGAGCGTAGCGGTCTGCCACTGCAAGTGACTGGTTAGGAGCGGGCTGCTGGTGCCATCAGCCTGTGACTCATCTCCCCACTCACCCCTCTCCCTCCATGACCCCCTCAAGGCAGGGGCGGTGGGCGGGAGCCGTCGGGGCAGCAGAGGCCGTCAGGGCAGCGGGAGCCAGCAGAGCAACAGGAGCCCACGAGAGCCGCCATGGCAACGGGAACTGGCAGGGCAGCAGGAGCTAGCGGGAGCCAGTGGGAGACATCAGGGGGCGGCCAATGCGGTCTGTAACAGCCTCACCGGGCCGCTTCAGCCTTCAGGGTGCTCTCTGTGGATCAAAATGCGGCAGAACAATGGCCGTCTTCCCTACCCATAATCCTCCACGCAGCTGGAACTGTTCTGGAAACCACAGAGCGTTTCCAGCTGCATGGGGGATTATGGGTAGGGAAGACGGCCATTGCTCTGCCGCATATTTATGATGGGTGGCGCTATGGCACCAGTTGCCCCACCTCCATCGGATCCAGATATGAATGGGACGCTGGAGCAGCCTTTTCGGGCTGCTGTCTGAAAGGTAAGTTTTATGTTTTCCATCCGTTCTTGTTGCCAGCCTCCAGGCAGAGGCCTGACATGAAATGGCTTAAAGATATACTGCTGACGTTTCAGGCACCGCCAGGGGTCTGCGTTCAAATCTGGCACTGTCTGTAAGTTTGTACATTCTTCCCACGTCCGCATGGGTTTCCTCTGGGTGATCCAATTTCCTCCCATGTTCCAAAAACAGACAATATTAGTGTGTTTATTAGTCATGTGGGTGTATTTGGGCAGTGCGGGCTCATGGGCCGGAAAGGGCTGTAACGGTGCTGTGTCTCTAAATTAGATTAAATTGAAGAGGCAGCTTGAATCATATCCCTGAGGTGGGCATTCAATTTACTTCTTCCTGTGAGTGAAGGGTCTGATACAAGAACTGTTAAAACTTGAGTGGTTATTGATTGCAGCATTAGGTTTTCATGTCTTTCATTTTTGGCATGTTTTAAAATTTTTACATTTAGGAGGTGAAGCCACAACAATCATCAAGAATGAAATAAAACCCAGTCTTAGATTTAATCATTTCCCAAGTGTTGCACATTACCTGTTAAACTACATTGATCACTTTTCTCTGTGAACTTCTAATATTCCAACT
This sequence comes from Narcine bancroftii, assembly GCF_036971445.1. Lineage (NCBI taxonomy): Eukaryota > Metazoa > Chordata > Chondrichthyes > Torpediniformes > Narcinidae > Narcine > Narcine bancroftii. Next base: position 85,704,306 of record NC_091470.1, on the reverse strand, counting down.
TGTGTTTAAATCATCATCCCATCTCTGGTACTCATCAATTCCATCTCTTGTAACAACTACCAGCCATACCATTCATCAATAAGTCTGCTCTCCTGCAAGCCCAATAGTTTGATCATCCCCAATGGTAACTGCTCCATTAAAGGGAGCAATACCCTCAGCTCTCAAAAAACCTCAGCTCTGCAGCTCTTTCCCAAAAGCTTTGGCTTTTTTGTCCTTTTTAAAAACTATCCACTTTGTCGAAAATTTTGGCCAGGTGCTCTGAGAGCTCCTTGAAACTCAAAAAAATATATCCCTGGTAACATCCTCCTTGAGACAATTTGCTGCATTGAAGTTGGTATTTTAATGCAAGCAGTGCCGGATTAACCTAGTAGCAAAAGTAGCATATGCTATGGGCCCCACATTTTTAAGTGCTTGAAAGCTATCAATTCAAATACAAGGACATGCTGCACCACCGTGGCCCAGTCCAAGGCGGACTGCCAGATGGACGACCCGGATCACATCACTGAGGCCTACCTCAACCTGACATGTTGTCATGAGAAGCTAGGCAAGTTCTCTGTGAAGCTCCTGTGCACAGTTACTGCCCGCTGCGATTCCTCTGACTGACATTTCACCTCGTCCCTTCCGGCCTGCTGCCACCCCATCACGTGACGGCATGCCCCTGCCAAGACGTGTGCACATTGACATCACAGTGCCCGTGTGCGTCACTGAGCACTGCTCCCTCAGCAACGGGCCGGTCCATGGAGGAGGCTGCAGTCTGGGTTTGGTGGTGGAGGTAAGACTTACCCCAGGAGAAGTAGAAGCAGCCAGGGGGGTTGTTTCGAATGCTCAATGCCCGGGGTGTTGGCCCGGCCCTTTTTGGAGCTCCACCGGAGGTGGAGGTGCTGCTGGGGTGTAAGTGCGGCCTTGAGGAGAAGGGCAAGTGGCACCAAGGTCTGGGAGAGGTCCGACCGGGGCCTTGAACCCCCACAGTCGGGTCGGTGAAAGAAGGGGCCGGGAGGGGGTGAGTGCAGAGACCACGCCACCTGTTACATCGGACCAATCAGGGAGAAGTATCCCTGACAATGTTGTGGGCAGAGAGTGTGTCCCAACTACAGCCCCTTTCCCCCTAGCCACACGGTTGGATGGGAGCAGCAGTCAGACTGACGGAGGGGCGGACAGGAGACAGACAAGCTCCCAGACAGGGCAAGAGTGAGGGCGCAGCAGCGGACGGAGGAGCCTACGGCAGAGATGTCAACCATTCTCCCCCCCACTGCTGAATGAGTTCTCAAATGGCAGTTTGTGCTCCCTCCACCCCGCTGTTACCCTAATGCCCTCCCTGATAAGATCTCTTCTGACGCCAACTCTGCCATGCAAGTAAAAGATTTACCATATATTTCAGTGTATAAATTGACTGGCGTATGTCGACCCCCATTTTTCAGCCTAATTTTAAGGGTTTTATAGTATATCTGGCGTGTAAGTCGAACCCAATTTTTTGGGCTTCCCAGGAACAACCCAAAAAATTTTAAAACACCCTAATCACAAGTAACAAAGCTGTAAATTAAGTAAATTTTTAAAAAATCCTCGGCCTATCAGGCAGCAGCGGCGATGGCCCACGGAGCTGGAACACCAAATTTGTGCTCCCAGTGGGAGCAGGAACCTTGGCCTACCAGGCAGGAGCGACAACAGCAACCCCAGGGTTGTAGGAGCTGTTATGGCGGCGCCCATCGGTGGGGAGGTGGCGGGGAGTGGCTGTGGGGAGGTGCTTCCAGCATCAACATAAACCAAATCAACGCCAATCTGTTTTTTTCTCAGTGAATTTAAGGTCTCAAGAGTATATCCAGTGTATAAGTAGATTCCCCCACCTTTTGAGAAATTTTTTAGGGTTTCACAACTTGACTTATACGTCGAAATATATGATATGTATTTTAATATTTATGTGTATTTTTTTTAATTTAGGGCCCCTTTATAACATATGTTATAGGTCCAGCGCTAGCTTAATCAGACCCTGGATGCAAGTTGTCTTTATTGAAGTCTCCACACCTTGAATTTTAAACACCGTCCTTTCAGCTGCTCTACTCCAAAGCTCAAATGTTCTTGATCTATATTTCTTAATTTATCCATTTCACTTCTCTTTCAAGTTGCATCTGAAATTTTGCTCTTTACAATGCTTTTCATAAGCTGCTTCATCTGGGATAGGGTCCAGTGTCTGGCTACCAGTGTGCCACCCACCTGCACAAACTATAAGGTTTTGTTTTTTCTTAGCATGGTTACAGGCCATTTCGGCCCACAAGCCTGTGCCACCCAAATTACACCCAATTAACCTACACTCCCCAGTACATTTTGAACGGTGGGAGGAAGCCGGAGCCCCCGGGGACACCCATGCAGACATGGGGAGAACAAACTAACTCCTTTCATTCAGCACAGAATTCGAATCCCAGTGCCAATCGCTGGTGCTTTAACAGCGTGGCGTTAACCGCTACACCAACCGTGTTCACCTTGCTAATATCCTGTACGCTAGAGAGCAAGTATTGGGCCTTGAGCAGACCATAGGAATTGGATCCTGAGACCCTGACAATTTACAACTGCCAAATGATTTCAAAATTAATTTTAAATATATATAATATTCTGAGGTATTTGCAAACAGTTCAGAGAAATATGCACAATTTTTAAGAGTAAAAGAAGAAACAATATCAAAATACTACAGATGCTTAATTTTTTTTTAAACTACAGGAAATACATGCAGCATCACTGGGTTCCCTCTGCACAGATGCTGCCCGACATACAGAGTATTTCCAACTTTTGCAAATGTAATCCAAAAATGCCTTTAAGTGAGAGCAAGGAATTTAAAAAAAGCAAAATAAAATGCAAACCACTGATGCCCATTGGATAGCTGAGTCATGGTTCCAACAGTGACCTTCCTGGTGTAAGTTTGTGGGGATAGATGTGACGTGCATCCAAACTGCTCATACTGGTGAATTCAGCATTAAACTGGCATTAAACACCCTGCCTGACTCTGTTATTTTCCCAGTGCACAAAGTGGAAATGAGATAAGTACTGAACAGGAAGTGGTCAACATGTCCTGATGGAACCTGATACATGACCCAGCTCCTTTTTGTGGCTTGGTGTCTAACTTTACCCAATTGCTCTACTGTGATCAAGCCCATAGAGATTCCTGTGACTGCACATCAGGAATAGTCCATAAAATGAGTAACATTTTAAATACTTTTATTGGGAACTTATCTGCCTTCTTCCCATCTTCTTGCAAGGGCTGGGCAGTTATGCCAAAATCTAGCAACTGCTGTCAAAAAATATTCAAAAACAAATCTTCCCTCAAATTCCAGGGGCTGCACGGTGGAGCAATGGAGGGAACACCTTGTCTATTTCATTCATTGAATATGACCCAGCCATACTGAAGATTTTTTGGATAGGAATTGGAAATGTTTCGCCTCATCAGCAGCAAAATTTTTAACAAATTAATAATAATAGAATTACCTCAATAAACTTAACACCTGGCTGGCAACTCTACATTAACAACAGATATTTAGAGGGTGGATGTGGAAAAAAATCCCAGACCAATACAGTCCAAGCTCAAAATGCCCCAAAGAAAACATCCAAAACAAAACCCTCAAGTCAGTCACGTCAAGTCCGTCAGTCAAAAAGCAACAGCTCGCAGAGTCTGGTCTCCAGGCTGGGGATTCTTAGTTTCATTACTCACTGCTCTTTTTGTTGGATGTGGAGACAGATGGCCGTGATCACTGCATAATTACGATCACTGTAGACTTACGACTTTCCTGAGTTTCGAATGTGGCAACAACCACCTTTGATTTCTTCACATTGGAATTTTCACCCAGTGATCTCCCAGTCACTACACGAGGTTAATGCCTAAGAAGCCCACCTTAAGGTTGTAGCCACGCGCTACTGGAAAGAAGACACACACACACATAGTGTAGTTAGGTTAAACTCTGTGTTTTATTGTGGGCTCAGGACCGACTTTTATATTCACACCCTTCCTGCCATTGCCCCCCATTACTGACGTCACAGCCCGCATAACAAAAGTGAATTTCCCACATGTGGGTACCTTCTTGCATAACAATTCCCTTCGCCCCTCTGCTCTGTTCCTGTCTGTAGGCTGTGCAGCAAGGCCAGTGCCATTTTGGGGTTGCTATGCTTTAAGCTGCCCTTGTCATTTTCCCGCCAGTTTACTTGCTGGGACCAGTGTCGCTGTGTGAGCTGCTGGCCTTTGGTTGCACTCACCGCCTGGAGCACAGACTTGATTGCCGCCACCGTGGGCCATCAAAAGGTTAACAAGTGGCCTCTGTCACACAAGTCTTCCCCTCTAAACACCCTATCTTGGGTCGTCAAGGGTCTCCTGTCACACAAAGTCCTCCTCTTGGAAAGGGACTGGGGAAGCCACACACACACACACACACACACACACACACACACACACACACACACACACACACACACACACACACACACACACACACACACACTCTCTCTCTCTCTCTCTCTCTCTCTCTCTCTCTCTCTCTCTCTCTCTCTCTCACTCTCTCTCTCTGGGTATCAGACTGGCACAAAATGCTGTCAGGACAACAGTGCTGGCACCTGCGGACAAAGTAGCTCAGTCTTCTTTCTCCCACTGACACTATTGGGTGAGCCCACTGACAGACAGTTACAATGGCAGTGCTAGGACCTGTGAACAAAGCAACTCAGCCTCTTGTTTGCTGAAGCTGCCAGGTGAGCTCACATACACAGACTGACTGTCTGACTGACTGCCCTCCAACCAACCAACTAGCTGACCAACCTGTTCAAAACTCAGTGCGCTGGGCTCTTCAACTGCCCCAGCACGTGGCTTCAGCTCTCCCAATTGGTGGAGAGAGGTTGAGAACAGCAGGCACACTCTCCACAGCCCTCCGGCTTCCAGCGCGTGGTTCTCGCACTTCTGACAGCTGTCATTTCTCCCAGCGCTCCTTTAGCACTTCCCACACCAGTGTCAGTTTTTCCCAGTGTTGTTTCAGTGCTTCACAGCAGCACACGATCCTCTCTGTCCCACCGCATGTTCAATCCTTTCCCTGGTCCGAAAATAAAATTGTCCAGGGTCCATAACAGAAATCAAACACATATCCATCTGATCACTGGCAGGAATCATTGAACAAACAGATCAGATGGTCAGCCAGCTCTATTCCCCATGAACTTTTTCAATGAAGATTAAAAATGACATTGTAAAGATCATTCACACAATGCTGCAGATTAGAAGTCTTCCATTCCACTGAAATAAACATAAATCTATGATGGTTTTCCCGATATCTCAAATACTCAGTTTATCAGATTTAAGTGCTACACCAATGTGAAATAATAAATTTAACATCTGAATAATTCTCTAATTCAAAAACTAGATCACTAAACGGAATATTCAAACTGACAGTTGAAATGCACAGAGCAAATCTAACAGAAATAATCTGATCATAATATCTTCACTAGATAAAGTAATTCCAAGGGATATGTTCAATCAACCAATGCAAGAAAAGCTTCAGTCGAGAGATCAATGCTGCACTGAAGCTGCTTCAGGTCCCATTCCTTTATGATTGGTAGTATGGTTGACAGGTGGGGGAGAATGGGAGAGGTATTGATGTGGATGTAGAGCGAGTTCAATGGCATTAGTTTTAACAAAGAAATACACAAAGTACTGGAGGAACTCAGCAGAACAGGGATCATCCAAGTCAACATTTTAGGCCAAAACCCTTCAACGGGGAGAGCCAGAAATGGTCAGACTCCCGAATAAATGGGTGAGGGGGGGCAGGTGCATGGGATGGCAGGTCAATACAGGTGAGGGGGGGGGGGACAAATGGAATAAAAGTAAGAAGGTAGGAGGTAAGAGGAGGACGAGGCAGAAGGTTGATGAAGATACACTCTATCAGAAGGAAGGAAGGGAAGGGGATGGGGAGCTGAAGGAAGGAAGATGTGGGGACAGGCAGGTAGAGAAGTCAAGGAGGGGAAAATAGGAAAGGAGGAGGAGGAAGAATAGGGCAGAGAGAAGGGAAAGCTGGTGCTAACAGGTGCTTTATGGACAGAATGGATTTAATAGCCAGAGGGATTGCGATCATGCTGTTTTTATCCTTTGATTCAATAATAGTACACTGTGCCAATAGAGGTAAATTATTTCATGGTCCCACTGTAAAAGTAGTTATCCTCAGCGTGCTCGTTTTTAATGGCCCTCAACCTACACCATGTAAGCAGGTTACCTGTTAATTACTGCTTTGCCATTTATATAAACCTTTTGTGGGACAATTGTCTAATTCTCCGACTTTGGAACAATGACTGGATATCAAAAGTTAACTGCATGTTCTATGGTCATGATGCATTGTAAACTGAAAGTTCTCCCTTTCTTTCATGAAAATGTTTCGCTCAGAAAAAGATCTGCACTCTTACAACAAGAGAGGAATAAAAAGTAAACCAGTTAAATAAGAAAGTCTGCAGGTGTTGGGGTCGAGTGTTATTTCAGATTTATTGTCAGAGTCCATATATGACATCACATATCACCCTGAGATTCCTTTTCCCTGTAGGCAAAAAAAAAAACTCAATGTACACATGGAAACAACTGACTGTGCGATACAGAGAGGGAAAAAATACAAAGAAGTAAGAGTCCTTAAATGATGAAGTTTGTGGTTGAGGAGTCTGATGGTGGAGGGGTAGCAGCTGCCACTGAAACTGGTGGTGCGAGTCTTGTGGTAGCTAGACCTCTCTCCTGATGGCAGCTGCAAGAACAGAGCGTGTGCTGGGCAGTGTGGACCTTTGAAGATTGTGGCTGCCCTCTGACGGCAGCGTTCCCAGCAGATGTTCTCAAGGGTGGGGAGGGTTTTGTCTGTGACGCCCTGGGCTGTGCCCACTACCTTTCGGAGAGCTTTTCATTCAGTGGCAATGATGTCCCCAGACCAGTGGGTTGGCACACTTTCCACCACACCTCTGTAGAAATTTGCCAGGGTTTCCGATGTCCTACTAAACCTCTGCAAACTTCTGAGGAAGTAGAGACATTGACACAGATTGCTGAATTGCCCATGTTTTACCTTTGATTGGCATACTTTTGAGTTATTTGCTTCTCATTTTTGATTGATGCTGCAGCAGTTATAATCACTTTACAAAGACAGTGTCTGGAGACACCAAACTACTTATTCTTTAAAGTTCACTCACAAAGCACTCGTGTGAAATGTGATTGATTAACAGGGAGACAAAGAGTAAAGATGCAAACCTTAAAACTTGATTTATTTAAGATATAAATTTCTAGAGGAACACAGAAGATTAGGAGTAGGCCATTTGACTTTCAAACCTGCTCAACCATTCAACTTGATAGCACTCATTACTATTGCTTCCAATACCTCCGTAGTGGGTTGTATAAAATAGGGCAATGAATCAGCATACAGGAGGGAGATCCAAACTTGGCTGAATGTTGCATCAACTACAACCTCTAATTCAATGTCATCAAGATCAAAGAGCTGATTGTGAACTTCAGGTGGGGAAAACCAGAGGTGCTCAATCCAATGATCATTGGGGGAATCAGAGGTGGAGAGGCTGAGCAAAATTTAAATTCCTGGGAGTCACTATCTCAGAGGACCTTTCCTGGATCCATCATACTAATCCCACTGTGAAGAAAGCACATCAGCATCTCTACTTCCTCAGAGGTTCAGTATGTCATTGGAAACCTTGGCAAACTTCTTCAGATGTGTTGTGGAAAGTGTGCTGACCAGCTGCATTACAGCCTGGCATGGGGGCACCAATAACTCTGAACAGTAAGTCCTGCAAAAGGTAGTGGATACTGTACATTACAGGCAAAACTCTCCCCAACATCGAGAACATGGAATGCTACCATCGAAGAGCAGCAGCAATTGTCAAAGATCCGCACCACTCAGGATGTATGCTATTCTCATTGCTGTCATCAGGAGAAAGGTTCATGTGCCATAAGATTCCAGTAACGATCATTAGGAATTCTGCCCACAAGAAAAAAAAATCTCAGGCTGCATGTAATGTCACGTATGTACTCTGACAGTAAATGTGAACTTATCTCCTTAAATTTATTCAGACTTTCTCCAGATCTCCAAATTCCACAGATTCATTGTCCTCTGAGTGAAGAGAGTTCTCCTCATCTCAATCCTGAATTGTTTGGTTGTTACCTGAGATGGTGATCCTGCATTCAAGACACCTCTTTCAGATATGAGCTACTGCAAGCATTGCATGTTACTAATATAAACATAGAAAATCTACAGCACCATACAGGCCCTTCGGCCCACAAAGTTGTGCTGAGCATGTGCCCCCTTAGAAATTACTAAGCTTTCTCATAGCCCTCTATTTTTCTAACCTTCATGTACCTATTCAAAAGTTTCTTGAGGACCCTAACATATCTGCCTCCAGCACCATTGCCGGCAGCCCAATCCACACACCTACCACTCTCTGAATAAAAAAAGTTATCCTTGACATCGCCTTTGTACCTACTCCCCAGCACCTTAAACCCATGTCTTCTCGTGGTAACCATTTCAGCCCTGGGGAAAATCCTATTTTCATATCAATGCCTCTCATCATCAAATACATCTCTATCAGGTCACCCCTCATCCTTCGCCACCTCGAGGAGAAAAGGCCGAGTTCACTCAACCTGTTTTCATTAACCAGGCCACATCCTTGTAAATCTCTCTGCACCTTTTCTATGGCTTCCACATCCTTCTGATAGTGAATGTGACTAGAACTACGCACAGTACTCCAAGTGGAGCCTGACCAAGGTCCTATATTGCTGCAATATTGCCTCTCGGCTCCTAAATTCAATTCCACAATTAATGAAGGCCAATACACCGCATGATTTCTTAACCATAGAAACAACCTCCACATCTGCTTTGAGCATCCTATGGACTCGGACCCCAAGATCCCTCTGATCCTCCACACTGCCAATAGTCTTACCATTAATACTATATTCAGAGATCATATTTGACTTACCAAAATGGACCACTTCACTCTTATCTGGGTTGTACACAATCTGTCACTTCTCAATCCAGTTTTGCATCCTATCAATATCCCGCTATAACCTCTGACAACCTTCCACACTATCCACAACACCCCCAACCTTCGTGTCATTAGAAAACTTACTAACCCATCCATCCTCTTCCTCATCCAAGTCATTTTTAAAAATCACGAAGAATAAGATCCCTGAGAACACTACTGGTCACTGACTTCCATGCATTATATGACTAGTCTACACCCACTCTTTGCCTTCTGTGGGCAAGCCAGTTTTGGAATCACAAAGTGTGATTATAATCAATTTGACTCGATCAAGTTACCTCATGAAAAGAAACCTAATTGTGAGAGGTCCAAGCTAGTGATGCAATTATGACAGAATCAACTTGGATAGAACCGCAGAACTTGAAAAGATAAAAGTTCATTCCTTTGTGTCTGCCATTTCATATTTATTGAACAATCTGAAATTACACAATGCTTTGGCCTTTGACTTATCTTCTACTCATTAACAAATGCAATTTCCTTGCATTCTCCCTCCTTTATTTTGAATACAGCATAAAATCAATGAAAACTTGTTACTTGGTCCTGATTCAATGAATATACGTTGGGAAATTCATCCTTGGCTAACAGCAATAGCCACACAATTTGGTCATGTCAGCGCCATTTCTGGAGTTCACTCTGTTGAATCATGTTATATGTCTAAGGTTAGAATTGTAGACAATAGTTTTAATTTAATTTAGAGATACAGCACAGTAACAGGCCCTTCGAGCCCACAAGCCTGCGTCACCCAAATACACCCTTGTAACCAATTAACCAACTCTGTGCATCTTTGGCTCATGTGAGGAAAATGGAGCACCCAGAGGAATCCAACACAATCACAGAGAGAACGTACAAACTCCTTACAGTCAACAGCAGCAGATTTGAACTAAGGTTGCTGGTATAATAATAGCTTTGCACTAACCACTCCATATTTCCTGATTCATTTTATTAAATCAATCACAATTTTTAAAAAATCTCCATGACATACCTCAAAGATTATTCAACTTATTTGGCATGGACATCTTATTGTTCTTCATGGATACCATTTTCCATCTTTCTCTATCTCTGACACTTTAATTTTAATTTTTTTTTATTTAGACGAACAGCACAGTTACAGGCCATTCCAGCCCAATTAACCTACAATCCCTGTATGCTTTGAAGGGTGGGAGGACACCACAGCACCCAGGGGAAACCCACACAGCTACATGGAGAACTTACAAACAGCACAGGATTCTTCTCTTTCTTGACATATCTCTCTCTCTCCATCTCAGGAGACAGAGTTGTCACTGATATTGATTCCCACCATCTCCAACAGCCACTGATATTGATACCCACCATCTCCAACAGCTACCTGCATTGTACCCCTCCCACCCATCCCCCCTGCAAGGATATATCCCATTTTCTCAATTTCTCCATGCATCTGTTCTTCTCTTCTTGGGCTTCTGAAATGTGTCTTTCATGAAGAAGTATGGTCTCACGTCTGTCATAATTGATTGAGCCCTCATAAACATTTGCTGCACATCTGCTCTCAGCCCACCTTCTCCCCTGACAGAAGAGATGCTTTGTCCTCACCAGCCTCCGCATCCAACACATCATTGTCCACCACTTCTGTCAGCTCCGACATGATCCCAGCAGCAGTCACATCTTCCCCACTCTCTCTGCTTTCCTTTGGGATCACTTTCTTTGTAACTCTCTTGTATGCTCATTCCTCCCCATCCACACCTCTCTATTCCCTGGTATGGTTGCTTGTATCTATCCCTTTACTTCCTCCCTCACCACCATCAGGGTCTTAACAGCCTTTCCAAGTGAGTCAAAAGTTTCCCTAAACACCTTCTAAAACAGTCATCTACATCAGTGCTCACGATGTGGGCTCCACCACATTGGCGGAGGCAAGCACACACGAGGTAATTGTTTTGCAAAGCACGTGTGCTTTGTCCACCACCATCATCTCAAGATTCCAGTTGACGCATGAAAGACTAAAACCCAGAGTGATGGACAATCTGCAGGAGGTAATCAGCAGGTCAAGTAGCATTGGTGGGAGGGAAAAAAGGAATAATAAAGGGTTCTGGACTGAAACTCTTCCATTCACTCCCATATCAACCTGTCTGTCCTTTGCCTTTCCATTGTTATGGGAAAGTCTAACACAAATTGGAAGGACAATTTTGGCAGCATGGTTAGCCCAACGTTTTTCCTATTGAGGTTGATCTGGCAGCTCTATTTACCTGCATTTTCCTCATAATCCTTAATTCCCCTATTACTCAACTGTGTCTTAAGTATATTTAATAAGGCAGCCCCTTCTGTTTCCTCAGGCAGAGAATTCCACAGATTCACTACTTGCTAGGAAAAGTAGTTCGTCCTCATCTGTGTCCTAAATCTATTCCACTGAATCTTGAGGCTATGTTCGAGCCTCACCTGCCAGTAAAAACAACTTTACTGCCTCTGTTTTATATAATCTTTTAATAATTGTTTTGTTTCTCTGAGATCCCCTCTCAGTCTTCTGACTTCCAGCAAGTACAGTCCCAGGCAACTCAATCTCTCCTCATAAGCTAACTCTCTCATCCCTGGAATCAATTTGGTGAACCTCCTCTATAATGCCTAAGTCCTTCAAGTGTCTCTATTTTTGTTCCAGATTCCAGTATATGCAGTCTCCTTTGTTTTGACTTATCCCAGCCTTGGTTTCATGATAATAACCCTTCAATGGGTGTAATTTTCAAGTTTACACATGTAGCCATGAAAACTGCACAGGTTTTTTTCCAACTTTTCCAACCATCACCTTTAACAAGGCTTTTAATGGAAACTCGGTCAAACCCTTGGTCCTCACTTATGAATTCCAAATTTCAGTGGGTTCTTAGATATCAATCTGCATCTAAATACATAGAAGCAAACTCTTTCAACGACTGCATGTCTATTCCACTGCTGCACCTAGTTCAGCTAATTTCCATTGCACATAATCTCCTATTTCCAAAATATTCTATTTCAATATCAAGAATATCCAAAACCCATCCACCTATTCCACTAACCCCTAAAAACCCTCATGAACCCACTTAAAGTTTTTCAGATCACAAAATTCTTCTCCAATCCTGTCAGAATGAAGAATCATAGATCGTCAAAGTTTCACATCAATACATGCTTATTAAACTGTTCCAATTAAAAATAATCTACCGTATTTGATGGTATATATGAGACCCCCCCCAATTTCAGCAGGGAATATGAAGAATTTTTTTTTGGTGTATTTATGGGTAACCATTTAACATTATTGAAACATGTAGCTACAGTATAGCAGAAAAAAACCTTAGACAAAACATACAACTAGGACAACAGGAAAAATCTTTTTAATAATAATACTGCTGTAATTTACAAGACAAAACAAAAGCAGCTTAGATATAGCAGAAAACTTTTATAAAAACAAACTGCCACTGTCGGTTCCCACACTGATCCCATTGCCTGCTCTCTCCCGGTGTGGGGGACACCAGGCGAGTCTCCCAACAGCCTACCACCAATCCCCAACAACAGATGGGAGTGTTGCTAGTCACTGTGGTTCTCAACCTTTTTCTTTCCACTCACATACTACTTTAAGTAATCCCTATGCCACAGGTGCTCTGTGATTAGTAAGGGATTATTTAAAGTAGTATGTGGGTGGAAAAAAAAGTTTGAAAACCACTGTTTTAATCGTATCTAATTGACTCGTTATGTGCACAGTTTCAGAACTCCAAAGGAAATGGGCCAATGACAATTTTTCTCAAGCAAAACATTTCAGGAACAATTGGGTCTGGAGCAGTGATTCTCAACCTTCCCTTCCCACTCACATCCCACCTTAAGTAATCCCTGACTCATCACAGAGCACCGATGACATAGGGAATACTTAAAGTGGGATGTGAGTGGGAAGAAAAAGGTTGAGAACCACTGGACTAGTGAGCCACAAAGCGAAGATGATCACTGTCGGAGTTAGTCCCCATCATCACCCTAATTTCAACTTCAAATATAAAACCTGGGGGATATTTTTGAGCCATTTTTGGGAGAAAAACATGCCTTCAAATACAGTACTTGAAATATTAATTCTGTTTCTCTACCCCGAGTGTTTTCATTGCTTTCATTTTCTATTTCAGATTTACATTAGGGTTTAGTAGTTGGTATTATTTGCTTCTTTGTGCAAACTATCGATTGATAAGGAAAAAATAATTATGCCACTGTGGCGGCCCGCCACCGCGGAGATCGAGCCAGCACATCGTGCAGCGCGCGCAGTAGTAAACAGCAGCATAACACACTGCAACGTGTCCCTTAACACGACGAACCGGCGCGGTTGAAAGCTGGAGCAGTACAGGACCAGCAGCCCTAAAATGGCACTGGTCAAGCTGCCCAGCTAATAGATCAATAACAGGCTGGGGAAGACGGGTATTCACATGCAATAATGTTCCCTCCTGCTATTGTTATTCATGCGGCTGATGTCAGCCAATCAAACAACCAGCGGGAACTCCATCTGTATAAAAGGAGCCTTTCCAGCCTCAATAAATCTCAGAGCTTAACCTCCCATACTGCGAGTGTGTGTGTTTCTTTATAGCAGTCGGCTACATCACACAGAGTAATCCGACGATCAGTCATAACCCAGTCTTCACCAGTTAACATTCCTCTGTTGCTTTGTTTCCTGTTTAAAGGCCAATTGTATATCCATTTCACAATATTTTATTTAAATTTGTACATTGGATGGGAATGATTTCTCAGGACTCCAAGAACATTATGCTGAGTTATTTTTGATGCAACTAAGTAATAGCCTGTTGGTGGATAATTAAAAGTGTTCATGTGGGATCAGAAACATATCAACCAGGTGAGACAAGAACTAGAGGGCATGGGTTAAGGGTGAAAGATGAAATGCTTAATGAAGGGGAACTTCTTCAAACAGAGAGTGGTGGATCAAGCTGCCAGCTGAGGTGGTGAATGTGGCCTCAATTTTGACAATTAAGAAAATTGTGGACAGGTTCATGGATGGAAGGGTTATGGAGGACTATGGTTTGGGTGCAGGTCAATGGGACTAGGCAAAATAATAGTTAGATGGGCTTAAGATCTTGTTTCTATGGTGTAGTGTTCAATGGTTCCATATGCTAGCATTTAAACCAAATTCTGCAAATTATTTGACTAATTGTGCTTCAATTTCCACTCAACCAAAATGCCTCTGAGGTCTCCAGTGAGAAAGTTTGTTGAAAACCTTCTGAAACTCGACATATAACTACATCAGCTTAACTTCCTCAACTATGCATTTGGACTTCTTTCAAAATAAATTGTTACATTAGTTAACTGTTCTCTGCTTGGTATAACCATTTCAAAATGTTAACTCTAGTTTAAATCAGGTTTTCAAACCTAAAGGAAAACAAATCTAATAGTCTTATTGATGAAAAATACAGCAGGTCAGTGCAACGCTGATATGGAGGTAAGGCTGCAACATTACTGTTAGTTGATGCGATGCCTCAGTTAACAGTAGCTAAGCACAATGAAAAATCCAGTGGACAAGTTCATAGAAAGTAGATGCATAAATCTCAACATAAAATAAAAACAATATTTGGAAATTTCAAACATAAATTCTACCAGTTAAGGTTTTTAGACTGCAATGTCAGGAAAATCACAGAAAAAAATTAACATAATTACTGCCCGTGTGGTCATTCACACTGGGGGTGCCTTTTTGGACTGCAAGTACCTGAGTGCAACAGTCCCAGTGGTTGGATGTCCAGTCGAGTCGATGACCGACAATGAATGTTTCCAGTATGATTTACACTGCAGGCTTCCTCCAAAAAGTTGTAGGGGTCTTGCAGGATAAATCGTGGTGCAGGAATTGATTCAAAATTCCTTTTGAGACTGCTCATGTATCGGCAAAATTTCTTGATTGTGCCATTACATGCCTGCAGTCTAAAAAAAACCATAAGTGAAGAGCAAAATCATCCCGTTCCCATTTTCTTGGGGAGAACTGCATATGAGATGGACTCAATTTTAGGCTTACCACCTGTTATGGTCCAAGGACTGACCTTTGGGACTGTGGACTATCATCATAAAGGATGGAATTCTGCTGGGAACTCTGGGTGACTTGTGGTGCAGCTGGGTCGAGCTGTGCAGAGAGAGAGAGAGAATGGAATGTTCGGAATGGCAGTCGGAGAGGCAGAACTGCAGTTGGAGCAGCTTTAAGTTAATGAAGGGTTTAAAAAAAACAATTTTAGAACTGAGGGAAGTCATCTAAGGAAGCTTTGAAAAAGGATCATCAGTCATTTCTCTCTCCAACATTCAATACGTCTTTCTGTTATTCAGGTTAAAGAACTGAATTTGGACATTGAGCTTTGAGATTGAATTCTGTGGACTGTGTTTTTTGGACTGATTTACTTGCTTGACTGACCTGGGGTATTGAGGGAATTTTTCCTTTTTGAATATTGGGCACAGACTGCAATGGTCTGGATTTTCACATACACACTGTTTATAAATGTATAATAAATATTTATTATAGTGTAGCCGACTACTACAAAGAAACACACACACACACACACACACACACACACACACACACACACACACACAGAGTGTGGCAGATAATGCTCATTTTATTTAGGGCTGGAAAGGCTGCTTTTATACTGTTCAACTTCCCGCCGTTTTTGCTGATTGACTGAGTCATCCATATGATTAACAATAGCGGGCGGGAACATCCATGTATATGGATGCCCTTCTTCCCCAGCCTGTTTCTGCTGAGTTAGCTGGGCAGCCTGATCAATGCCATTTTAGGGCTGTTGGTCTGATGCTGCCCCAGCTTCTACCCCGCCGGTTCGTTGTCCTGGGAGTCGCTTTAGCGATCTCTGTCCACGTCCGCTGCCGCGCGATGTGCCGGCCCGATCTCCACAATTGCAGGCCGCCAGAATAGATACTTAGAGTGGGGTTAATTAGGTTAAAACGTTATATTCTTAATAGTCATTAATAAATTTAGAGTTAAAATTTAACCCTTTTGAATTGTGTTTTCTGTTGTTGCTGGTTAGAGGCGTAAACACATCCAGTCCAAGAACAACTAATGCTTCAAGTGTGTTGAACATACCACAAGAATGTTGTATAATCAAAGAATCTAGTCTCATTATCAGGCATAGAAGTGATTCAAACATTAGGACGAGACAACCTCCTTCAAATCACTTTCAAATTGTTTTTTAATGCACTGGTTTGTTGCCATAAAGTCATATTTTTGTTGGATACTCATTGTCTAATGTATAAAAAAAGCTGTTTAGGACTTTCTATAATTTTTTTCTCTCAATGCAGCATAAATGTAAATTACAAACCCACTTCTGACTATCAAATATTTTACATTATACATGAAAAATGTTCACAGTTAACTCAATGGGCTAAATCAGTTTTGTTTCTGAAGGCAAAAGCTATCAGTGAAGAAGATAGCCAGTTAGGGCACTCAGCTATTGACTTTCACACCGACAGAGTAATAATTGAGTTTCTTATGACAAGTCCAGTAATAAAAACTGGTTAGCTGTTTATTAAAAAGGTTTTAAGAGTTCATATATGCAATACAAGATATCCACCAGGGAACTTGATAATTAAAGGATAAATAAAATGTTCATTCATGCTCAGAAGCCAAAGATACATCATACAGCAGTGTTATCAAAATGATCCAGAAAATACTTAGGCTAAGTGTTTATCGCATGCACCAGTTCCAACAGCTTTCCATTAAGTTTGCCCAAATGTCTATCGAAATATAATGAAATGTTTTCAGACTGGAATTAAAATGTTTCAAGTACTAAACAGAATTCTCCTCAAGGAATTCTTCTGGGCGGCACAGTTAGCGCAACACTATTACGGCGCCAGCAATCGGGACCGGGATTTGAATCCCAGGCTGTCTGTACAGAGTTTGTACGTTCTCCCTGCGTCTGCATGGGTTTTCCCCAGGGACTCCGGTTTCCTCTCACTGTTCGAAATGCACCAGGAGTTGTAGGTCAATTGGGTGTGATTGGGCGGCACGGGCTGGTGGGCCGAAAGAGCCTGTAACTATGCTATATGTCTAAATTTAATTAAATGTAATAAAAGATTAATATTTACACTGCAGGATTAATATTCCAGATGATGTGAATCCAAGTGCTACTTCTGCTAAAATCTTTTGTTTTGTTGCTTTTGTATCCCTGGTGACATTCCTAGCACTGTGCTTGAAGACCAAAGTTTCATAACACAATGCTTTAACCCAATCATCCAGTTTGACACAGACCTGTGTAATTATATTTCAAGTATTTTTAAATCGTGTGATTTGGGCATTGCTGCAATTTCCATAATTTTGTCTCCATCTCTGAATACCCTACAGGAGGTGGTGATGAGTTGCTATCTTGAACTGATGAAATCCTCCTGCTGTTGGTGAATGAGTTCCTGGAGGTGGACCCAGTGACAAGGAGAGAACTGCAATGTATTTGTAAAGTCAGAATTAAAATAAAGGTGAGGGGATCTGCAGGAGAAGATTTTCCCTTGCATCTGCTTCCTTTGTTCTTAATAGCTCAGAAAATGACAGATTTGAGAGATGCAATTGAAGTGACCTGGGTGTGCAAATGCATCTCATGCCTTTGGCGGCACAGGCTGCAGATTCACTTAAACAAGAAAGACTCCAGGCACTGGGGATGGGTGCAGTACACAAAAGTGCTGCAGAAATTCAGGTCGCACAACAGCCATAGGAAGTAAAGGGTAACCAACATTTCAGGCCCGAGCCCTTCATCAGAAATAAGGAAAAAGGAAATTGCAGATTCAGTGTCCAGCTGGTAGGGTGACCATTCCAAAAGAAAGCCATGGTCATACACCAAAGTGTATACAATGTGTTTGCATTTGTTGTTTTTGCAATACTATTTAAATCTTACAAAAAATATATTTTTTAAACACATTGTATATATACGGTAACCTATAACCACGTCATTCTTTTGGAATGACCACCCTACTAGTTGGTGACATGACTTGATATGCACATGCCGGTTGCGAGGCCATGAAAGCTTAATGCTTTGTCTTCTGGTCAGTGTTAACTTTCTTGAACACTGTTGAAATTGTACCTATCCAGGCAGGCTAATGACCATGTCAATGACTACAAGTGATGTTGCATCCATGGTTACTGCTGCTGAAGTCAAGGTAGCCAGTCAGCGGGTGAACCCAGGGATAATGACTGGCCTGATGGAATCCCAGGACGCATCCTGACAGCCTTCGCAGATCAGCAGGTGGACAGATTTACAAACAGCTTTACTCTCTCCTTGCAACAGTCTAAAGTCTCCACTTGCTTCAAGGGAAGCCATCATCATTCCAGTACAAAAGAAAAACATTAAAATGGGCCTAAATGACTTCCTATCTCTGAGATTGAAGTCATGCTCCACATCTTCTCCAGCCTCTCAACAGCTTTGGCCCACTTCAATTTGCCAACCATCCATAGAGACACCATCTCCCTGGCTCTTCACTTGGCCCCGGAACACCTCAGAAGATCACAGACGACAGCTCTACTTTCAACACCATAGTTTTGAGTAAATTCATTCCCAAATTTCAGGATCTAGGCTCAGTGACCCCCACCCCCTCTCTGTAACTGGATCCTTGACTTCCTTTCAACAGACCACAATCAGCAAAGATGGGGAACAACATCTCCTCCTCGATCACATGCAACACTGGTGCTTCTTAAGGATGTGTACTCTGTCCCCAACTACAGTATACTTCATCTACATCCATGACTGTACAGATAAATATCATTCCAACTCCAGCTTCAAATTCACTGATGACACCACAGTAGTAGGCCAGGAATCAAGTAACAACAAGACAGAATATGGGCATGGGGGGAGAAGTAGAAAAAGTAGATAGCTTCAAGTTCTTGGGAATAAACATGTCGAATGACCTATCCTGGGACGAACACGTTGACGCGACAGTAAGAATATGCACCGATGCCTTTACTTTCTCCAAAGTCAGATGAAATTTGGCATGTACGCCCTTGTCCCTCAACAACCTCTACAGGTGTACCATCAAATCCATACTTGCTGGATGAATCACAGTATGGGACAGGAGCTGCTCTGTTCACGATCGAAAGAAACTGAAGGTGGTGATGGTAGCTCAGAACATCACACAAACATCCATTCCCACTATGGTCTTTTACCTACATCTCCAACTGTCTAAAAAAGGCAGCCAACATATTAAAGGACCCATTACACCACGGATACACATTTTTTTTCTCCCCTCCTTTCAGTGAGAGGATAAATGTACACACCAACAGGTTTGAAGCCAACTTCTTCCCTGCAGCCATCAGGTTCCTGAATGAACCACATAACAGTGCTCTCAAGCTGCTTTGCTTGGTAATAATTGATTGTCCTTTTCATTGTAATCCTGTACTCTGTAAATTGTGGCCTTTACACGGTCATATGAATGTTAAAGATCACCTGTTAGTTTGTTCGCAAAAGAATCCTTCTCACTGACCAAGTATTTGGTGACAAATAAACAAACTTCAAACTTAAACATGAAGAAGTAGAGAGTATTCCATCATGCTCCTGACTTGTGCACTTTGATAATGATGGAGAGGTTTGGGATATCATTTTTCAGATGAGATGCTAAAGATTTGAAAAGCTGGTGGCTTAGCTAGTGTTATGGCCAATATTTATTCCACAAGCAAAACGATTAAAATTCGATTGTCTGAGCAGTCCTGTTCATGCAAGATGTTATGCATGAATTGGACAGAAAGAAGTGAATATATTTGGTTGTTTTTGTGGCATCAGATTATCTGTGAGTATTTAAAGCCTATTAACTGCTTTTGGTTTAGTACCACAATAATGTAGAAAATATGGGTGCAATATACGCTTTGTGTGACCCTGTTTTATGCAATATAATAATGACCAGGTCATCAGTTTTATCTGGTGCTGCTGTAAAAATGGATATTGATTGCAACAGCAGGGAAAATATTACTAAAGGCATCGGTGCATATTCTTACTGTCGCGTCAACGTGTTCGTCCCAGGATAGGTCATTACTACTGTAATTTATGCCAGTGTTTCCCAGCCGTCTTCCACCAAAATATTGCCATGACATCTTGTATACTCGCTTGGGAAATTAAGGTGAGGATTGTTACCTCCCCCACTGACATGAGGACTGACCATTGTACATAAAACGGAAGAAATGCAAGCAAACTGCTGCTCCACCTGGAAGGTCTGTTTAGTTCCTGGAAGGTAAGAAAGAGCATGTGATGCTTCTCATACAGTTGTATCAAAGGTACTTCGAGTAGGGAGAAGGAACACGGAATCACGAAAGGGACAGTCTCTTTGTTTCCATGAACATTGAGAAGGAAAGATGTGTATGCAGGTGGAATCTCATTGAATGTGCCAGATATTATGATGATAGGCCGGAGAGGGAAAAAAAACACACAAATGCTGGAGAAACTCAGCAGGTCAAGCCGTGCCTTTATGTAGCAAAGGTGAAGATACATCACCAACGCTTCGGGATCAAGGTGTGGGGGAACAGGAGAGATGTCCAAACAAAAGGGGGAAGGGATGAGGGGGGTTGGTGAGGATGAGGGCCGATAGATGGAGGGGGGAGGAGTCTAGGCAAGGAGAAAGGAAGTAGGAACTGGAATGACTAGTTAAGGGAGGGAGGGGGGGGGAAAGGCAAGCTGATTAATATTCATGCCCTGGGGCTGGAGAGTGCCCAGATGAAAAATGAGGTGTTGTTCCTCCAATCTGCGGGTGGTCAGGGTGGGGTAATGTAAAAGGCCATGGAGAGACATGTGAGCTTGAGAGTGTGACTCAGAATTGAAATGGTTGGCTACGGAGAGATCGCTTTTGTTGTGGTGGGAGAGGAGGTGCTGGGCGAAGTGATCTCTTAATCTGTGACCGGTCTTTCCAATGTAGAGAAGGCCACAGAGGGTGCACCAAATGCAGTAAATGAGTTCTTTGGAGGTACAGGTGAAGTGTTGCTTCACCTGAAAGGTCTGTTTGGGACTCGGACCGTGGTGAGGGAGGAGGTGTGGGTGTAAGAATTGCGCCTCCTATGACCACAGTGGAAGGTGCTGGGGGGGGGCAATGAGTGGGGAGGGAAGAGTGCACAAGGGAAACATGGAGGGAGTGTGATCCCTACGAAAGGCTGAGAGGGGAGGAGAAGGAAAAATTTGTCTGGTGGTGGGGTCTTGTAGTAAGTGCCAGAAATTTCAGTGGTTAATGTGCTGGATGTGGAGGCTGGTGGGGTGGTGAGAATGAGGGGGATTTTGTGTTTATTGTTTCTAGGGGCAGGGGGGCTAGGGCAGGTGAGCAGGGAATAGAGAAGATGCAGGTGAGGGCTGAGATAATAGTGGTGGAGGGAAGCCACATGTGTGGAAGAAGGCAGACATTACAGAGGCTCTGGACTGGAAGACCTCATCTTGGGAGCAGATACGGTGGAGACGGAGAAATTGAGAGAAGGGGATGGAGTCCTTGTGGGGAGGGGGGGGGTGAATTGTAGACTTTCATTCCAGATTGATCCAGTCACAAGAAATTAAAGTGGAATAGCAAATTGAAAAGAGATATTAACTTTTGCTCATATATTTACTATTCTAGCAAGATATAAATTCCATGTTTAACTTCTCATAGAAGAAGTAAATGGAATCATGGATCCAACAGATGCAATGTTTTGGAGATATCCATACGGTGACAGTCAATTGGGAATGCCATGTTGATGCAGGGCAGCAAGCTGAAGAACTTCCTCAATAATATTCTAGGGGAACTTAGGGCTATTGTTTGAGCTCTACCTAGACAAGCCATACCTGGTTATAATGCCTGGAAGTCATTTCTTTGATTCTATCTAATGCCACAATCCATCCTACTCCCCTGAGGCAGTCCCTTAGGTTCAGGCTTGAACTTGCTTCTACTTAGTTTGGGGGTTTTAAGGTGGCTGATGACTTCAACACAAGATCCTCAGGCTCAGCCACAGGTGGGTAGGGGAGTACTTCATCGTGTGGGTGGGTGGGCTCTATAGGCTGTTGTGTGCTGCTTTCGTTGTTGGTACCTGATCTCCAAAACCATCTTATATAGAGTCATAGTGCTCCTTCTTGTGAATTGCAACCTTCCAGCAAAGACCTTTGGGCTTGCATCAGCTCTATGCAAGACCTCTTCAATTTATCCACTTGCAGTTCTTTCTCCTTAACTGAAAATGGGCCTATCTTTCCCCTTCCCCTCTCGGGTGCTCATGCCCTTTGAGAAGGGTTGTGAAATTTGCTTCCACTTCCTTTTCAATGAGCACATTCTTCACTTCCACACATTCTGCATCAGTGTCACAAGAACACAAGAAAATCAGAGCAGGAGTTGCCACTCAGCCCCTCCATTCTGCCCCACCATTCAATATGGATCATAATTGGTCTGTTAAGGCCTCAAATCTTCTTCTGATCCATGGACCTCAGTTCCTTGATCTTGCAATACTGTAACTACCTCTTTAAATAACTCTAGTGATCTAGCCCCACAATCCTCAATACTAGACATTTTTGTGCATTTACCCAGTTGAATTTTGCTGTTTAGCTCTTAATTTTAATGAAGTACTTGTTCTATTTCTGTGCAAATGTACTTGTACTTTCTCAGGAAACTGTGGAGATTTGGTATGCTGTTGAATACTGCATCAAGCTTCTTCAAGTGTTCTGTAGAAAGCGCTCTGACTGGTTGCATCACAGCATGGCTTGGGAATTCAAATGCCCAGGAAGATTCTCAAAAATAACAAACATAGCCAGTTCCAATTCAGGCTCTGACCTCCTTTCCATTGCAGACATGTATGTGAGGTGTGGCTTCAAGAAGGCAGCCAACATCATTAAGGACCCTCATCATCCTGGTCACAACCTCTTCCCACTGCTACCTTCAGGAAGAAGACCTGCACTGGGTTCAAGAACAGTTCTGTTCCAACAGCTGTAAAACATGAAAGTCTGCACATACTGTGATTGAAGTAAAACCATAAGGGCGGAGAAACTCAGCGGGTCAAACAGTGTACTTTATATAGCAAAGATAAAGATACAAAATCAACTCTTCTGTGAAGCCTGAAACATTGGTTATGTAGAGAGGAGACAGGCAGCATCGTCTCATAGCTGCACTCTCAGTCCTGATGAAGGGTTCCAATCGCTTTTCTCCCACTGATGCTGCTCTACCCACTGAGTTCATCCAGCAAGCTGCTTTTAGCTCCAGGCTCCAGCATCTGCAGTCTCTTGCGTGTCACTGACAATGAAGTTGTTTTTCAGTTTTGTATAATCAATACAAGATACTGGAAGCTATATTGATGTCTTGGCCTTTGAAAGGTTTGGAACTAATTATTTGCCCAGAGTGCCCGAGTTCAAGAGAGAAACATAAAATTTGCAGGTACTGGAATCTTCAATCAACAAAGATTGGCTGAAGGGATTCAATGGGCCAGGCAGTATCCATGGGTAGAAATCGTCAGTCAACGAAAAGAAGCTTGGGGAGGGGACCTGGAGGATAGGTGGAGAGACAGGTAGAGGGAGGGGAAGGATGGGGTGGGAGAGAAGGAATTTGAGAGAGAGAGGGGGAACTAGGAAGAGGGTAGGGAAAGAAAAGTTAGAAAAAAAAACTAAGTACAAGAGAAGGTAAAGAAGAGATGGGAACAGTGGAATTAAATAGCAGTATGGGTTACCTAAAATTATTGAAATCAATGTTCACGACGTGAAATTAGTCCAAATTTAAGTTGGAATGGAGTATCAAATGAGACTTTCTGCTGCTTGCACTGCCCTCCGCTGGCTCTGAGAATATATTGTAGGTTCTTGTTCAAATTTCCAGCACTCTCATCAGATGTATTTTTGGCACTGATAAAAGAAAGATGCAGCAATGCAACATGTCAAAGACCATTGACTGTGCAAAGGGATATAAGGAAGTTGGGGATGGTTCAGAGGGATGACACCTGGGACCCAATAGAAGTCTCATCTGGCTCCAGCCCGAAACGCTGCTTATGTAATTTTATCTTTTTTATTTAAAGTACACTGTTTGACCTGCTGAGTTTCTCCAGTCTGAGGAGGAATAGTGCCGGCACATTGAGGGCTGGCAGGAGCCATGACCAGAGGTTGGAGCTGTTTGGGAAGAGATGGGGAGGGGGTGGATACTCATCACCTCACTGTGGATGTTGGGGGAAGGGGGGTGCACTGGAGAATACAAGTAAACTGAATGCAAAAAAATGTAGTTTCCAGCAGTGGTCGTGGATTCAGGGCCCCCTTTGCACGGAGCTGCCATTTTATGAAAGCACACTGTTCACAAAGTGATCAACAATGGTCATCCCTTGGAACAATGGCTTGCTCTGATGTAAAACTGAGGAGATTGACAGCATTGATGCCGCCAGGATATTTTCCTGAGTGGGATTTCTTTGAGGAAGAAAGGGTTAGATCAACACTTTTACAGTGCCAGTGACCAGGGTTCAAATCCATCACTGTATGTATGATCTCCCTGTAACCAGATGAATTTCCTCCAGGTGATCCAGTTTACTTCCATGTTCCAAATATGTATGGGGTTAGTAGATTCGGTGGTCACATGGATGCATTTGGGTGGCGTGGATCCGTGGCCCGGAAGGGCCTGTAACTCTGCTTTATCTCTGAATTAAAATTAAATTAAAAATTAAAATTAAAACCAAAGGGCATAGTTTCAGAATAATAGGTTGCCATATAAAATGGATAAGAAGAAGAATTTCTTCTCTTCATGAGTGTTAATTCTTTGGAGGTTTGTGTGGCATCAAATAATTGAATGCATTCAAAGAGGAGACAGATGAACCTATGAATTGTAATTCAGTCAAAGGTAAGGGGTGAAAGTGAGAAGCTGGTGTGAAGTCAAGATTGCATCAGTCATGGTCTTATTGAAAGGTAGGTCGGAAACGGGGCTATTGGCCGACCTCTTCTTCTTTGGCTTGGCTTCGTGGACGAAGATTTATGGAGGGGGTAAAAGTCCACGTTAGCAGGGGGAGGACATGGAGGGGGAGGACGTGGACCTGTCCTCGGGCCTACGCAAAGGAGCTTTTAGGTGGAGTGCAGTGCGCGCAGTACTGGCCCCACCCTTTACACCCATGGTTCGTGTGCCGTGGCCGAGCAAGCTGGGACGTGGCAGCGAGGTCCTTGGGTCGTAGGTTTTATATCGGAGTGGCCTTCTCCTATTTGCCGACCTCTACTCCTATTTCTTATGTATCAGTGCACAAACCATAGAAATCAGAGATTCATTGTGTATGGTGTTGGGTTATATCGTGAATTGAGTTGGGAAGTGCCTATGATCATCTCTCTAATACCATAGCAAGTCCTCTTGCAATCTTCTGACATTCAAGAGACATAAGTATGCGCTTATCCAATATCTACACCACTGCTGGATGGCAAAAGCATTTCATAAATTTGGCTTCCTGCCATGGTTAAAACTACATTAAACTTAATGTTAAGTCATAAATTTGAGAGCCACTTTACTGAAAATAATATATGTCAATGTTGAAGTTACATGGAATGACATAATTCCATCTTTTTGGAGCACAGGGACACACAATTTTCCTTCTCTACTTCAGACAACGTGCTCCGATCTACATCTAGCAGATTTTTAATGTCAGAATACAATTATCAACAAAGTTCACTTTCCTCTATGGAATTTATACATTTGTTGATTCTGCAGAACCAACTATTCAATCAGTGTAACTGAATATTAATACATAAGGAAAGACAATCTAATTTCTGCATGTTGCAGATAGTAATTTAAATATTAATTTTAATAAATGCCGACATTGCCTCCTGCTCAGTAATGACCCCAAGTTGCTGCCAAGAGTCACCATAAACTGTCTTGCCTTTTGTTCAGTTGTGCCTTAGCATCTTTTACAATGACCCAAACTAGCATGTAAGCTTTTCTCTCAACGAAACCCTGATTAATTAGTGTGTGAACTCATGATACAAGACTGGGGCAAAACTGACATCTACTGTACAGCAATTCACCATGTACAGAAGTATTTCTTCAAGGCTCTTCTTTTGCATTTGGATATTTATTGTCTGGTTATTTTTATTTATTGTCTCTTTTTAATTCAATTAGGTATACAATTATAGTTGCTTTTTAGTTGTCTTTGCAGTCATTATTTTTACCTGTTCAGTTGCAGCAAGTCAGAATTTCAGTGCATTCGTCTGTGATGCAATGTACAGTATTTGACAATAAACTCATTATCATTATCTACTTCAGCCATCAATTTTTTTAATCTCCCTGTATTACCTGGGAGAGATATTTTTTCAAAAAGTCAAGAATTCTGGTCAATATTTCTAGCTCTAATTATGTGCTCTTTGGGCTAGAAAGGCTTGAGGCCATAATCATCTAGCTCAGAGGAAAACATTAATATTGCCCTCAATAAATTCAAGTCAAAAGCCAGAATATCAACTGTAAGGTTTTGTACAAACAATGTTGACTGGGCTCCTCTGATTGATTCCTAAAAGTCATATTCCAGCAACAAGAAACAAATGATGAAAATGTTGCTTCTGCCCCAGTACTCAAAACCATGTGGTACATTCTGAACATTGTATAGATCAGATGGAATCATCATGCCTATCCAGAATAACAAACATTAACATCAGTTAAGCTCCATGCCTATCTTTGTTTGATTACAGGTTATTATGCAATGGTCAAAATTTATCACTATAACTTACTCAGAAACTCATCAATCCAATCTGCAACATGAATTCTGATTAATTCATCACTGATTTTCAGACACAGTGGAACATTGAAACAAGTGCTTAACATGGAGATAAGTTTTCAACTTAAATGGATGAACCAGATATTAAAATATTGTGTTCCATTCTGGTTACTTCATTACTGCAAAGATCTAGATGCTTTAGAGAGGAGATTTACCAGGATGTTCCCTGATTGGAGAACATGAAGCAAGGTTGACAGAGCTAGAACTTTCTATAACCATATAACAATTACAGCACGGAAACTGGCCATTTTTGACCTTCAAGTCCCACCTACTTCCCCATAACCCTCCATTCCCCTCCCATCCATATACCTATCCAATTTTTCCTTAAATTACAAAATTACAAAATTGACCCAGCCGCCACTACAGCCCTCGTGTTACTTCTAAACTTTTGCCCCTTAACTCAACTCATGACCTCTTGTTTCAATCTCTCCTACTCTCAATAGAAAAGCCTATCCACATCAACTCTAACCATCCCTCTCATAATCTTAATACCTCTCAACCTTACACGCTCCAAAGAATAAAGACCTAATTTCCTCAATCTTTCTTTGTAATCTAGATGCTGAAATCCAGGTAACATTTTCGTAAATCTTCTCTGCACTCTCTCTACTTTGTTGATATCCTTCCTATAATTCAGTGACCATAACTGCACACAGTATTCTAAATGTGGCCTCACCAATGCTTTGAACAGTCTCAACATCACCTCTCAACTCCTGTATTCTATGCATTGATCTATAAGGCCAGCATACTAAAATCCTTCTTCACCACCCTATCCACATGAGATTCTACCTTCAGGAGTATCAATGGATGAGAGGTGACTTAACCGAGGTGTATAAGATTATGAGAGGCACAGATAGGGTGGACAGCAGGACCCTTTTTCCTCAGGCGGCAATGGCAAATACCAGAGGACATCTAATTATGGTGAGTGGAGAAAAGTTCAGGGAAGATATACAGAGAGTGATGGGTGCCTGGAATGTATTGCTGGGGCTGGTAGAGGCTGGTACAACAGGGACATTCAGAAGACTCTTAGATGAGCACATGGATGTAAGAAAAATAGTGGGTTATGGTTGTGAAGTAGGGAAAAATTAGATTATTATGAAGTAGGTTTACAAAGATCAGCACAACATCTGGCTGAAGGGCCTGTGCTGTGCTGTACTGTTCTAAGTTCTCTTTTTTCATGGTTTTGAATGTGCCCACTCTTGATACAGTAACTTTGCCTGGTAAATAAGAAATTTTAGCAGCAAGGTGTTTAATTAATAAGTGAACCTAAGGTAAGACTGAGACTCGTGATCCTAAATACCACATATAACATTGATTGGACTTCATCAAAATCATATACAACAAATTATCCTTTATTGTAATACTGTGCTAAAGTCAGGCTAAGATGACTGGTTAATTCTTTCATTGATCAGCTTGGTGCCCACACTACTGTAACTGATTGCCATTGATTTTATGAACTTAATTTATGTGTAACCATTATCCACCCTCTGCTTTAATTGGGAGAAGTTGCCATGGTCTCTGTTTCCTCAACTCTTCAAATAGATTCTGCGAAGTAAGTCCACTAACCTTGTCAAGCATTGGACATCTTACTCAACTTCAACTCAAATTCATTAATTTTGTGTTATCAGTGTGTACTCTGTTAAAGGCCTATGGGTAAGCAATGGTACGATGCAATGCAGATGGGAGCTGATTCTTCAATTACCAAATTCCACAATCTCTTTCAAATAAAAGCATGAAGCTGAGTACCTCTCTGCAGTACATTAATTCATCAGTAATATCTGACTCGGCTGGAGGCCATTCAGCCCATAACACATGGAACAGACTCCATATAACCATATAACCACTTACAGCACAGAACAGGCCAGTTCGGCCCTACTAGTCCATGCCGTAGCAAATCCCCACCCTCCTAGTCCCACTGACCAGCACCCGGTCCATACCCCTCTAGTCCCCTCCTATCCATGTAACGATCCAGTCTTTCCTTAAATGTAACCAATGATCCCGCCTCGACCACGTCTCCCGGAAGCTCATTCCACATCCCCACCACCCTCTGCGTAAAGAAATTTCCCCTCATGTTCCCCTTATAATTTCCCCCCTTCAATCTTAAACCATGTCCTCTAGTTTGAATCTCCCCCTTTCTTAATTGAAAAAGCCTATCCACATTTACTCTGTCTGTCCCTTTTAAAATCTTAAACACCTCTATCAAGTCCCCTCTCAATCTTCTATGCTCCAGAGAAAAAAGTCCCAGTCTGCACAACCTTTCCCTATAACTCAGACCCTGAAATCCTGTCAACATTCTCGTGAACCTTCTCTGCACTCTCTCTATTTTGTTTATATCTAATGGGCCTAGTGGCCTGCTTCTGTTCCTTTATCTTGTGATCTTGTGAGGTGCTGGCTCTTTGAAACAATGATCATGCAATATCCCATATTTTACTTTTTGTCTATAGCTCTGCTAACTGCTTTTGTCTAAACTTTTTAAGTTGATCACTGAATGAACTGCAGGGTGCTCTCAATCCTGGCAAAGATTAGAGTGAAAATAATTTCTCCTCTTTGCCAAGTGGTTTTAATCCACGACTTCTTACTGCGTCCTTTTCCAAGAGAAGACCTATTCTCCATCAAAAATACTTGCTAATTCTTGATAATCTGTTACCTTACCTTATACCTCTGTTCTTCCATGGAGAGCAATTTTAAATGTTTTTATCTCAATTTGATTAAAAGCTTTTAACTGATAAGGACAAGCTCATAGTCTTTTAGTTAAGTTCCATTAATGTCAAAGTCATACAACATGGAAACAGTGCCTTGGGCCCATTTTGTCCATGTCAATCAAGTCTAAGCTACTTCCTGTGTTAGGTCAATACCTCTAAGATCTTAAATATCTTAAATGTTGTCATTGTCCCCACCTCTACCACTTCTTCTGGCATCTCGTTCTACAGTATACACCACCTCTGTATGAAAAGGTTGTGCCTTGGGTCCCTATTAAATCTTCCCCATCACCTTAAATCTTCCAGGTATAGATTCCCCTGCCTACCCCAGGAAAAATATTGTGAATATTCACTTTATCCATGCCTCTCATGATTTTATAGTCTATTAAATCATCCTTCTGTCTTCTACGCTCCAGGGGAAAAGGCCCTCCAGCCTCTCTCTACAATTTAAGTCTTCCTTGTGCACCCTTTCCATTTTAATGACGTTTTTCTGCATCAACATGAGCAGAACTGCCTGCATTTTTCCAAATGTGGCCCTACCAACATCTTATACACTTAACCCTAACTCTAACCTTAACATGAGGTTCCAGCTCCTGTACTCAATGATCTGACCGTTGGAGGCAAGAATGCTATATGCTTTCTTTATCCTCCTGGTTAACTGTGTTGCCACTTTCAAGGAACTATGTACCACTATCCCCAGATTTCTCCATTCTACATCACTCCACAGATCCCTGCTATGTACTGTATAAGCCCTCCCCTGCTTTTACTGTCCCAAGTGAAACTCCTCATACTAATGTGAATTAAACTCTTTTTCTCAGCCCACTGACTCAGTTGAACAAAATCCCACCGTAATCGTAGATAATCTTCCTCATTAACCACTACACCACCAACTGTTGGGTCATTTGCAAACTTATTAACCATGCCACATACATTCTCATCCAGATGGATGACATGAAAGCTGAGCAACAATGGGTCCAGAGCCAATCCCTGTGGGATAATAGATAATAGCACAGAGATAATAGCAATCAGTGAGCTGAGAATAGAGTGTCCCAGCTGTAGCCAAAATGAGTAGCCCATGGTAACTGAGGTGCCCAATGACAAACAGGCATGGTATATACAGTTGGAATACAACAGCTCATCAGTCATTTCCAGATGTTAATGGGTCTTACTGTCACAAATTCAAGACTCCTGGTTGTTAAAATCATGGAATGAAAGGAACCTGATGATAAGTTAGAGATTATGCCATTCCATCTTCACAGGCTTTGACCTCCCATCCATTGTAGACATTAATGTGGGGTGCTGATTCAAGAAGACCACCAACATCATAAAGGACTCCATCACCCAGGTCACAACATTTTTTTTCACTGCTACCATTGTGTGAAGACCACCATCTCTTGGTCCAAGAACAATTTATTTCTTGAACCTTACCTTGGCACCCTAATCATAGATTGCTCCGACAATATAAAAGAACCATCCGCACTATTTCATAAAGAGGGGATTGGAGTATAGGATCAGAGACACCCTTCTGCAGTTGTACAGGGCCCTGGTGAGACCCCAGCTGAAGTATTGCGTCCAGTTCTGGTCTCCAATTTTGAGGAAGGACATACTAGCTATAGAGGGTGTGCAGCGCAGATTTACAAGGTTAGTTCCAGGGATGGCGGGGTTGACATATGCTGAAAGGCTAGAAAAACTGGACTTGTATCTGATGGAGTTTAGAAGGATGAGGGGGGACATGATTGAGGTATACAAAATTATCAGGGGGATAGACCGGGTGAAGTCGGATTACTTGTTCCCAATGATGGGGGAGACGAGGACTAGAGGGCATAGTTTAAGAATACAGGGTAGGGCCTTTAGGACGGAGATGAGAAAACATTTTTTTACCCAGAGAAGTGTGAATCTGTGGAATGCTCTGCGACAGAGGGTGGTAGAGGCAGATTCGCTGATTATGTTCAAAAGAGAGTTAGATAAGACTCTAGTGGGCAAAGGAGTTAAGGGTTATGGGGATGAGGCTGGAAAGGGGTACTGATGGTAGTGATCAGCCATGATCTGTAAAATGGCGGTGCTGGCTCGACGGGCCAAAGGGCCTACTCCAGCTCCTATTGTCTATTGTCTATTGTCTATCCACACTATAGCTAAGTCCATTTTACACATGGATTACTCTGAATGTTTATTATTCATCTTATGCATTTACTACCTCTTTTAATTCAATTTGTTTACTACTATAGGTTTTCTTTGCAAGTAACTTTTTGGCTGCAGCAAGTTAGCATTTTGGTGCAGATGTACATTGTGTACGACAATAAACTCGTTATCGTTCTCGTGATCCCCAAGACAGCCTGCTCTCCATCAGAGAAATACAAAATTGCAGATACTGGTATCCTGAGGTGCTGGAGGAACTCAGTAGGTTAGGCAGAGTCCATTCCTCTTGGACAATCTGAAACCGAAGAGCAAGAACTTTAGGTCCATCTAGTTCCACTGTTTCCATCTTTTCTTTACCTATTCTCCACCTCTCGCACCATCTGTCCCATCACCTTTTGGTCCAACCCCAGCTTCCAACCCCTATTATTGCATAATATCTCTCCTTTTTACTTTAGCCCTGAGAAAGGGACCTGGTCCAAAATGCTGAATAACCAGTTCCCCCTGTGAATACTGCTTGATCTGCTGAGTTGTTTGTTGTTGGATCTCAGTCAGAACTGCGTTCACACTTTTGAACTGCTATCATACCGACTTTGAAATTTCAAATAATATCAATGCAGAGTGGTTCAAGATTTAAAACCTGACAATCTGAATTAATCACACAGAAAGCAGCTTGCCAGTTTTATTTGACAAAATTGCTCAAATAAAAAGAGGTGTTATCAATAAGGGAAAATTAGATGCTAAAAAAGAATAAATGAAGCCTCAGGAACAAAAGATGCAATCTGCAAAAACAGAGCCAAGGACCATGTTTACTGTAAAACTCCTTTAATTCAGCAAACTTGGAACTTTTATGAAGTCAGCTTGCAAATTTTCCAGACATCTGGATATTATTATATTCATGCTCCAAGACTTTTTTTTTAATGTTGTGCTGTAGATAAATTATCCTTTAGTTTAAAGAGAGCCTGGGAAATGGCCTGGATAAGTTTAAAGGGACCATAGGAAACAAAAGCGGGTATATTTCAAGGGAGTTCAGCTAATCGAACCAGGCGAGTTTAAAGCTAGTTTGGATTATGGGCTCCACTGAGTGAACAGGGCAATGCAGGAACTGAGACTTCAGGAAGAAGTAAAGGTCCTTGGATCCCTGGTTTCTGACAGTGGATGGGAAGAGTGAGCATCGGTACCCAGCAAGTGGAAAGGGAGCACAGAGTTGGAGTCCCAGCAAAAGGTCAAGGGGAGTGGCAAATTTCATCTGTCATCAATGGTGCCTTTTCAGAGCATTGGTTTGAGCAGTCGCACCTGTACATTTATTCATTCATTTATAGCACTATTAAGAGTGTCCTGTCTGGCTGCATCATTGTGTGGTAAAGTAGCTGCAAAGCATCAGATTGGAAATCAACACAGAGGATCGTCAAAGTGCCCAAGAAAATCACTGGGGTCTCCCTTTCCTCTATTGACCTCA
Organism: Narcine bancroftii; assembly: GCF_036971445.1. Lineage (NCBI taxonomy): Eukaryota > Metazoa > Chordata > Chondrichthyes > Torpediniformes > Narcinidae > Narcine > Narcine bancroftii. The sequence goes on along the minus strand of NC_091470.1, from coordinate 85,671,353 downwards.
TTTATTGGGAACATTGCTTGAATAGGAGTAAAAGAATTATTGAGGATCCCCACCATCCATCACACAGTATGTTTGACCTACTAGCATCAAGAAGGAGGAACAGGAGCAACAAAATAAGGACTGCCAGGCTGGGAAATAGCTTCTTCCCGCAAGCTGTGAGATTGATGAACGGTATTCTGTAATGAGTAAAGCATCCCAAAATATTTATATATATTTATTTTAAATTATATCTCAATGTGATTATTATGTGCTGTGTATCATGTGTGTATGTTTGTGCACTGTGGTCCGGAGTTACATTGTTTCAACTGGTTGTGTATGTACAGTCAGATGACAATCTACTTGAGGAAGGGAAGGCCAAGAGACCACACGATTGTCTTCATTAATGGAATGGTGGTGGACTAGGTTAGTATCTTCATATTCCTCCAACTAATGTGAAGAAGGCACACCAGTGCCTCTGCTTTCTAAGAAGTCTGAGGAGGTTTGGCATGTTGAAAAATACTCTATCAAACTTCTAAAGGTGTTCTGTGGAAAGTATGCTGACTGTCTGCATCACAGTCGGTTGGGAATTAAAGGATCACAGTTGGCTGCAGAAAGCAGCAACCTGAGCCAATTCCATCACAGGGACCAACATTCCATTCATTGAACCTAAAACATAGAACAGGCCCCTCAGCCCTCAATGTGGAGCCAACCCATATATCCCAACAACAAAAAAAAGTATTAAACACACCCTACCTATAACCCACTATTTTTCTTCCATCCATGTGCCTGTCTCTCTTAAATTCCCCTTACATTTCAGCCTCCACCACCATCCCAGGCAAGGCATTCCAGCACCCACAATTCTCTGTGTAAAAAAATACTCCTGATGTCTCCTAAACTTATCTCCCCTAACTTTGTGCATATGTCCACTGGTGTTTGCTGATCCTGCCCTGGGAAACAGGCGCTGGCTGTCCATCTTATCTATGCTTCTCATAATCTTGTAGAGCTCTATTAAGTCTTATCCTTCTGCACTCCAAAAGTCCCAGCTTTGCGAGCCTTGCCTCATAAAACTTGTTTTCCAATCCAGGCAACGTCATAGTAAATCTCCTCTGCACCTTCTCCATGGCTTCCACATCCTTCCAATAATGAGGTGACCGGAATGGAACACAATATTCCAAGTGTGGTCTCACCAGAGATTTGTAGAGTTGCAACATGACCTCTCTACTCCTGAACTCAATCCCCCTATTAATGAATCCCAGCATTCCATAGGCCTTCTTAACTATCCTATCAACCTGTGCAGCGGCCTTGAGAGATGTATGGATTTGAACCCCAAGGTCCCTCTGTTCATCCACACTCCTAAGTAACCAAGCATTAACCCTATACTCAGCATTCCAAAATGCATCACCTCATATTTATCCGGATTGAACTCCATCTGGCACTTTTCTGCCCAACTCTGCATCCTATCTATGTCCCCTTGTAACCTTCGACCACCTTCAGCTCATTCCACAACTCCTCCAACCTTCGTATCATATGCAAACTTACTGACCCATCCTTCAGCCTCTTCATCCAGGTCATTTATAAAAATCACAAGGACCAGGGGTCCCAGAAGAGATCCTTATGGCACTCTACTAGTCACTGACTTCCAGGCAGAATACTTCCCCTCCACAACTACTCTGTTTTCTTTTTGCAAGCCAATTTTTTATTCACACAGCCAAGATTCCAATGATCCCATGCCTCATGACTTTCTGTACGAGTCTCTTATGAGGGACCTTGTCAAATACCTTGATAAAATCCATGTAGACCACACCTACCACCCTAACCTCATCAATTTCTTTTGCTACCTCCTCGAAAAACTAATATTAGGCTCATGAGGAATGACTTTCCCTTGAGTAGACTGTACTTCTCCAAATGCTCATAGATCCTTTCCTTAAGAATCCTCTCAAATAGTTTGCACACCACTGACGTAAGACTCACCAGTCAATAATTCCCAGGATACACCCTATTACCTTTTTTAAACAAGGGATCTACATTTGCCATTCCTCAATCCTCCGACACATGCCCTAAAGCCAGAGGATTCAAAGATCATAGCTACTGCCTCAGCTATCTTTTCTCTCACTTCCCACAGCAACCTGGGGTATATTGTGTCCGACCCTGGGGATTTATCAATATTGATGTTTCTAAGAAGATCCAACACTTCTTCTTCACATAGAGATATCTATGTGAGGCAATGTTTCAAGTAGGCAGCCAATGTCATAGGGCCATCACCCTGGTTGTAGTGATAGAGTGCTACCACTAGGAGGAGTCAGAGACAGAGTGTAGCATCTGGGAATGCTGTTGCATCTTGGGTAGATTCAAGATGGATGCATCCACATGAGGTTTGGCATGTGTATGTTCTAGCTGTTTGCTTAGTTATTAACTAAGTTGTTTCAAAAAGAACCCACGTTTCTTTATTGATATAGAAGAAACATCATACTGGTCACAACCTCTTCTCACTGCTGCCTTTACTGAGAAGGTACATAAACTTTTCATCCAGCACTTCCAATTTTAAGAGCAGATTTTTTCCCAAGTTATTGAAGCTCTTCGAACTATTCTACATAAACTATTCTGTGACCACCAAAGATCTGCCTCCACTATTGAAATATCATGACCCTTTTTGCTGGTGCTGTAAAGGTGTTGCGCTAACCTCAACACCAACCACACCACCCAGAGGAAACCCACGCAGAAATGGGGAGAACATACAAATTCTTAACAGACAGAGCCGAAGAGACCAAATAGACAATTTTCTATTAATAATAATTTTCTTTTTTTTAAATTTTCCTTCATCTATAATTTGAAACATTAAATTGAATTCCTTTGTTGTCTTTATTTGGAATTAGGATTGACAAATGCAAAAAGACTCCCATTTCAACTCCGAAACAGTTACTCTTGTGCTTTTCACAAAATAATTAATCATCATATTCTTCTCACCTATTTTATTATTTATGTTATTATTGTGACATGCAATTCAAGAGAATAAATTCAAACTGACTTCTCTTCCCAAATATGGACAATTTTCTGCTTTGACCCTCTAATAAACCACAGGATTTACTTCTGATATGTCCCCTTCTCTGGATTGTGTTCTTTCACTCCAAATAAACAGACCCACTGTTTCATCCTCACACAGTGAAGCTACAGGCTTTATTTCCTACTTTAGTTGACTTCCTTTACTTGGATTTCCCCACTGTCATCATTTCTGTTCCAGCAGCAATCATATAGAGCACAGAAGTCACCTTGTGCAATATTGCTCATTTAACATGCCAGGCAAATTCCATCTTATTCAAAGTTGTTCTGAAATTGAGTTAGATCCTGCATTGTGAAGAAAAAACCAGCAGGCTTTTTTCTAACATGCATACTGATAAAATTATTGTCAACACAAAATGTAAGGTACATCACCGAAGACTCTTGTAAATTTCTACAGGTGAACCTTGGAGAGCATTCTGACCAGTTGCATCACTACCTGGTAGGGAGGTGTCAACTCTCAAGACAAGAATAAACTCCTGAGGGTTGTTAACTCGGCCTGCATCATCACAGGCACCAAACTTCACTCCATCAAGGTAATCTACATGAGGCAGTGTCTTAAAAAAGTAAGCCTCAATCGTCAAAGACCCCAACCAGCCAGGCCATACCGTCTTCACTCTGCTACCATCGGGAAAAAGGTCCAGGAGCCTAAAGACGAGCTCTCAGCGGCACAAGGACAGCTTCTTCCCTGCTGCCGTCAGATTCCTGAATAATCAACGAACCAAAGATACTGCCTTACTTTTCGCCCACTGTTATTGTTATTTTTATAGTAAAGTCGTAAGTCAGTGTTCCAAGGGAATTGCTAATTATATAGTTTATCTTTTTGCACAGGGAACATCCATTTAGAATTCCTCTCACCCCTATATCTCTTAATTTCTCTTTGGTAAATTATTCCCTGTTTCGTCTTTTTATTTTTTTCCTTCATCATTGCAGTAAGAATTTCACAGAGTAGGTTCTATCTGGTAACTAGTCTCTGATTTTTACTTCTACGTCATTTTGTCAATTTGAAATGCAAAATCTGCAGGTATCTTCACCTGACTTAATATCCATCTGGAGACCCAAGACTACAAGATGTAGGAGCAGAATTAGATTATTCAGCCCATCAAGTCTACTCCACCATTCGAATCATGACTGATGTATTTTCCCTCTCAACCCCTTCTCCTGCCTTCTCCCCATAACTTTTGACACCCCAACTAATCAAAAACTTATCAACCTCTGTTTTAAATATACCCAATGACTTGGCTCCACAGACCTATGTGGCAAAGAATTCCAGGTTCACCACCCTCTGGCTGAAGAAATTTCTTCTCATCTCTGCTCTAAAGGTACATCCTTTATTGTGAGGTTGTGCCCACAAATACCAACCAAAATCTAACTACTGGAAACATCTTCTCTAACTCCACTCTCTCCAGCCTTGTCAATACTCGGAATATGTCAATGAGATTCCCTCTCATCTTTCTAAACTCCAGTGAGTACCAGAATTATCATAGGCTTCTCACATATGACCCTTCTCATCTCATCCCTCAAACCTCAACTGGACCTTCTCCAACACAAGCACATCCTTCCTTAGCTCTGGGGCCCAAAATTCCTCATAATATTCCAAATATAGTCTGACCAACACCTTATTAAGCCTCAGCATAGTATTCCTGCTTTTATGTTCTGGAAATGAATGCTAACATTGCACTTACCTTCCTGACTAACAACTCAACCTGAACATTAACCTTGAGGAATCATGCACTCGGTCCCCATGCCCTGGTGCTAGAATAAAAGTTCAAAGATCTGGAATGAGGAGCAAACAAAAAGCATTCAACTGGAGGAACTGAGCTGACAAAGCAATGTCAATAGGTGGGGAAGGAATTGATGATGTTTCAGGTCGAATCCCTTCATCAAGATATTGTAGTCGTGCTGTGTCACAGCGAGAGAAAGAATGAGTCTGACTCAAGTGGCGTCCATTTGGAAAACAGTTTACTTGTTCACACACACGCACATTTTTAACATTCCTCCCATGAAACCCATGCACCTTCCGGCCCATGGTTCACCCTGCAGTCAGAATCCTCCTGGTTGCTTATGTCAGCAGTTCACCCGTGCTTCAAACTGTGCTTAGGGGAGCCGCCATGATATTCTAATATCCTCAACATACATTTTTTATTGACTTGGATGAAGAAGTAGAGGGGTGGGTCAGTACATTTGCAGACAATACAAAGGTTAGCAGTGTTGTGGATACTGCTGAAGATTATTGTAGAATACAATAGGATAGAAACTGAGTGAAACACGGAAGTCTACAGATGCTACGATTGTAGTAAAAACAAAAAATGCTGGAGGAACATAGCAAGTCACGCAGTGTCCATGGAGATAAAGAGAAATAGCCAATGTTTCAGGCCTGAGCCCTTCTTCAAGGTGTGACCAAAAAGCAGGAAGGCTTCTGAAACCTTGAGCCTCTTATAAATGAATATGGAGTAAATTATTCCAGAAGATTTACATCTTTATGTACAAATGTGATTATTATGTGTTGTATTTTGTGGGTGAGGAATACAAAACTGGGGGGCAGGTGAGGTCTGGGCTTGGTGAACCGCTCACCTAGGGAAAGTGCACGCGTAATACATTGCCTCTCCTTTCTCGGTGTAGTACCGCCATGTGGTCACTGTCTGGCTTGTCAGACAGAAGGTCACTGCAAATGGCCTCTCTTATATTAATGAGTCCTTAGCAACACCTTCTCGTGGTGGTGCCTCCATTTTCACTGAATTTACTATGTCATGACACGACCAAGTGTTTGGCAGTATAACTGGAAGGGTAGGCTGGCCTCGTTAGCCTTGGTTAGCAGCCAGCCTAAGAGAAAGAAAACTCTGATTTCAAATCCGGGCAGATGGGGCTCATTAGCCTCATCAGGCCATTGATCTAGGAGAAGGATACTCTGACATAAGACCTATGACCCGAGGACATGGCTGTCACTGTCCCAGTGTGGTAGGCCATGGCAGATAAATTCCGGGTGTAAAAGGTTGGCCAGTACTGCACACACTGCACTCCACCTAAAAAATCCATAGTGCAGGTTGAAAGGACATGCCCATGTCTACAATCCTTTTCCTAAATCTTTGTTCGCGAAGCCAAGCCGAGAGTTGTGAGGGCACGTGTGTTCACCATGCTCTGGGGAAATGCTACTTCATCTGGTTGTTCTGTATATCTACAGATGATAATAAACTGAACTTAACTTGAAGTGTACCTCAAGCAAAACCACTGCTATATTGCTGTTGCAAAGAGCTGATCCTATCCATGTGACCAGACCTTAAAGGTCACGCTTTGGCAATCCTAGAGAGGGAATATAAATGACCTTTGTTCTCCTTCCCTGATGGAGAAGCTCATTCAGAATGATTTGACTTAATCAGGTTCTTCACATTTTGTCATCACATTAGGAACAGCTTATCTAACTTCAGAATGAAAATGCACACAAAGGCAGAGTCTTGTAAACTGAATTTATTTTAATAAAGCACAGGGTTCAACACCCCATGGATTCATTAAAGCAATCACATCTTAGGAGGCAGGAGGAAGGTAGTTGGGTTGCCCCCCAAATAACACACAAACCATTTTGGATACTGTTGAGGGGGATGACCTATCAGGGACGAGCCATAGCCATTAGGTCTCTAGCACGGAGTTTGGCCTTTTGCCTAAAAAAAGGGAGGACAAGAGGCGGGTTGTAGTGAAAGGGGATTCAAAGTCAAAGGAACAGGTAAAAAATTCTGTGAAAGAGATCAAGAATCCCAGATGGTATGTTGCCTCCAAGGTGCCATGGTGAAGGAAATCTCAGATTGAGTTCACAGCATTCTCAAGAGGGAGGGTGAGCAGGCCAGATGTTGTGGTCCATATAGATACTGATAATGAGGATAGGAAGGGAGATGAGGTCCTGTAAAGAGAGTTCAGGGAGTTAGGCATTAAGTTGAAGGATAGAACCTCCAGGGTTGTAATCTCAGGATTGTTATCCATGCCATGTGTTAATGAGCAATGTTCCCTCTATATTTTAGTCGTCAGTGGGCGCAAAAATCTTACGTTGTGCAGATTTTTTTACCGGTGACAAAATTATGTGTGCACTGAAAGCTTGTGCAAATGTAAACTTAAAATTGTTTCAAGATCATTTTGGCACAGCCTATCTCTCATGGCTAATAAAACTGTATCGGCACATTTTAATGTAATAGAAGTATGATTGTATTCGACAAAGTAATGTATTTAGTTAAGATTTTATTCTGTACTTTGAACTACTTTGTTGAGTTTGTTATTCCATTAAATAAAACATCAATGAGTATTTCTTATTTTTATGTGATGCATAATCTAAATAAGTTAACAATAACACCCATCAATTCATAGATTATTATTATTAAAGTTGCTCGCTTTGTAATCATTTGATTACAAAGCAAGTTGATAAGCTTTGCAGATGCTTATTATGAAAATCTTCACACAGCACAGTTTATGTAGGTTTATAAAATACAAAAGAGTAACAACAGAATAATGTACATATTTAAGTCACTCAGTTATTTTTTTTCTCTCTTCTGTCCTTGGTACTTACCCATTCTTTGTAAACTCTATCTAGACTAGTGGTCCCCAAATTTTTAAGTCCATCGACCCCTTCATGGAATCCTTAATCCCTCATAGACCCCCAGACATGTACAAAAATGAATAAGTAGACATGCAGTTTCCATATGCACTAGTGAGGGAAACTGCATACCATATGCATGGTGTCCGGGCCTCATGGCAACAACCCAAACTTTGTTACAACACCCCATTCACCAAGTAAAAAATCTGTAAATTTAGCAGGCAAGTGATTACAATAACAGTTAAAAAAAATCCTTTGCTTCTGGCTGGGAAGATGCCAAACAGAGCTGGGTCCAAGTCAGAATCAGAATCAGAATTTATTGTCATGTAAAAGTCATGAAATTCAGTGCTTTGCGGCAGCATTATAGAGCAAACATTCACTTAATAACCATCTTACGACAATGACCTTATATTAAAAAAAATAACAGGGCACGTAAAGTAAGGCAGTGTCTTTGGTTTATTGATTATTCAGGAATCTGGTGGCAGCAGGGACAAAGCTGTCCTTGTGCTGCTGAGTGCTCGTCTTTAGGCTCCTGTACCTTTTTCCTGATGGTAGCAGAGTGAAGAGGGCATGGCCTGGATGGTGGGGGTCTTTGAGGATGGAGGCTGCTTTTTTAAGACACTGCCTCGTGTAGATGTCCTCGACGGAGTGAAGTCTGGTGTCTGTGATGCCACATGCCGAGTTAACAACCCTCTGGAGTTTATTCTTGTCCTGAGAGTTGGCGACTCCATATCAGGCAGTGATGCAACCAGCTAGAATACTCTCTACGGTACACCTGTAGAAATTTACGATAGTCTTTGGTGACTTTCTGAATCTCCTCAAACACCTCTCAAAGTATACCCACTTCTTTGACATTGCATCAACATGGAGGCTCCAGGACAGATCATCAGAGATGTTGACCCAAGAATTTGAAGTCCTTGACCTTCTCCACTACTGAGCCTTCAATGTGGACTGGGTTGTGTTCCCCCGACTTCCTCCTGAAGCATCATCTTCAGCATTAGCGATGGCAATTCCATTCACTACATCAGATGTGGTGCAGTCTGCATCGAAGAAGTCGGCCCTGGCTCCCAGGCAGGAGTGGGGACCTCGGGCTCTACAATTTTTTCAACCTAGGAGTTCAATCGACCCCCTGCTGTTTATCGATCCCCCATTTTTACCCCCTGACATTTTTCAACCCTCTAGATAGTCCCACCGACCACTTTGGAGATCTCTAATCTAGAAAAATAGAACTTCCATCCAATTGATTCTCATTAGCATACCCAGATGACATTCACCTAAACGGTTTCTCAGCTTGTTTTTTAGTTGATTCATTAGGCTAAAATCTCGCTCATTGTCTGCACTAGACGCAAGGAAGTTTTCCCCAATGTCCATCACTTTGCCAGGTTGCAAAACTGTTCATTTTGAAGTAGAAATGCCACTATTTGAGCAAAGTTTGAAATCAGTTTGGATTTAATTTTTTCTTGAATGGAAATTTTTAAATCATTAAACTATCTATTATAGTATTTTCAACTAGAAAATCATGATATTTTAACATAAGACATTAACTTGCTTATTGGCAAATGTGAAGTCACAAGCTGCAATTGCAGAGAAATCAAAAGCTGACCATTCTTCTATCTCATCTTCAAGAAACTTCTCTTCTAAATGCACACAAAGACGATTTATAGAAGTCAACAGTGAACTTGTATCTACTGTGAAGTTTTCTTCACGTTGTTGGCTTAGCAAAACTTTAACTTTGTCACTCCACAAAACATTGTCTCCCAGATACTGCTTTCTTATCTTGTTAATTTTGCCTCGTGCAAAATGAAGTGAATCAATCAGTGTCACGCCACTCTTTTGCAGAATCTTGCATGGTGCAGCCAGTTCTTCAAAGACATCACTTAAAACCTACTTTGTATGTGATGTTCATCAATTTCTTGTGACAGTTATGTAGCCACAGGGACATTTGACTTATCTTCTTCAAAGTCTGTGATGAGTGCCTCATAATTGTTTATTATTGCCTACTATGCAAAGTGTCTGGATAACCATCTGACTTCATTTCGTGGTCTGAAAGCAGTAACTTCATTTTCAGAGGCCTCTGCATTAAATTTGCATCTTTTAACTGTAGAACAAAAAAACACTGTAAAGATTGTTCTCATCAAAGTTTCACTGTCTCTTATTGAGTTCTTTCCATGCATCACAAATCGTCAGATCTTCACAGTGTACGACACAGTGTTAATGAACTAAGTGTGGAATGTCCTGTTTCAGTCTTGCTGCGAAACCATTAACTCTGCCCAACATTACTGATGCTCCATCAAACGTAAACATCACCATTTTATGGAGGTCAAGTTTCTTCTCTTCAGAAGACTGCTTAATCGCTGAAACAATAGAAGCATCGCACACCTGCAGGAGAACTATTCGCCAAAAAACATTTCATACACAGTACAATCTCTAGATCTGAATTTGAAGTACAGAATGAGACATTTGTTGATAGGTTGGATTCTGTCAAGCAGTCCGGATTGGTAACAACACTTCCAAGACCATCACACTGAGCACGGAGGCCCCCCACGGCTGTGTGCTTAATCCACTGCTGTTCACTCTGCTGACCCATGACTGTGCAGCTAAACACAGCTTGAAGCACATCATCAAGTTCGCTGACAACACAACCATGGTGGGCCTTATTAGTAAGAATGAGGAGCCAGTATACAGAGATGAGGTACAGACACTAACGGACTGATTCAGAGCCAACAAACTGTACCTGAACATTAATAAAACAAAAGAGATGGTTGTCAACTTCAGGAGGACCCAGGGGACCATGCTCCACTGACCACTGATGGCTCAACCATTAAGGTTGTCAAGAGAATAAAGATCCTTTGAGGGCACTTGGTGGAGAATTTCACCTGTTCCCTTAACACCACCTCCATAGCCAAGAAAGCCCAGGAGTGCCTCTACTTTCTGAGAAAGCTTAGGAAGGTTCATCTCCCACCCTCTATCCTCACTACATTCTGCAGGAGATGTATTGAGAACATCCTGTGTTGAGCTGAATGTAAAAAGTTATTCATTTTAACAGTTAACAACACACTGCCGATAAGAACTTTGATCTCCACTGGGTTTGATCGTTTTCACTCTCACTCATCTGAACTCTCATCACTGCCTGATTTGGAAGTTGTACTACCTCGGACCACAAGACCCTTCAAAGGATAGTGAAGTCAGCGGAAAAGATCATTGGGGGCTCTCTTCCTACCATGAAGGACATCTACAACACTCGATGCAGGTGAAAGGCAATAAACGCTGTGAAGGACTCCACACCCCCCTCATGTAAACTGTTCTCCCTTCTACCGTCTGGTAGGAGGTACTGTAGCACTCGTACTCTTACTTCCAGATTGGGCAACAGTTTTTCCCCCAGCCATCAGGCTCTTGAATTCCAATAATATATGTAGATAATATACTGTAGACTTTTACTGTATACATCTTAATATTTCAAAATGTTTAACTTCCATTCTAAATTATATTTATGCAAATATGCTCCATGGTCCTGTAGAAAAGCTTTCTCTTTACCGTGTGAACATGGTATGAATGAAAAATAAAAGTGACTTGACTTGAGATAAGTCTATGGTTTCATCAACTGTTAACATGTTAAAATCTGGCTGATGCTATTTCTTCAAACATGTCTTTCTGAACAATATAGTTGACGGTCTCCAGAAATTTGAACGCATAATTTTTGCTTTGCCAGCTGTCTGGGAATTGAACATACTTTTCCATATGTTCATCAATTTGTTAAACTGAATGTAAAAAGTTATTCATTTTAACAGTTAACAACACACTGCCGATAAGAACTTTGATCTCCTCTGGGTTTGATCGTTTTCACTCTCACTCATCTGAACTCTCATGTAACACTCCTGTAACAGGTAATGACGGGTTTTGTTGCCTGAACTTTGTACACCATCCAAATGTGAATTACTTGCCAAATGATGTTTCAAAAAGTCAAGTGTTTTGCACTTCATGCCCTTCACCTCTTTTTTTTGAATATTTTTTCAAATAAATATACATAGTAAAATCTTCAATTTTACAATATATTAAACTTTTTCAAACAAAAATCGAACAAAAACCCCACCCCTCTTCCTACAAAATATTAAACCACACACCATCAGAGTTCACACTTATACTATCCATAAAAAAATCTATAAAGAATCTATGTGGGGAGGTCACATCTGTTTATATTGTTATAATTGGGCCCCAACATAGGTGTCATATCTTGACAAGTATATCAAACTTGTTTTTTAGATTGTATGTAATTTTCTCCATAGATATACAACCATTCATCTCTGTACTTCACCATGCTGTGAGTAAGGGGGAGTTTGACTTCCAAAGAGTTGCAAACATTTCTTAGCCACTGCTAAAGCTACTTTAACAAAATAAATTTGGAATTTATTACCTAAAAAATAAAGCTCTGGATCATCTGCGAAGTCACCTCTGTTATCCTTGTTAATATTTCTGCAATTTCCTGCCAAAAAGGCCTCACCTTCACAATCAATCTTGTAGCATGTAAAAACAGTGCTGTTTCAATCTTTTTAAAAATATTTTATTTGTAGTTTTCAAAATTGAACTCAACAGTTTACATTCATGTCATCAACTGTTTTCACAAATCTGTGTCAATTACAACGTATCCTTGTCCCATCGATGGGAATTTTCTGTCAAGTCCAAACCTAACACTCCCCTTTCTCCCTCCCCCCAGCCCATTTCCTCGACCTCCAACATTTAACACTTAGACAACCAAAGAAAAAAAACATTTAAGGCATTAAAACATGCAATACACGGGAATAAATCATATCGGGGAGTTGTGGGTCTGGTCTGGTCCAGCAGCCAGAAATTGGGCTGATTTTCCTTTGCTTTCCTGACTTTTCCTGGCTGGACTGAGGCAGACACCTTGTCCTCCCCCACCCCTCCAGAGATTGGGGAGGAATTGGGGCGAACCGGGCCCCGAGGCAAAGTTATCTCTTACACAACCTATATGGCTCAGGTACGGTTGTCAAATTTTTTGGAAGGTGCCGTACCATCCCCTCAGGTTATAGGCAACTTTCTCCAGGGGAACACAGGCTCGCATCTCCTTGCTCCATTGCACAATACTCAGGCAAGAGTCGGATTCCCACCTCCTGGCCACCACCAATGTGATCATTACAAATTGAATTTGGAATTTGAACAGCTTTTTTGTAAGTCTTGTGTCCATCATGTTACCCAACAGGAACAACTCAGGATCCTGTGGGAATTCCTTACCTATGATTTTCCCTAGGACTTCGCCTAGCTCTGCCCAGAAGGGCCTCACCTTGGTATATGTCCAGGTCGCATGCACAAAGGTTCCTGTCTCAATGCCACATCTGAAACACTGATCTGACAGTTCTGGCTTAGACCTGCTAATCTTTTGCGGCATCAGATACAGTTGGTGCAAGAAATTATATTGCACCAGCCTATATCTCACATTCATTACCATCGTCATGCTGATCCGACACAGATCGAACCAGCACTGCTCATCAATCGTTGTTCCCAAATCCGACTCCCACCTCTGTCTCAATTAGTGGAGACCTCGTTTGGGTCTTTCCACTTGGTGCAGGAAATACATTGCCAAAATAAATTTCCGTGTGATCTCTCTTCAAATTATGGTCTCTATGTCACTACACTTTAGTAGGGCCATAGTTGGACCTAATTTGTCCTGTAGAAAAGATCTTATCTGAAGGTAGCAGTGGAATGCTACCTTCAGATAAGCTCTGCTAATGCTAGATATATTGGCTCCACAGCTTTTGCAAGAGGTTTGGAGAGTGGTCAAGAGACTTCACTAATGGATTGTTGTTTACAAAAGGCAACATATGAAAGCTCTTGTTTGGAGCCACAGATTGTCTGGAGATGTTCTAAGAGGGTCATGTGGTTTTGCAAGCAGAGAGAGACAAACAGGCTTTTTCTCAGAGACTGGAACTGGAACTGGACAAGCTGGCAAGCTTGTGGGGAAAAACCCATTTGGAAGATGGGTTTGTAAGTGCTTTGTTCAGCCTGGTCAAAGCCCTTGTGGTTCATGCAAGAGGAGAGGGCTGGCTGTCTAATGTTTCACTTGAAATAAGAAAAACAAAAAGTCACACTGTGGTGACCTGAAAGAAAGAGGTTATCCTCTGGATAACCTTGAAGGGAGCAAGTTTCATCAGCAAGACACTGGAGTGGCTGATTAAAAAGGAATCAGCTGTGGATGTCCTGAAACAACAAATCTCTCTCTGAAAATTGACAAAAACCTCCCTGAGCGGTAACCATTTACCTTTCAAGCACCAAAACCTAGTGAACTTTATAAATATTAAATTCTGTGCAAAGTATAAGAATTGCCTGCAACCAGTGAACTTGGAGGAATGAGAAGTGAGATTGGACTGTGAACCAAATAACTTTTCTGAACTTACACACATATTACATACACGTGTGCTTAGAATTAGAAGAGGGTTAAGTTAGGTTAGTTAAGTTAATGGCGATGTTAAAGTGTGATTCTATTTTCATGTTTAAAGATAATTAAAAGCAACTTTTGTTTAAGTAACCATTTGTCTTGGTGAATATCTATTGCTGCTGGGTTTTGGGGTCCTCTGGGCTCGTAACACTTTCTCCAATCCATCCAATTCTACATTATGTTCTCTTTTAAGATTTTTTGTATGAAAAATAATTTGCTCTCTCAGATAAGCTTTAAGCATATCAAGACGCTCTTATCAGTGGAAGGAAGATTTGTCTAACAAAATAGTTCTATCTGTCTTCAAATAAACTCACATTGTCCTTTTCAACAATGTGGCATTAAGGCACCACCTGTACACATTTTCTTGTTTTTCTGCATTCGCAGTCGTTAAGGTTAATGGTCTGAGAATAGTCCCACCATGTATTCTGTTTTTATCTCTATTTTTTAATTGGGCAGACATTAAAAATAAATCAATTCTTGTATGTGAGTCATGGACCCTTGAGTAGAATGAGTAGTCTCTTTCTATGGGGTTAACCTGCCTCCAAATATCAATCAGATTTAACTCTTTCATAAATGATAGCATTGCTTTTGTGGCTTTCACAATTGTTGCCAGTTTCGCTGATTTATCCAATATCAGATCCAAACAAAAATTAAACCCCCCCCCCCAACCAATATATTTTGTCTTGCCTCTGCTGCTTTTAAAAAGATATCCTTTATAAAGGCCCATGAAGTCTTCTGAGAAAGAAGAACCCCTCCCTTTAGCACCATCTTGCAAAACTGCTCCTCTTCCAGCACCACTATCCCCTTTCAACTGGAGTCTCCACCCTGCTACTATTTATACTAAGTTCTCACTCATTCTTGAGCCCTCCATGAAAATTTCAATAATATTTATCAATAAGTACAAGACAGTTCAAAAATATACTTTTTACGGTTCCATGGGAAATATTCTTCTTAATATTCTAATATCTTTAATCTTTTCATAATCTTCAAAGAAATTCTTCCATTTCTTCCTTGGTCTTGATAAAACATCAATTGCCTTCCATTTCTTAAACCTTCAGAGACTCAGGATATATCATCCAGTTGACTTTTTACATCAACAAACTCCTTCCTTTGTTTAATCAAGGTTGGGCTAAAGTCTTGAAAGAATAACACCTTTCTGCCATCAATCTCAAGTGGGCTATTGTGTTGCTTGGAGTAATCAAATGCTGCTCCAAAAACAGCTTCCCGTTCCCAGTAACTCAAGTCTTACCAGGACCAGCCGTGGTCGTTGCTTGTTAGATCTGGATCCGAGGGTTTGATGATCCCTTTCTATTTGTAGTATTCCGTTGAATTTATTTTCTCCCAACACTCGTGGGTTCCAATTTTCAAAGTAGTTCACCAGGTCTCTCCCTTCAGTCCCTTCCTTCAAACGAATAATCCGAACATTATTGCATCTGCTGAAATTCTCCAAGTGGTTGATCTGATCCAGCATAATTTATTTATCCAAGTCCCAATTCTTTGCATCCTCTTCTGAAGCTTTCAGCTTTTCTTGCTTTTTAACCAAGTCGACTTCCACAGCCCATTCGTTGCATTAAATCCTCAATTTCATCTTTAAATTTAGTCATCTTCTCTGACTTATCTCTCATTGAGGTTTCAACACCCATAAAATGAGTGCATAAGGTCTCCATCTTATCCAGGATTATATTCAGGTCTCACACTAACCCCACCCCCAGCACTGCCGGGTGCAGATGATCCCAAGGCCACTCTTATGCCACTCCATCTCACTTGACATTCCCGGCTGAATCAGTGTTTCTTCGATTTTGTTTTTTGCTGTCTTGGCTTCTTAGTGTTCATTTTCTTCATTCACAGTGAAAAAATTCTTAATTTTAAATTTTTAAACTGTCTTTTTAATACTCTTCATGGAATGCTCATCCAAGACATGTCTGTCCAGATCCTTTCCATGGCCACGCCCCCGCCCTTCGTTTCTTTTGAATTCGACATAGTGAATCAATATATTTTTCAATAAAAACTCAGTAGGCTATCTACAGAATTTGAAACCGATCTTTATAAACTTTACAATATGAAAACTATCCACCAAACCTGGCTGTTTCCGTGCTGCTGCTGAGCAAACCAGAACAGGAAAGGTGACGTAATGTAAATTAGTGATGTGCAAATGAGCTATTTGAAAAACTGATGTTACAGGGTATATTATAAATTAGATTATATATAAATATGTCTTTAAAAGAGATAGATTGTGGGGTTTAGTGTAGGTCACTTCACAAACAGATACTTACACTTCACATCTCATTTGAAATGCAAGAGCAATTCAGAAGTAGAGATGTCATGTCCACAGTGATTTTGCAGAAACTTAAGAATGCCTATGGAGACTTCACAAATAGGTGTTAATTGGACTGATGCTGGGGAGTAAATGACTATTGTCTTTAAAGCAACAGATGGCTAGGCTCAGGAAACTGATTGCCAGCAATCTGCCTGGTTGCAGTTTGCTGTTCTAAGAAGGTCATGTGGTTTTGCAAGCAGAGCGAGAGAGAGAGAGAGAGAGACCAAAACTTTCTCTTTTAGAGAGAGACAGACAGACAGACAGACAGTCAGAAGAGTTCTGCAGTGGCTTTTGGGAGGCTGCAACATGGCAAGCTGGCAGGTTTGTTGAAAACCCCATTTTGAAGACAGGTTGTGAGTTCTGAGTTCAGCCTGTTGAAAATCCCTGTAGTCCTTTCAAGAAGAAATGGCTGGCTGGAGTGTTTCTCCTGAAATAAGGGAAACAAAACGAACTCTGTGGTGACCTGCAGAAGAAGAGGTTATCATTTGGAAAACCCTGATGGGGCAAGTTTCTTCAGCAAGACACTCAAGTGGCTGATCGGAGGGAATCAGTTTGCGTGTGTGTCCAACAAGAAACAATTCTCTCTCTGAAACCAACAAGAACCTTCCTAAGCAGTAACCATTCACCTTTCAGCAACAGAGCCTGGTGAAAATTCATAAATATTAAATGCTGTGCACAGTATAAGAATTGCCTGATACTGGTGAACTTGGAGGAGTGAGAAGTGAGATTGGACTGTGAATCAAAGAACTTTCCTAAACATAGACACATTACATACATGTGCACTTAGAATTAGAAAGGGGTTAAGTTATGTTAAGTTAAGTTAATAGTAATAAGTTTAAGTTTGATCCTGTTTTTATGTTTAAAGAAAATTAAAAGCAACTTTTGTTTAAGTAACCATTTGTCTTGTTGAATTTCTATTGCTGCTTGGTTTTGGGGTCCTCTGGACTCGTAACACTGACTAACCAGTTTACAGAAACAGTAAGCTAAGAGATTAGTTTTAATAAGTATAATTATTAATTACTATTATTTTAGGTAGCTAACCTTTTGTACGCACATTAATTTTCTAACTGTGCTGATTTCAAAGCATTTGGGTGCATGCACATGCACACAGCTTTGAGAGGAAAGAGCTAGAGAGGTTAGAAATAGGAGGATAATGCAGTTTAATATGTGGCTAATGAGATGGTGCAGGAGGGAAGGCTTCAGAATTCTGGATCATTAGGCTCACTTCCAGGGAAGGTAAGACCTGTAGGGGCAAGACAGTTTGCATCTGGAGAGGGACTAATATCCTTGTGGGAAAGTTTGCTAGTGTTGCTATGTGAGGTTTAAACCAGATTTACAGGGGATTGAAAACCAGAATGTCAGAGCAAATGCTGGAGTGGGGGTGGAAAAAGATGATGTTAAGACTGCATACTAAAGACAGAAATCAAAGGGTTGTGCATGGTGAGAAAAATGTTCTTAGGCGTGTCTATTTCAAAGTTGCACTTTGCAAGGATAAACAAAGGTAGGACATACACAGTAAATGGGAAGGCACTGAGGAGTGTGGCAGAATAGAGGGATCTGGGGATACACAATTCCCTGAAAGTTGTGTCACAGATAGATGAGGTCATAAAGGGAGCTTTTGGCACATTGGCCTTCATTAATCAAATTACAGTAAAAGTCCAAAAATCCAATTTCAGAAAGCCGGACTACCCGAGAATCCAGACCTCAGAAACTTTTGCCTTAAATCCATACCATATAACCATTTACAGAGCGGAAACAGGCCATGTCGCCCTTTCGAGTCCGCACCAGCTCACTTGAAAAACTCCACTAGCTCAATCCTCTCACTCTCCGCCAATATCCCTCCAACCCCCTCACCTCCATGTACACATCCAACCTTCTCTTGAATGACAGAAGGGACCCTGCCGCAATGATCTCATTCGGAAGAACATTCCAATCTGCCACCACTCTATGAGTGAAGAAGCATCCTCTAATATTTCTCCTAAAGTTTTGCCCTCTTACCTTATATTTTCTATGATAACTTAACCCCTTGGTTCCAACAAAATCCAGTCCTAACAGTACTGGGGCGCAGAGCTGTTTGTAATCCCTGTACTCCCTTCCATTAACCCGCAGCTCAACTACACAGTACCCCTGTACTGTTACCGAGTGACTGTTAGAGGCTAAGAGGATCTGATGTTTACTGGGGTATACCAGTGACCCACATTCCACTACCGTTCTGTGATCTATAAAGCTCTCTCTGCTGCCACTTTCAAACAAGCAGCTAACTTTATGTCCATTTACTCTTACATGTGCTGTGGCGTCTGCCAAACTGTATGGACTTGCCTGATTTAGCTGGAGTGTAGCGAGCATCTCCTCATATTCATCCTCTCCTGACAATGTTGTCCTCAGCCCTGCGTCCCTTCCAAGAATCCGTATTTCTCAAAAACTCTCAGCTTTTATGTGGTAACCCTGACCCCAATACGTAAGCACCACAGATACACAGTGGAAATCATGTGGAAGTTGCAGAAATGTAAGAAAATATATTTATTTGGGGTTTTTTTGTACTTTGTATTTTATATGAAAAAGTGTTTCATTACTAAACTATCAAAATCTACATGTTTATTCTTCTTAAATTTGAATTTTAAAAGTACTGCCTGAGAATTTTGAAAATCCAAAAGTCCAGACCAATCCAATTCCTGAGCAATCCACATTTTAGAACTTTTACTGCATTGAGTATAGGAGTTGGGATGTTATGGTGAATTCTTGTAAGAATTCTTGTTAAATTTGGACTATTGTGTTCAGTTTTGGTCACCAAACTACAGGACAGACACCAAGAAGGATGAAAGAGTCCAAAGTAGGTTTACAAAGATGTTGCTGGGCCTTGAAGAACCAAGTAACAGGGAAAGGTTAAAAAGCTTATGACTTTATTCCCTGGAGTAAAAAAAGATTTGAGAGAGGTATACAAAATTATGATTAGTATATACAGAGTAAATGCAAGCAGGGATTTTTCACTGAGATTAAAAGAAATAAAAGATAGAGGGCATGGATTAAGAATGAAAGAAAAGTTTCAAGGGAACATTAGAAGGAACCTTCACATAGAAAATCGTGTAAGTGTGGAATGAGCAGCCAGTTCAATTAGTAAATGCAGGCTCAATTTTGATGTTTAAGATAAAATTGAGCAGGTACATGTATGGGAGGATTATGGAGGGATATGGTGCAGGTCAGTGGGTCTAGGCAAAATAATAGTTTGACACAGACTAGAAGAGACTGCAGAAAACTGATGCTCTCGTGTTGAATTCACTGGAGTTCAGTTGGGATGACATCAGCAGCAATATCAAGAATACTGTTCACGTGTATGGTCCGAGGAAATAATGTGAATTGTCAAGTTTGCTCTTGCCCACGAAACTTTTATGTACTATTGCCATAAATGTTTGGCACCTTTCTTCCCATATAAATTTTCTAAGCCAGTACGGAAAAGCAGATCAGAATGAGCCATTGGCTTTTCTGATGTAAAGACACATTGGCAATGCATATCTTCAGCTCCAGAACTTAAATTCTCAGACTTTTTCAATGTCTGTTTGATTGTCATAGAATTATAAAGTCATAAGGCATGGAAGCAGTCCCTTCAGTTCACCTTGTACACATTGACCATCAGGTAATCATCTAATTGACAGCACTTGGCCCAAAGCCTTTTTTTCCTTGGTGTTTCAACTGCTCATCCAAACATTTTTTTAACAGTGTGAGAGCACCTGGCTCCAGCACCTTCTCAGACACTGCTCCAGATTTCAACCACATAATATTGGTGAAAAATATTTTCCCCCAAATCAAGTTTAATTATTTCACCCCTCCCCTTAAAGCTTCAACCTATGCATTCTGGCTTCAGACATCTCTTCTCTGGGGAAACCTTTGTTACCTTTTACATCATCTGTGCCTCTCATAACTTTGCGTGCCTCAATCAATTTCAACACCCACCCCCACCCCCAACAATTTTCTCAGCTCTGAAGGATACATTCAGGGCTATGCAGTCTTCTCTTGTAAATGAAGGGCTCCATCCTGGTGAATCACCTCTGCAGTCTCCTCAGTACAATTATGTCCTCCTGTAATGTGGTGACTCGAACTGCATACTACAATTAATTCATCTGTGGCTTTAGAGATGTTTCATATAGTTAGACTATAACCTCACTGATCTTGTATTCAATGCCCTGGTAAATAAGTCATCAAGATGTCTTACCACCTAATGACAATGATAATAAGTCTATTGTCATACACAGGTACAGTGTACATCTACAATATATCTAATGTTCTGCTGCCTTCAAAGATCTTTGGCCATTAACAGTTTCTTCTGTTCCTTGGTACTTGCTGGAATCTTCCCATTCATTGTGTGCATCCTTGTCTTATTAATTGCTCCAAAATGCATCACCTCATTTTCTTCAGGATTGAATTCCATCTGCTAGTTCTCTGCCGTCTTCCCAAATGATCAATATCATTTAGTAGCCAAAGATTGCCCTCTTCTCGATCAAAATCACCACTTCTTGCGCCAACCGAGAACTTATGAATCATATCTCTTGCATTCACATCCAGATCACAAGTCCAGGTTAAAGTTGCTCCATTAAAATCCATTTCTCACATCACCTTGTTATCCCCTCTGGCAACATACAATTTCTAACATTGAGAAACAAAACCATCCATGGGATTTCACGCCAACATTTAAGGGTTATTATGGTGAGCTAGTCAGTGGCTTATTACATCCTCGAGGCAACATGCTTAATTTCTGTCTAAGTTCTAACAAACAACTTTTGTACATTTACAGTTGTCAATTGAAGATGAATTCCTCCCAGGTTTAACCCCTACACAAACATCACTTCCAAATGTCAGTTATTGTGTGATGAACTCATACTTTTAGTCTCACCAATTTAAACCTACATTTTACATGGAAATAATGCCCTGGATTGAATTGCTTTATTCTTCAAGATTATTTTTATTGTCATGTAATAAAACAGAAAATGTGCTATTACACAAAATTTCCTTTAGTCTACTGTAAGGCAGAAAAAGATTCACTATCAGCCGAAGTTGCCCTCCGCTCCTTACAGTCAGAGCAAGAGAAGCAAGAGAGAGTGTGTCACCCCCCCCCCCCCCCGAGACACTGCCCCTCACTGGCCAATTTGTGGTCAGTGTCTCAGAGGGCTTTCTCCTCTGCTTCACCTTCTAAAACAGTGGGTGGTCTCCCCATTTTCTGGTCCCCTGTGCCAGTCTTTTGCTTTCCCCAGAAGTCTGCAACCCCTCGTTGCTACTGTCAATCACAGGTGTCCCCATCTTGGGCCCAGAACCTACGATAGTAGGATTTTCAAATAAACCATTGTCAGCTCCTTTGACAGGCTGTTTAAAGCAGTCGGATTGAGCAGTTAGACACCACAGGGAAGCTCCATGTCTCCTCTCCCTGCTCTCCCTGGGTTGCAGCAGCTCCAGAAACCCTGCCATTTTTCTGGTCCATAAAGTTCTAATCATGGGTTACTTATTGATTGTTCTGAAATTCAGGATCAGCTTTTAAACTCAGCTCTGAACCATGTTTAAAGGTGGTGTCAACCTTGCCCCAGAGAGAGAAGACAAATCAGAATATTGTAGGTTCATATCCTATATTCCATTTGGGCAGTATTTTGTAGGTTAATGCCATCTGGGCACTCAGCAACCACACTACATTAACATTGACTTTGCCAGTTAAACCCCTTCCCCAAGTCTCTCTCTCTTCCCTATCCATCTCAGTGGCGTATCTAGGTAAAATAGCGCCTATAGCAAGCACTGAAATTGCACCCCGCCTTTTAAAAGAATCGCACATAAAATTGACAGTTGGGTGATTTCACGCACAATTGGGCTGGCACTAACCACTACACCAACCATGCCATCCGACATATCCTTGGAAATTTCACACATTGCATTATAATTGGAAGTGAACCAGTGGATTAACTCCCACCCAGGCCCCTAGGCTGAGCTTTAGTGAGGGAAAGGATCCCCTTTCTCACTCCCACCTCCTCTCGCTCCCCCCTCCTCACAATCCCCCCCTTCTCTCACTCCCCTCCTCCTCTCCCTCCCACCCTCACTAACAGAACCCTTGATTGCGAACCATGCCACACCATGTTTAGGTTTATTATTTCCAGTCGCCAACCCAAGCCTTGTGCTTATTACCTGCTGTTCCCGACTAGAAGCTGTAGCCTCTGCAGGAGGACCTGCAACTTCTGTGCTCCTGATAACTTTGGGTTGGTCAACCCCTCTGGGCTCGGCACATCACCGGGGTGCTCCAGCATGTCATCGGGCCACTTTGGTTTTGGGGCCGCTCGAGCACCTTGTGGTGGCAGTGGCTCAACCGGCAGAGAGGTTCTAGCTGCATATGGGATTATGGGTAAGGAAGGCAGCCATTTTGCCCATTGAGATGCCACCACAGTGAGGAGCTGCAACAGCCCTGAGGTGGCTGCAGCCCTGAAGCGGCCCAATGAGATGCTGGCCTGGAGTAGTCCGGTTAGGTTCCCGATTGGCACTCTGAGGCAATCAAGTGAGATGGAGAATTTGTGTTGGGCTGTGGGCTTGGATATTGGGCAAGCAAGGTGGAGACATTGGCGCCCAGGGCATGTGCCCTAGCTGCCATACCTTAGATATACCTAGGATCCCTCTGTCTCCTTTCCTCCAGCTCCCCACCTCCTTTCCTTCTCTCTCCATTCAGAGAGCTACCTCCTCTCCCTGTCACTTCTCAGCTTTTTTCTCTTCCACCTATATACTCTTACATGTTGGCTTGTACTCCTCCCCATGCCCCTTCCTCCATCCTCTCCTCCCCCAACCTTTTTATTCAGGTGCCTGCCTGCAATTTGCTCATACCTTGATGAAGGAAGAGCTTAGGCCTGAAACGTTGGTTACCCTTTCCTTCCTATAGAAGCTCCAGCACCTTTGTCTATTGCATTAATATTCCACTCCGCAGGATTGAGTGCATAATCTTATTTCTCACTTCCTGGTGTGTTACGCTATTGGAGGACAAGTGCAGAACTGGTGTTGAACATCTGCCCTGTTATTGCCAATCTGTCCTGCCAAATCATCAATGCACACAATTTATATCTGACCTACAGTTGAATTAATTTCTAGTAATGTTGTAAATTTATTTTGTGACAGAGTTAAACTACTTGGTTTCAGTTAGAAGACAAAATAGTTGAAACTTTATTGCTGGGTGGTTTGGGTGGAAGAGTAAGACCACAAAACATCAGGGTCAAATGAGGCAGTTTGAATCATAGTTGATGATTCCACTCAACCCCATTTTCCTGCCTTCTCTCAATAACCTTAGACGCCCTTACCAATCAAGAACCAGTCAACTTCTGCTTTAAACAAACCCAAATGAATTGGTCTCCACAGCTCTCTGCTGCAATGAATTCTAGAGATTCACTACCCTTCGGCTGAAGAGACGTCCTTTATTTTCTAAAGCTGTGCCCTCTGGTCCTGGACTATACCACTGGACTATCCACAAGGAGATCTCCCTGCAATTATTTTGAACATTATTGCTCAATCTTTGGTTCGTGGTCTTGTTAGAGGTGGCCCACAGTGATGGGGCCAAGACAAATATGACAGACGTAATAAACATGTAAAACAAGGTTGTAAACTTAACAACAAAAAAAATTAAAATTCACAAAATTCCTGCCCATGGTTGGGAAAAGGCCTTGAATAAATAAGAGACTTATTTAAAATATTCTGTGGGTGAAAAAGGGTTGAGAACAATTGATTTAGAACATTGGTACTCAAACGGGAAAGACACTGTCATCATGTTTGATAGGATGAAAATGTCTTAGATGTTAACATTCAGCAGATATCTTTGAAGCTCAGAGGATTGAAAGGTGATCTCTTTGAAATTCAGTTAGCTTGACAGGATACGAAGAAAGGCTGCTTCTGAATTCCTGGCTCATAAAAGAAGGGGCTTGTAGTCTGGGGATAATGGGTCAGCTATTTAAAGTCAAGATGGATCAAGATTTCCTTGTTCAGTTATTCAGTATTTCAAGACTCAGAATTTGAGAGGAAAAATCAGAGATGGACCAATTCTATTTTTTAATAAAAAACAGTGGCTTTCTTGATGTTTCTCAGATTGTGTATTTCTGACAATGTTGAACAAAGGCAGTTTATGATTATCAGGCAGGAGTAATTTGCAATTTCTTGCAAAAAATGTAACACTTGCATCTACACCACCTCCCTCACCATCATTCAGTCTTTTTCAAATGAAGCAACACTTCACCTGTGATTCCATTGTGGTCATTTATTGCACCTGGTACTCTCGGTGCATCCGCCTCTACATCAGGGAGATGGGCGCAGATTAGGGGATCGTTTCATTGAGCACCTTCACACTGTTTGCTGCAACAGCAAGGAGTGCCCCATGGCCAGCCACTTCAATTCCACATCTCATTGCCAAACTGACAAGTCTATCCATAGCCTTGTACTGTCAGATAATGCCACTCTAGTAAATCACAGAAACAACACCATCTCAACAGTCTTCTATCAGACAGCATCAATATCAACATTAAATTTCCCCTAGCCCCCTTCTCTTTTTCCTCGCCCCTTCACTTTCCCTCATTGTTGACTCCTTTATCTTTGCCTTGCCTGTCATCCACACTTTCCTTCTTCTGTTGCCTACCCCCTTCCCTTCCTTCCTCCTATCAGACAGCATCTTTTTCAGTTATCTGCCCCCTCCCCACCACCTCTTTTCTTTCCTCACCCATTTACGGTCACTTATCACCTGAAACCTTGTGTTCCTGCCCTCTACCCCCCTCCCCCACCAACACTAAACTTCTTATTTGTGGTTTTACTTGAAGAGATAGATATGGGAAGGTTATGTCAAAATAGAAATTGCATTTTTTTTAAATTAAGATTACTAGGTATATCTTGTTAGGGAAAATGGAAAGCATGCAGCTGAACTGTGACCACTAAAAATAACATCTCAAAAAAAGTAAACGTCCATGGAAGATTTCCATTTAAATTCAATTAAAATGGGTCTAAATTATATTGTCAATTCTTATGTAGATTTATGGCGGCACAATTGGTGTAGCAGTTAGCGCAACGCCTTCATAGCACCAGCAATTAGGACCCGTGTTCGAATCCCGCACTTGTACGTTCTCCCTGTGTCTGCATAGGTTTTCCCTGGGGACTCTGGTTTCTTCCCACCCACTTGAAACATACTGGGGTTATTGGGTGTAAAGTGGGTGGCACAGACTTGTGGGCTGAAATGCCAGTTACCTTACTATATGTCTAAATTTAAATTTAACAAATAAACGTCTTGAAATCAGATCGGAAAATGTAAAGATACAAATTGATGTATATTTTGAGGAAGATATTTTGCAACCAAGTGGTTTTGTTTGCAACTCATACATGTTCAAGACAACACTGTTGTGATATATTGGTGAAAAACTGATGAAAGTAGTTAAGGCAGGATTGTTTTGCTTGTTTGTGAATGACTATACATGCTTAATTGGTAATTAATGTAATTCAGCAGTGCGAAAAATGAATTCTGAGTTGCTTCAAAGAGTTAATCCAGTTCCGCAAGAAGTGATACCTGATTATTCATTCTCTGACCAGTTGTTCTGTTGCTCTTGTCTGAGTTCATCTTTTTACAACCTAACCCTCAATGTATAATTCAAAAAGTAAAAGAGCACCACCTAGAGTTTAGAAAATTAATTACAAGCACAAGAATAATGTGCCAACATCGAAGCACTTGAGCTGGCAGAGTCTGCAAGCATCGAATCCACGCTGCTGAAGACCCAACTGCGCTGGGTGGGTCTCGTCTCCAGAATGGAGGACCATCGCCTTCCCAAGATCGTGTTATATGGCGAGCTCTCCACTGGCCACCGAGACAGAGGTGCACCAAAGAAGAGGTACAAGGACTGCTTAAAGAAATCTCTTGGTGCCTGCCACATTGACCACCGCCAGTGGGCTGATATCGCCTCAAACTGTGCATCCTGGCGCCTCACAGTTCGGTGGTCAGCATCCTCCTTTGAAGAAGACCGCAGAGCCCACCTCACTGACAAAAGACAAAGGAGGAAAAACCCAACACCCAACCCCAACCAACCAATTTTCCCTTGCAACCGCTGCCACCGTGCCTGCCTGTCCCGCATCGGACTTGTCAGTCACCAACGAGCCTGCAGCAGAAGTGGACATACCCCTCCATAAATCTTCGTCTGCAAAGCCAAGCCAACATAAAGCCTGGAATGCCTTTAAATGATGATTCAAATATTTTATACTTCAGATCAGTCTTCCAAAAAGCAAAGTTTGCAATGACAAGCATCAGCTTTTGAAATTCCACAATCAGCAAGTGATTGGAGATAGAAGAAAACAGAAAAAGGGTAGAGGGAGGGATCAAACCTGATATTAATGTTTATTTAAGTTGAAACCAGATAATAAATATTGTACTCATAGCTCTAAGTCATTGAAGTAAAAGGTTAGTCTAGAGCATAAGAAGTACTTCTCCTTGAGTCAGGTTACTTACACCAGGACTGCAATACAATCATTTAAATCAATAAATAAATTATGCTAATTACTCACTGTGGCAAGTTAATTTCTTTTGGAACCTACTGCAAAGTGCAAGGCGGGGTAAAATTGAATACCCTTTGATTCCTTCAGGAAAAAAAGAAGGGATTTTTATAGCAAATTTAATTAAATATTTTAATAGTTTATTTGTTTTTTTAGAATATAGAACAGCACAGCACAGCACAGCACAGCACAGGACCTTCAACCTACAATGTTGTGCCAACCCGTATAAACCTACTCCACGATAAATCTAGCCCTTCCCTTCCCCACAGCCCATGACCCATCTTTCTTACATCTATGTGCCTCTAGGCTTCTTCAGGTACATTCTCCGCTAAGAATGCTCCTGCAGAGGCGGAAGCAGACCTTTGAATTGCCGTTCAGGTGGCAGCGCTAAAAGCGCAGCACTAGCCACCTGAAGGGACAGCTGCACCCGATGCGCCTCTGAGCGCACTCTGGGTCCTGTCCACTGTCAGCTGTACTCCCGCCCACTGATGTGATGTCATTTTGAGCGTGACTAGAAGGAATACAGGATGATGGCAGACCCAGAGCAGGCAGGAGACATAATGATGATGGTTTCAGCCTTTCTGAGTGTTCAGAACGAGATTAGTCAGATCCTTGGTAAGTCCATTAATGCTGTTGAAGCTCTTCAAATGTCCTGGAAATCTGAAAATCATATAGGTGCAATCAGGCGAAGGTTCCTGTAAAGATTGTGGGCAAGAAGGCGGCAGTTAGAGGCTGAAAGGCGAGCAGAGCGTAAGTGCTGCAGACGAAGGTTAATGCTGCTTGTCAGTCAATTAGCTATGGTAACACATCGATCTCTCTGGAGGTTGAACCGATCCCAGGGCGCTGAGTTCTGGAGTAATGTCCTCACCAAATTTGATGATGATGAGTGGAGGAGACACTTTTGTATGTCACGTGGCACCTTTCACTTTGTTCTGGAACTCATAGAACCTCACCTGAAGCCGCATAGACCAGGCTTGCAGTGACCATTGGAGCCTGGACTTCAATTAGCTGTGGCCCTGTGGTAGTATGCCACCCTTGTGAGAATCAATCCATCAGTACATCTTTGGAATAGGCATGAGCACAGTGACCAAGGTGGTGCAGCAGGTGACTGGCACTTTGAGGAAGTTCCTCGGTAAACGTTTAATCTCCATGCGCAAGAGGGATACCAATGTGTGCTGGTACCATTGATGGGTCACATATTCCCATTATCGCCCCCAGCGTGGATGCTGCAGCCTACTACAATCGCAAAGGGTGGCACTCGGTGGTTCTGCAAGCAGTGGTCGACCACAGGTTCTGGTGAGCTAAGCCTTTACTGATCTTTATTACATCACATCTCAATGTCAATAACTTAAATATGCTTTCCATCCATGTTACAGCTTCTCAGATGTGTTTGTGGGTTGGCCGGGCCACACGCATATGCCCGAATGCTTGCCAACTCTCCTCTGTATAGAAAGGCAGAGGATCAGGCCGGATACCTCTTCCCACGTGACGCGAGTGTTCACCCTTCAAAGCTCCGTGTATCAATGTAATGCACATTTATTGTGTCAACGGTCAGGTGTACGAATTAACTATATTTCTGCATTGTGTGCCTGTAGGTGTCCAAGGATATTGATGGAGTGGAGGTTCCAGCACATCTTGTGAGTGATGCGGTATACACCTACGAACCTGGCTGATGAAGGGGTTCACACAGCTCCGAGTACTGGATCCTGCTCAGTGAAGATTTAACAAGGCCCTTAAT
Organism: Narcine bancroftii; assembly: GCF_036971445.1. Lineage (NCBI taxonomy): Eukaryota > Metazoa > Chordata > Chondrichthyes > Torpediniformes > Narcinidae > Narcine > Narcine bancroftii. The sequence goes on along the minus strand of NC_091470.1, from coordinate 85,642,720 downwards.
TCTGCAAGAATAGTGGTGGAACATGCGTTTGGGCATCTAAAAGGCCGCTGGCAGTGCCTGTCCAAGCGTCTGGATATCTCTACCACCTTAGTCCCAGATGTTGTGGTTGCCTGCTGTGTACTGCACAACATATGTGAGATTAACAAGGAAGACTTCCTGTCAGAGAGGACATTGGCTGAAGCAGATGGCCCTGAATCCAATTGCCCAGATTGTCATGATCAGCATGATCAGGCCCATGGGCACCAGGGCATCCGTTCTGCCCTTACAAGGGCATGTAAGGGCATGACCCTGCCACCCAGCACCCCAATTCCCACAACTTACTCCCCTCTCAAACCCCCCCCATGCAGCAACATGAGCCTGCTGCCTGGCATCTTATGTGTTCTCATGAAGGAACGGTTGCATATAAATGAAACCTGAGCCTTCTGTGCTTGTCAAAAATTTAATAAAAATCATTTTTCAAGAAATCTTATTGATTCATAAATATGTGAGGTAGATAACACGATGTAAACATTTAAAATTATGCTTAAACTAGATATAAACCATGGAATGGACAAAAGACAGTTCAAATCCACTCCACACTTGAACACCACAGAACAAACACAAAAACGGTAAACAAAACAAACACCTCCACCCGACACCATAGCATCTCACTGCTGAGTGTTTCAATCCTTAAAGTGTTGCCCAGAACATTGCACAAATAAGGGCTTCATGAACCACAAAAATGAACAGTGAGTTAGCAGCATTAAGTAAGTTTAGTCCGACGCTCACCTCACTCCAGCATTGAGAGGAATGAGGGGAGGGTTAAGGAACCTGTCCTGGATCCCAGCATCTCAGTCATGCCCTTGCATCCACTACCGTGATGCACTGGTGTGGAATTCAATGGCATGTTGGCTGGAGTGGCTAGTACATGGGATTAAGATATGACTGTGGGAATGGGGATGGACAGGCCTCCATTCATGTGACCAATCTGTTGAAGATGGCAGACTGCCTGTCCATTGTGGTACTCAGTTCCTGCAGAGAGGCTGACAACCCAATCACCGACTGGGCATGCATGTCCACTTCAGGCCAGCACATTGCTTTCTCCTTCTCCCTCAGGTTGGCGAGCATGGGTCTCTCCTGATCCAGCAACTCCTCTGCACGCTGGCGGTCCCCCTCTCTGTCCTCCCTGTCAAGTGCCATCATCATCGCCTGCAGCTCCTTAGCGAGAACCTGAGCCTTGGTTAGCCGCTGACGTTTGCGTGTGGAACCAGAGGCTGTGGATTGAAACAGGAAAAGCGCATCAGTATTGGACTTGAGTGCTTCTCCATAAACACAACCTCAATGCTACTGTACCTGTGTTCTCTGGTGAGAGTGATGCCTCGCCACTTCCAGGGACAGTGAACTCCGCGCTGCCTCTCTCAAATCCGTGGCAGCGGAGTCCTCAGTGGCAGCCTCCTCCTCCTGGACCAGCATGTCTCCTCCATCATTGCTGCTGGTTGAGGCTTGAGATACTTCAGGGATGAGCTCAGTGGTTCTCAACCTTTTTCTTTCCCCTCACATACCATTTTAAGTAATCCCTATGCCATTGGTGCTCTGCGATTATTAAGCAATTGCTTCAGGTGGAATGTGAGTGGGAAGGGAAAGTTGAGAGTCATACTCTAGACCCAATTTTTATTCAAATATTTTGCTTGAGAAAAATTCTCGTTAGCCCTTTTTCTTTGGAGTTCTGAAACTGTGCACATAATGAGTCAATTAGGGATGATTAAAACAGTAGTTTTCAACCTTTTTCTTTCCACCCACATACCACCTTAAGCAATTCATTACTAATCACAGAGGGATAGGAAATACTTAAAGTGGTATGTGGTGGAAAGAAAAAGGTTGAGAACCATGACGTGAAATCTTTTGTTTCCCAATATTTTTACATTGTATTTCCATCTTTTTTTTTTCAAACTTTATTAAAAATAATTGGTAAACGTACAAAATACACTTCACAACAAAATTTTTATATATATAAAAAGAAAAAGAAAAAAAAGAGAAATAAATCCCCCCCACCCCTTCAGCCAGCTCTCTTAAGGAGAGCCAAAAATATATTTTTTAAAAAACTAAAAAAAAAATAAAATTAATCAAAGTACCTCTAAATGCATAGAAGAAATCAAAGACTTAAACTCTGACAATACAGGTAAAATCATTTCTCTACCATACATTTTTTTTTACCAACGATCGAAGTTGATAATAAACAAATGAAGAATTTTCGGCAATATCAAAACGTTCTTTCAATTGAGTAAAAGAAAGAAATTGACCTTCTACAAAACAATCCTGCAATATTTTTATACCCTTAAAATCCCAATTCTTTAAATGACTGTTAAACAATGAAAAAGGAATAAGCTGATTATTATATAATGGTGTTAAAATAGATAATTTACCTTTTGATACTATAATTTTATTCTTTTTTGTCAATAACATCAACAGATGTTTTAATATCAGCACATTATACTGCCGTAATAGATCTATATTCCACCGAAATATAAATTGATGTACTGCAGTTCCAGAAATACATGCCATCTCAACTTTAGCCCAACTTGGAGATTGATCCAAATCCATCAAACCACTAATAAATTTAAGTTGAGCTGCCTCATAATAATTCTGAAAATGAGGTAATTGCAATCCACCTAATGTGTACTTCCAAGTAAGCTTATTTAATGCTACCCTTGGTAATTTACATTTTCATAAAAATTCCCTGGTAGCTTTATTTAAATTCTAAAAAAAGTTCCTTGTAAGAAAACATGGTATTGATTAAAACAAATATTGAATACGTGGAAAAATATTCATTTTAATACAATTAACCCAGCCAATTAAAGTTAACGGAAGGTCTTTCCACTTAATTAAGTCTGCTTTTATCTTTTTCAATAATGGAACATAATCCAATTTATATGAAGATTGATACTCAGTATTCACAATTATTCCTAAATATTTAATTTTATCTGTCCATTTCAAATTAAAAACATTTTTATAAACTAAATAATCTCCTTCACCTACTGGTAAAATTTCACTTTTATCCCAATTAACTTTATACCCAGATAGTGATTAATACTGTAATAAACATTCCCTTAAATGCGGCAAAGATTGTTCCAGATTTGTTAAGTATATCAAAGTATCATCTGCAAATAGATTAATCTTGTACTCCTCATCCAAAACTCTCATCCCTTGTATCTGCTAATTTTGCCATACCAATTGAGCTAATGGTTCAATAACCAAAGCAAATAGGGCTGGTGACAATGGAAAACCCTGTCGAATAGAACATGTTAATTTAAATAACAATGAAATCTGTCCATTTGTCATCACCCTAGCAGTCGGGTTTGTATATAAAGCTTTAACCCAGCCAATAAAAAAAGGGCCAAATTTAAACTTTTCCAAGACCTTAAATAAAAAATTCCATTCGACCCTATCAAAATCTTTTTCCGCATCAAGTGCAATCACCATTGGATGGTTGGGCTGCCGTCGATATGCATTAGTCAAACTAATTAGTCAAAGAATATTATCTGAAGCATATCTATTTTTAATAAAACCTGTTTGATCTACATGTATCAATTTAGGTAAATATTTAGCAAGCCGATTTGATAACAATTTAGCTATTATTTTATAGTCTACATTCAATAAAGAAATAGGTCTATACGAAGACACTTTTAATGGATCTCTATCTTTCTTTAGAATTACAGTAATTAAAGCACTAGAACAAGATTCTGGTAACTCATAATGTTCAGTCACTTGTTGTAATACCTCCCCAAACACCGAAGATAAATCTTCATAAAAAAACTTTATAAAATTCCACCAAAAACCCGTCATCGCCTGGTGACTTGCCATTAGGCATTTCCATCATAGCGGTCTTAATTTCTAAATCTGTGAACGGAGCTTCCAAATCTATAATATCCTCTTCATCTAATGCTGGTAACTTTAATGTAGATAAAAAAGAATCAATAGATCCATTATCCTGTTTCCCTCTCAGAGGTATATAATTTTTTATAAAATGAATAAAACTGTTCATTGATTTCCTGAGATTTATAGGTAACTATTGAATCCTTTTTAACAGCATTAATAACCCTTGAGGTTTGCTCCTTCTTTAACTGCAATGTAAGTACTTTATGCGCCTTCTCAACCCACTCATAATATCGTTGTTTGGTTCAATTAAGTAAACATTCAAATTGATAAGTCTGTAACATATTATATCGCAATTTCAAACTAGTCATAACTATCGTCTGATCTTCTGTTACTCCCTTCTGAAATTCCTTCTCCAATTCATCAATCTGCTTTTCTAATTTAATACTTTCAGCCATATATCCTTTCTTAACTTTAGTAGCATAACTAATTATTTGTCCTCTTAAATAAGCCTTTCTTTCTTTCTTTCTTTCTTTGGCTTGGCTTCGCGGACGAAGATTTATGGAGGGGGTAAAAAGTCCACGTCAGCTGCAGGCTCGTTTGTGGCTGACCAGTCCGATGCGGGACAGGCAGACACGATTGCAGCGGTTGCAAGGGAAAATTGGTTGGTTGGGGTTGGGTGTTGGGTTTTTCCTCCTTTGCCTTTTGTCAGTGAGGTGGGCTCTGCGGTCTTCTTCAAAGGAGGCAGCCAAAAAATAAGCCTTTAACGCATCCCATAAAACAAATCTACTTTGAACAGAGTTAACATTTTCCGTTAAGAAAAAATCAATCTGTTTCTTAACAAAAGCAACAAACTCAGGTTTTTTCAACAACATTGTATTAAACCTCCATCTATAAGATGGACGTAACACCTCCGAACTTTCATAAGAAAAAAATAATAAAGAATGATCAGATATTACTCTACTTTTATAATCTGCCTGCATTATCTTTCCCTGTAAATGTGCTGATAGTAAAAAAAAATCTATTCTAGGAAAGGAATCATACCTAGAAGAATAAAAAGAAAAATCTTTCTCTCTAGGATTCTTTCTTTGGCTTGGCTTCGCGGACGAAGATTTATGGAGGGGGTAAAAAGTCCACGTCAGCTGCAGGCTCGTTTGTGGCTGACCAGTCCGATGCGGGACAGGCAGACACGATTGCAGCGGTTGCAAGGGAAAATTGGTTGGTTGGGGTTGGGTGTTGGGTTTTTCCTCCTTTGCCTTTTGTCAGTGAGGTGGGCTCTGCGGCCTTCTTCAAAGGAGGCTGCTGCCCGCCAAACTGTGAGGCGCCAAGATGCACGGTTTGAGGCGTTATCAGCCCACTGGCGGTGGTCAATGTGGCAGGCACCAAGAGATTTCTTTAGGCAGTCCTTGTACCTTTTCTTTGGTGCACCTCTGTCACGGTGGCCAGTGGAGAGCTCGCCATATAATACGATCTTGGGAAGGCGATGGTCCTCCATTCTGGAGACGTGACCCATCCAGCGCAGCTGGATCTTCAGCAGCGTGGACTCGATGCTGTCGACCTCTGCCATCTCGAGTACCTCGACGTTAGGGGTGTGAGCGCTCCAATGGATGTTGAGGATGGAGCGGAGACAACGCTGGTGGAAGCGTTCTAGGAGCCGTAGGTGGTGCCGGTAGAGGACCCATGATTCGGAGCCGAACAGGAGTGTGGGTATGACAACGGCTCTGTATACGCTTATCTTTGTGAGGTTTTTCAGTTGGTTGTTTTTCCAGACTCTTTTGTGTAGTCTTCCAAAGGCGCTATTTGCCTTGGCGAGTCTGTTGTCTATCTCATTGTCGATCCTTGCATCTGATGAAATGGTGCAGCCGAGATAGGTAAACTGGTTGACCGTTTTGAGTTTTGTGTGCCCGATGGAGATGTGGGGGGGCTGGTAGTCATGGTGGGAATTTAAGTCTTTCATTAAAGACCCTATTTGTATTGCCATCTTTGATTTTCTAATACATTTTGGGGATTTATCCATTAATGGATCCAAAACGCAATTAAAATCTTCCCCAACTAGAATATTTTCATTAGCTTGACTTAATAACAAAAAAGCATCTGAGATAAAAACACATCATCCACATGAGGTGCATAGATATTAAGTAGAGTCCAAAGTTCATTAAAGATTTTACAATCCACTTTTAAAACCCTCCCAGCATTCCCCTCTACAGTCTGTAACTCTAAAGATAAATTCTTATGAACTAAAATCGCTACACCTTTTGCCTTAGAATTAAATGAAGAAGGAAAAGACATGACCAACCCAATCTCTTTTCAATTTCAAATGTTCTTTTTCAGTCAAATGTGTTTCTTGTAAAAAAGCAATATCAATTTTCATTTTCTTAATATAAGCTAAAACTCACTTTCGCTTAATTGGATTATTTAATCCCTGAACATTAAAAGTTGCCAATTTCAAACTAGACATTTTAGTAAACTATTAATATAAAAACGTAGTATAAAAAAAAATGCTCTCCTGTTAATAAACAAAATCTACTCTCCCTCCCCTAATTTTATAAAAAAGTTAATATGAAAAGGAATACAATTAATTCCCCCCAAAAAAGAAAAAAAAACCACCCAAAGGTAGTAATCCCCTAAAAAACTGGGTGTGGAAAACCCCACCAGTGGCAGATGACTATCAAAGATATCAGTGCATCCACCTCCCCGCAGCCAGAGATACAATATATAATAATGAAATTCAACATCATTAATATATTCAGCCCTGGGACTCCAGTCCCAGAGATTGATTCGAATCTTCAACATCACTAGGACTGTGTGTCAAAGCCTCTCTTCTTCCCATCTTTCCCATTCTTCCCATTCTTTCCATTCTGTCCATTTCCATGTCCATTGGCCTTTCTTTTTGGTGACGATGGTGAAATTCTTCCCTGACCACGTAAATCCGGTAACAAATTAGCAAAAACCAATGCATCGTGATCATTCTCAAAAAATTGAGACTGATAATTGCCATAAAAAACCTTCAACACTGCAGGGTTTTGAAAAGCAAATTTATATCCTTTCTGCCACAGCACATCTTTGGCTGAATTAAACTCACGTTGACATCTAATAATTTCTTGACTCAAATCTGCATTAAAAAAAACTATATTATTCTGACTCATCATTGGAGCTTGACTTTGTCTTGCCTTCTGTACCGCCAACTGTAAAATAATTTCTCTATCCTGATCATTCAAACACTGAATTAACACTGCTTGTGATGGTTGACCCGATAACGGTTTCCTCCTCAACGCTCTATGTGCTCTTTCCAGTACCAAACCACCCGGAAAGAATTCTTTACCTAACATCTCAGGGATCCAATTCTTAAAAATTTTTTATTGGATCTGCACCTTCAATATCTTCCGGAAGACCCAGAATTTTTACATTACTTTTCCAACTTTGATTTTCCAATGAATCAATTTTTTTCAATATATCTCTCTTCAGAATTCCCCAATCCACGAACGAATCTTCCACTTTCTCTATTTTATCTTTATTACGTATAACCCGCTCTTTACATTCAGAGAAAGCTGTCTCAAGCTTTTTAAAATTTTCTTGTACTACATCTACTGAAGTAAGGCATTTATTAACATCTCTCTTAAGTGTAGATATATCTTCAGAAACATTAAACATTGTAGATTGCATTTGAGTCATTCGATGAGACATTGTATCCATATGGTAAGCAATCCCTTCCAGCACAGTAAAAGTAGAGTTCAATCCAGATTCCAATCCCACATCTTGAGACCCACTTTCTACAAGCTCCTCCTCCAATTGTTGACGGCACCCCGACCACATCAGGGTGCCACCACTCGGGCCCCCCGCCCCCCCCCCGCAGACCACACACGCTCCAGTAAATTGTGGACCCTGGAAGCACCGTGTATGCCCAGCAGGGCCAGGGGCTGCGCAGGGGCGGTCTCCAACGCCTTCCTGCACATCCCTGACTCCCCCGCCGGCAGCATAGGCCTAAGGGCTCTTTGCTCAATCGGGTCATCTGCATGTATGACATCGCGAATGCGTGGGTCAACGTTGGTCAATTTCATCAAGAAGCTGACACCATCTTGCAGAGACAAGACTGGCGCCGGCATAATACTTAGCCGAGCTAGAGTTCTCTGTGGCTTGGAAAATTCCCAATGACAACTCTGTAGTTCCAACTGGACAAGTAGCCCTCATTTCTTCAGCACTTTTAAAAAGTATTTTTTTCTGTAATTGAGTCTTAGGTTTTTTAATATTAGCCGCCATTATAGACAACTAATGTACTTAAAAGCAAAAATAAAACGTTTATATACTTAAAGTTTAGAAATGGGTGTTTGAAAAAAACTGTCTGGGAAGGATTATCTTGCCACGCCCCCTGTATTTCCATCATGAAGACACACAAAATATGTTTTATGTTTCAGCTATTTTCCTTTTTCCACTCTTGACTTTCCTCTCTAACCCTGAAGGACTCACATTTGCAACCAATATTCTCCCCCGCACCCCCCACCTCTTGGTTTTTTGTTCTTTATATTCTTCAGCTTACGTTCAGGTTGGTTTACTCAAATTTTACCTTCTTGTTACTTCAATTTCTTTTGCCTAGTTGTTTGTGAATCCTAATATTGTGCCAATACTATCTTACAGCTATTCTTGGCAATAATGTCAACCATTTTTTTGAATATGATGTTCTTAATAACTCTCAGTTGGCCTCAGCCAATCACTTTTCCCTTGTAGCTTTATTACTTAATGGAATTTAAATTAATTGAGGTTTCAAGTTATGACTTCAGTTTCTGATACAAATGGTGTCACTTCTACTCAATACAGAAGACTGTGATCATTTTTCTTACTCCAATAATTCTTTCTCATTTCATAATACTAAAGATAACCATTTTATAATTGAATCCACTTTTGCGCACTTGCAATAATTCATTTTGGTAACTTCCTGCACACCATCATCAAACACACTTCATCTTTGCATGCAAAATAATCTAATGCCTTCCTTGACACATGTTTTTGCTTCTTACTTGTTCCCATTAGCTTTGCTATTAAAAATCACCCCTGCAATTCACCCTCCATTTTTTGCTCTTTCCTCAACTAATGTTTCTGCCTCTATAATTTAAAAAAAAAATCTTGATTCCTTGCTCTTTTTCATCCATCTCAGAAATCAGCCAGGTATTGACAGCTGGCAGCTCAATGCATGGCCCACAGGACTACATTGTACAGAGGATTAAAGAATGTACTTTGAAGTGATACCATTTCCAACTGAACAGTAGCGTCTCAAAAATCAGAAATACTGCAGATTTTAAAATAAAAAAACAGAAAATACTGGAAAAACTCAGCAAATCAGGCAGCATCAAATGGAAAGAGAAACACAGTTAACAGTTTAGGTATAAATTCAAGTTTATTGAGCATCCATTCTACAAGTTTCTTGGCGAAATAGCGTTCTCCAGTCTTCGATGCAACACACATACAGACACACATCTACTAATGATAGATATGCAAATATTAAAATAAATCAATAATTGAGACATGGAAGGTTGGTATGAGCAGTTCATCAGTCGTCCAGCAGTCTTCTGCCCGTGGGAAGAACCTGTTCCTCAGTTCTGACTCTAATATTCCTGTATCTCTTTCCTGACTGGAGTAGCTGAAGGGGTTGGAGAGGTTGAAGGGGTTTATAGTGATTGTAGGGGTGCTCACTGATAACCATGAACCCTCTTTATACATCGATTCCGGGGAATCCCAAGAATGGCATGGATGAATGGGGGGCAGGGGGTGGGGTTGGAGATTTCAGGAGGTTTTCAACCTCTTCTCTGTAGTGCGACTCATCGTTGTTGCTGATGGGGCCGACTGCAATCCGTCAGGTCATCTGCAAACTTGAAGACTCTGCTGGAGCTGGATCTGGTGACGCAGTCATAGGTCAATAGCATGAAGAGCCACGGATGAGCACACAGCTCTGAGGTGTGCCAGTGCTCGTTCTGCTGCCAACCTAGCCCTTTCATCAGAACTAGGAAATAAAAATGAAAACATGGTACATTCATGTTTATTCTGAACTGGCATAAGTTCAAATTTCTCTCCGACTAAAAGACTGCCTCAATGCGCAATGATCGGAATCAGAATTTATTGTCATGAACAAGCACAAAATTTGGTGTTTATTGGCAACATCATAATGCAAATATTCTTATAAACCACCTTACAACAATAATTTATTTTTGAAAAGAGCACAAAAGGTTAGGCAGTCCCTTTGGTTCATTGATTATTCAGGAATCTGATGGCAGCGGGGAAGAAGCTGTCCATGTGCCGCTGAGTGCTCGTCTTTAGGCTCTTGTCATAGTACAGATTCTTTCACCAATGTGTATATGTACATGTGTACAGATGGTAGTGTAGGATGCGTGAATGGCTGACAGTGTAGCCACACCTACTGGCAGGTCTTAAAGGATTGCTCCTAGCCAGACCAGATCATTCTGGACTGGTCGACCTACTTGTGATATGCTCCAGTCTTTTAGTTAATAAAAGCCTTGGTTTGGATCAACAAGTCTTTGGTTCTTTCGACGCGCATTACAGCTCTTGTACCTTTTCCCAACGGTAGCAGAGTGAAGAGGGCATGGCCTGGGTGGAGGGGGTCTTTGATGATAGATACTGCTTTTTTTAAGACACCACCTCATGTCGATGTCCTCAATGGAGTGAAGGCAAGTGTCTGTGATCTCGCAGGCTGAGTTAACAACCATCTGGAGTTTTTTTTAAATTTTCAAAACATATACACAGTAACATTTTAAATATACGATATATTAATTTATTTTCACAAAAAAGTTCCTCCCTCCCTCCCTCCTTCCATACATACAGATCCATTCACCATCAGAGCTTATGCATATTTTAAGTATATAGAAAACGTTTTTATATATATAATAGTTACTTTTATACCCTTTTAAAATCCTTTTTATTACCTATGTGGTCCAGGTATGGATGATACATTTTCATGATACATTTTTCTGCTACCGCCAGTGCTAATTTATAAATGAGATTTGATATTTGTTCAATTTGTTGCTTATTTCCATGAAATTACCTAGTAGATATCGCTCCAGGTTGCCCGTGAAGGCCACTCCTGTTACCCTGGTTCATTTTTCTGCAATTTCTTCCCAAAATGGCCTCACTTTCACGCACGACCACGTGGCATGTAGAAAAGTTCCTGTTTCAGTCCCACATCTGAAACACATCTCTGATCTGTGTTACTTTTGTGGGGTAATATATAATTGGACGGCCTAAAGAAATCTCTTGGTGCCTGCCACATTGACCACCACCAGTGGGCTGATAACGCCTCAAACCGTGCATCTTGGCGCCTCACAGTTTGGCGGGCAGCAACCTCCTTTGAAGAAGACCGCAGAGCCCACCTCACTGACAAAAGGCAAAGGAGGAAAAACCCAACACCCAACCCCAACCAGCCAATTTTCCCTTGCAACCGCTGCAATCGTGTCTGCCTGTCCCGCATCGGACTTGTCAGCCACAAATGAGCCTGCAGCTGACGTGGACTTTTTACCCCCTCCATAAATCTTCGTCCGCGAAGCCAAGCCAAAGAAAAAAATATAATTGGTGCAAAAAATTATACTGAACCAGTCCATATCTTGCATCTATAATTGATGTGATGCTGTCCTTACACCATCAGACCAGCTTCTTTCTGAAATCACCACACTCAAGTCCGACTCCCATCTTTCCCTTGACCTCTGCAACCCTGGTTTTGCACTTTCACTCTGGACAGCATAGTACATTTTTGTTACAAATTTGGGTGTACTCCACATCCAGACCATTCATTCAGTTTCACTACTTTCAGGTTGGGTCTCTGGAGTTTATTCTTGTCCTGAGAGTTGGCACCTCCATACCAAACAGTGATGCAACCAGCCAGAATACTCTCCACAGTACACCTGTAGAAGTTTACCTGAATCTTTGGCAACAATCCTCAGAGATGTTGACACCCAGGAATTTAAAGTTCTTGACCCTCTCCACTACTGAGTCCTCGATGAGGACTAGGTCATGTTCCCCTGACTTCCTACTAAAGTCCACAGTCATCTTGGTTTTGTTAAAGTTGAGCACAAGGTTATTGGCGTGACACCACTCATTGAACTGAGCTATCTCCCTCCTGTAAGCTTCCTCATTGCCATTTGTGATTCTGCCGGCAAATGTGGTGTCATCGGAAAAGTCGTAGATAGCATTGGATTTGTGGCTGGCCACACGGTTGTGGATGTATAATAAGTAGAGCAGTGGGCTAAACACACATCCTTAAGGTACACCTGGGCTGATAATCAGTGAGGAGACGTTGTTTCCAATTTGTATTGACTGTGGTCTTCTGATGAGGAAGTCAAGGATCCAGTTGCAGAGTGGGGTCCAGAGGCCTAGAGTTTCTAGCTTCTTGACCAGCACTGAGGGAATAATGGTATTAAAAGCCAAGCTGTGGTCAATGAAGAGCAGTCGTATGGATGAGTTGCTGTTTTCGAAGTGATCCAGTGCTGAATGGAGAGCCAGCGATATTGTGCCTGCGGTGGAGCGATTGTGATGATAGATAAATTGCAGTGGGTTCAGACCTTTGCTTTGGTTCATGTTAATTCTGGCTATGACCAGCCTCTCAAAGCATTTCCTCACAGTAGATGTCAGTGCTACTGGGCAGTCATTGAGGCAGCTCCCTCTGCTCTTTTTAGACACAAGGATGATCCAAGTCTTCTGAGGTTAAATTAATAACTCAGAATTGCTACACTCTGAGCAATACTAAATATTGAGCATGTTCCATGAGATAATGACAGACTGAGGTATTGGCACTGTGGGAGGGTCACTTGTGGAGGAGCACAAATGTGAGGCCTCTGCTGAGGACCAACTGCTCAGCATCAGAGAGGAGGATAATAAAAATGAGTTGTCACACACATTGTACAACATACAAACGCACCAAAATTCTAACTTGTTGCAGTCAAACAGGTACAGGCAACAAAAAAATCTTTCATCGCAAACTAAATGAATTCAATGAGGAGACAAGAAATACGTAGGGTCAGAAGGGATGGTGAAGACCCAGCAAGAATTGGAGTTGAAGCCCAGATTAATGTCAGAAGAGTTGGAGGAAGGCAACGAAGGGGCAGATTCAGTGAAGTGACGGAGATCCTAGGACAATGATGATGTGAGTTTATTGTTATATTCACAAGTATAATGTACAAGATGCACCGACATTCTTGCTGGCTGCAGCCACACAGTACGGAAGATACACCCAGAATGTAATTTAAATTTTCACAATTTGCCCACACAGAAAAAGAGGCAAGAAATATTACATAAATATTGACAGTTACAGTTAGTGTTTTTATAAAGTGATCTGTCAACACTACAGGGCAGAGAAGGGACGGGTAGAGGAAGAACCAGGAGGTGGAGGAATTGAACTGATATTATGAAAAGTTGCAGAAGCAATAGGGTCCTTGTAGAAAGAGACTTGGATGCTAAATACGTACTTTGCATTAGTATCTACCAAGGAAGCGAACATGGAGGACAATGGTAGGAAGCATATATGGAAGATACTCATGTGTTAGTGCATTTTGAGATAAAGAACCAAGTAGTTGAGGAACTTTTGAGTGGAGAAATTCCTAGGGCCTGATGGAATATATCATTGACTAATAAAATAATAAAGTGAAGACATCTTTGGATCATCTCTCATGACAGGAGAAGTCCCAGAGGACTGGAGAATCGCTCATGTTGTCCATTTGCACAAGAAGGGAAATAAGGATAATACAGTTAAGCTTCACATCAGCGGTAATTAAATGATTGGAAATAATTTCAATACATTTGGAAAGGCATGATCAGATTTGATTCAGATTTTGAGATGACAAAGGTAATTGATGGGGGTAGGGCAGTTTATGTTGTCTACGTGAACTTTAGTTAGGCATTTAGCAAGGATAATCATGGCAGGCTGATCCCTCACGGAAGGCAGGGATGCATGAGATACACTGCAAATTAATAATTTGTATTCAGAAATGGCTCACCCATACAAGACAAGAGGGTAGCAGTGGCTTGAGGGCCATGACCACAGGGATCAGATTTCAGATTTATTAGTACATGCATGACATCACAAAAAACCGTGAGATTCTTTTTCCTGTGGGTGACTTAGAATTACCACTTATTGGTAGTGCAAAAAAAGGGCTCAATGTACACATATAAACAAACAAAGAAATGTAAATAAACTGACTGTGCAATAGAGAGGTATGTAAAAAATCAATAAAGTGTACAAAAGTCCTTGAGTCCCTGATTGAGTTTGTCTGATGGTAGAGGGATAGCAGCTGTTCCTGAACCTGGTGGTGCAAGTCTTGTGGCACCTATTCCTCTTTCCTGATGGCAGCAGTGAGAACAGAGCGTGTGCTGTGGATTCTTGATGATTGCTGCTGCACTCCGACAGCAGTGTTTCCTGTAGCTGCTCTCATTGGTGGGGAGGGTTTTGCCTTTGATGTCTTGAGCTGTGTCCACAACCTCTTGTAGGGCTTTACATTCAGTGGGGATGCAGCCAGTCAGTGAACTTTCCACCACATATCTGAAGAAATTTGCCAGTTTCTTGTGTCAATCCAAACCTCCGCAAACCCCTGACGTGCTTTCTTCATGATTACATTCATGTAATGGGTCCAGGAAAGATCCTGAGACAATGACTCCCAAGAACTTAAATTTTTGCTCACCCTCTCCACCTCTGATCCCCCAATGATCACTGGATCTTGTACCTCTGGTTTTCCCTTCCTGAAATCAACAATCAGATCTTTGGTGTCGGTGACATTGAGTGTGAGGTTATTGTACGTACACCATTCAACCAAGTTTTCAATCTCCCTCATGTACACTGACTCATCGTCCTTTCTAAACAACCCACTACCCTGGTATCGTCAGCAAATTTGTAGATGGTTGGCAACCCTATTGTTTGTGAAGTATATAGATGACTTGGATGAAAAAGTACGTGGGTGGGTTAGTAAGCTCGCAGATGACATAAAGATTAGAGGGGTTGTGAATAGTAAAGTGAATATTAAACAATACCACAGGATACATATCCATTGTAGAATCAGGCAGAATAAGTGGTAATGCTTATAGTACATTGTCCGTTCAACAATCTGATGGCGGAGAGGAATAGCTACTTTTGCAACAATGCAGGTGCATCTTCAGGCTCCTGTATCTCCTTCCTGACGGTAGCAGTAAGAGCAGTGCATGGCCTGGATGGTGCATGTCCTTGATAATAGAGGCTGCTTTCTTGAGACACTGCCTCTTAAAGGTGTCCTTAATGGAATGAAGACTGATGTCCAGGCTCAGTTTACAACCTTTTCCAGTCCTGTGCACTGGCACCCCCATCCAGACAGTGATGCCACCAGTCAGAATGCGCTCCACAGTACACCTGTAGAAATTTCTTCATCTTTGGTAACTTACTGAATCCTCTCAAACTCTTGACAAAATATATCAGCTGGCGAGCCTCTTCATGATTGCATTGACATGATGACTCCAGGATAAATCTTCAGAGATGTTGACACCCAAGAATTTCAAGTATTTACCCTCTCTACTGTTGACCCCTCAATGAGGACTGGTTTGTGTTCTCCTGGCTTCCCCTTCCTGAAGTCCAAAATCAATTATTCACTCCTGTAACCTTTCTCCTTGCCATCTGTGATTCTGCTCACAGCCAAGGTGTCATCGGAAAATGTGTAGATGGCATTTTAATTGGGCCTAGCCACACAGTCATGGGTGTAGAGAGTAGAGCAGTGGGTTAAGCACACATGCTTGAGGTGTGACTATGTTGATTGTAAGTGAGGAGATGTTGTTACCAATCTGTACTGACTATGAGGAAGTCAAGGATTCAGATGAAGAGGCCCAAGTTTTGAAAGTTGCTGACCAGTACTGAGGGGAATGATGGTATTGAAAGCTGACCTATAATCAATAAAAAGCACCCTGATGCAGGTATTGCTGTTGTCCACGAAATCCAGAGCAGTATGGAGAGCCAGTGAGATTGCATCTGCTGTGGAATGATTGTGGCAGTTGGTAAATTGCAGTAAGTTCAGGTCTTTTCTTTGGTTATTTGATCATTCTAACCATGACCAACCTCTCAAAGCATTGAGAGTGCTACTGGGTGATAGTCATTGAGGAAGCTCCCTTTGCTCTACTTGGGCACAAGTATGATTGATGCCATTTTCAAGCAGATGGAAATCTCTGACATCAGCAGTGAGAGATTGAAAATGTATGTGAACACTCCAGCCAGTAGGTTGGCACAGATTTTCACTGCACACATTTCTGTAAATCCAAAAGAGAATGTTTCACAGTTTGGGGTTGACAGTGATGATATTTTAAAGATTTTTTTAGACAAATTGGAGAGAGAGAGAGATTTACCAGAATGGTGCCTGGATTGGAGAATATGTCATATGAAACAAGGTTTATTTTATAATTTTTTTTTATTTTTCACACTGTGAACCATATCAACTAAAATATGTACAAACGTTACTCATTAAATATACAGTGGCATTTTCCCCCTTCCCACCCCCCTCCAAAACCAATAAATATTCAACATATCCAATACAATAAAACCATAAAACAATGTCTTCACACAAAGGAAAAACAAACAAGAAAAATGTGTCATCTGATGGAAGTCCGAGTCAAGCTCTCTCTGTTATGGTTCCCAAATTTGTTCAAACAATGTGACTTTATTTTTTATATTATTTTTTTCAAATGGAATACACTTATTCATTTCCATGTACCATTGCTATATTATCAAGCTCTCTTCCATTTTCGAAGTTGACATTATACATTTTTTTGCTACTGCTAAGGCAATCATAATTAATCTTTTTTGCGCTTTATCCAATTTGAAGCCTAATTCTTTACTTCTTATGTTATTTAAAAGAAAGATCTCTGGATTTTTTGGTATGTTGTTTTTTGTGATTTTATTTAGTATCTGATTTAGTTCTTCCCAAAACGTATTCACTTTCGAACATGCCCAAATTGCATGTATTGTTGTTCCCATTTCCTTCTTACAGTGAAAACACCTATCTGATAATGTTGGTTCCCATTCTTTTAATTTTTGAGGAGTGATCTATAACCTGTGTAACCATTATACTGTATCATGCGTAACCTTGTGTTTATTGTATTCTTCATAGTTCCAAAACATAACTTTTCCCATACTTCATTCTTTATCTTTATGTTTAAATCCTTTTCCCACTTTTGTTTAGGTTTATAGCTATTTCATCCTTTTCCTTATCTTGCAACTTAATGTATATGTTTGTTATAAATCTTTTAATTATCATTATGTCTGTAATCACATATTCAAAGCTGCTTCCTTCTGGTAATCTCAGTCTGTTTCCCAATTTATCCTTTAAATAAGCTTTCAGTTGATGATATGCAAACATTGTACCGTGAGTTATTCCATATTTATACTTCAACTGTTCAAATGTTAATAAATTATTTCCCAAAAAACAATTTTCTATTATTTTGATTCCTTTTCTCTCCCATTCTCTAAAGGAAAGGTTATCTATTGTAAAAAGGGATTAGTGGATTTTGCGTCAATAACAATTTTGGTATTTGGTAATTCGTTTTTTTTCCTTTCTACGTGGATCTTCCATATATTAAGTAAATGATGCAATACTGGTGAGCTTTTATATTGCACCAGCTTTTCATCCCACTTATAAAGTATATGTTCCGGTACCTTCTCCCCTATTTTATCTAGTTCTATCTTAGTCCAGTCTGGTTTTTCCCTTGTCTGGTAAAAATCTGATAAATACCTTAATTGTGCTGTTCTATAATAATTTCTGAAGTTTGGTAACTGCAAACCACCTTGGTTATACCTCTCTGTTTATTTATCTAACGCTACCCTTGGTTTCCCCCCTTTCCACAAGAATTTCCTTATTATTCTCTTTAGTTCATCAAAGAATTTCTCTGTTAAGAGAATTGGTAACATTTGAAATAAGTATTATATCCTTGGGAACACATTCATTTTAATGCAATTCACCCACCCTATCAACATTAGCAGTAATTATTTCCAATGCTTTAAGTCTTCCTGTAATTTCTTTATTAGTGGCTGATAATTTAGTTTGTACAAGTGGCTTAAGTTATTGTCTAACCTGATACCTAGGTATCGGATTGCTTATGCTTGCCATGTTCGTTTTTAAGTTCTATATAATCCGCATTACTCATTGGCATCACTTCACTTCTATTTGCGTTGACCTTGTACCCCGATATTTCTCCATATTCCTTCAATTTCTTACGTAATTCTTTTATTGATATCTCCAGTTGTGTTAGGTATCTTTCTTTGGCTTGGCTTCGCGGACGAAGATTTATGGAGGGGGTAAAAGTCCACGTCAGCTGCAGGCTCGTTTGTGGCTGACAAGTCCGATGCGGGACAGGCAGACACGGTTGCAGCGGCTGCAGGGGAAAATTGGTTGGTTGGGGTTGGGTGTTGGGTTTTTCCTCCTTTGCCTTTTGTCAGTGAGGTGGGCTCTGCGGTCTTCTTCAAAGGAGGTTGCTGCCCGCCAAACTGTGAGGCGCCAAGATGCACGGTTTGAGGCGTTATCAGCCCACTGGCGGTGGTCAATGTGGCAGGCACCAAGAGATTTCTTTAGGCAGTCCTTGTACCTTTTCTTTGGTGCACCTCTGTCACGGTGGCCAGTGGAGAGCTCGCCATATAACACGATCTTGGGAAGGCGATGGTCCTCCATTCTGGAGACGTGACCCATCCAGCGCAGCTGGATCTTCAGCAGCGTGGACTTGATGCTGTCGACCTTTGCCATCTCGAGTACATCGACGTTAGGGATGAAAGCGCTCCAATGGATGTTGAGGATGGAGCGGAGACAACGCTGGTGGAAGCGTTCTAGGAGCCGTAGGTGATGCCGGTAGAGGACCCATGATTCGGAGCCGAACAGGAGTGTGGGTATGACAACGGCTCTGTATACGCTTATCTTTGTGAGGTTTTTCAGTTGGTTGTTTTTCCAGACTCTTTTGTGTAGTCTTCCAAAGGTGCTATTTGCCTTGGCGAGTCTGTTGTCTATCTCATTGTCGATCCTTGCATCTGATGAAATGGTGCAGCCGAGATAGGTAAACTGGTTGACCGTTTTGAGTTTTGTGTGCCCGATGGAGATGTGGGGGGGCTGGTAGTCATGGTGGGGAGCTGGCTGATGGAGGACCTCAGTTTTCTTCAGGCTGACTTCCAGGCCAAACATTTTGGCAGTTTCCGCAAAGCAGGACGTCAAGCGCTGAAGAGCTGGCTCTGAATGGGCAACTAAAGCAGCATCGTCTGCAAAGAGTAGTTCACGGACAAGTTTCTCTTGTGTCTTGGTGTGAGCTTGCAGGCGCCTCAGATTGAAGAGACTGCCATCCGTGCGGTTCCGGATGTAAACAGCGTCTTCATTGTTGGGGTCTTTCATGGCTTGGTTCAGCATCATGCTGAAGAAGATTGAAAAGCTTTGTTGGGACCAAGGAAAACTGCCTCAGGATCTTCGTGATGCCACCATCATCACCCTGTACAAAAACAAAGGCGAGAAATCAGACTGCTCAAACTACAGGGGAATCACGTTGCTCTCCATTGCAGGCAAAATCTTCGCTAGGATTCTACTAAATAGAATAATACCTAGCGTCGCCGAGAATATTCTCCCAGAATCACAGTGCGGCTTTCGCGCAAACAGAGGAACTACTGACATGGTCTTTGCCCTCAGACAGCTCCAAGAAAAGTGCAGAGAACAAAACAAAGGACTCTACATCACCTTTGTTGACCTCACCAAAGCCTTCGACACCGTGAGCAGGAAAGGGCTTTGGCAAATACTAGAGCGCATCGGATGTCCCCCAAAGTTCCTCAACATGATTATCCAACTGCACGAAAACCAACAAGGTCGGGTCAGATACAGCAATGAGCTCTCTGAACCCTTCTCCATTAACAATGGCGTGAAGCAAGGCTGTGTTCTCGCACCAACCCTCTTTTCAATCTTCTTCAGCATGTGTTAGGTATACTATGAAGTCATCTGCATATAAACTGATTTTATATTCCTTCTCCTTTATTTTTATCCCTTTTATTTTGTTTTCTATTCTTCTCAGCTCTGCCAATGGCTCTATTGCTAAGGCGAACAATGAGGGAGAAAATGGACATCCCTGCCTTGTTGATCTACTTAATTTGAATAGGTTCGATACATATCCATTTACTACTACCTTTGCTAACGGTCCATTATGTAATGCTTTAATCCAATTAATATATTTTTCTAGCAGATTGAACTTCTGTAATACTTTAAATAAGTAGTTCCACTCTACCCTGTCAAAGGCTTTTTCTGCGTCTAAGGCAACATTGGTTTCTTGTTTCCTTGAGCTGCATGAATTAGATTAATAAGTTTACAGACATTATCTGCTGTTCGTCTTTTCTTAATAAATCCAGTTTGATCTTGTTTTACTATTTTTGGTACACAGTCGGCCAATCTGTTTGCTAATAATTTTGCTATTATCTTTTAATCTAAGTTAAGTCGTGTTAATGGATCCTTCCACTTCTTTGGTATTACTGTAATTATTGCTGTCTTTTTTTTAAACATTATTTATTTGAGAAACCATGAATAATATTACAAAGTACAGTCAATAACAACAATTTTATAAAAGTCAAAGAAAAAAATGATTAATAATAAATAAATAATGAAAAAAATTTTAAACAAAATCAAATTAAATTCCCATCCACCCTCCCCTCCCATCAGCCAGCTCTCTTAAGGAGAGCCAAAAAGATATGAACAAAAACTAACAGTTATACTAGTTCAAAATATATCTAAATACATATATTCCAAATATGGTAACCACTTGTTAACAAAAAAAGAGTAATTATCATGCAAAACATATGTAATTTTTTACATAATATTACAAGCTTTCAATTCGTTATGCCATCGCATTATATTAACCACCACATTATCTTTCCAAGTAGTTGCTACACATTTTTGAGCTATGGACAATACTAGATATACAGATGTAATTTGAAATTTATCCAATCCTAATCCCCTTTAAGGAATCATATAACCCAGTAAAAAAATGGTTGGATCTAATGGTAACTTAAAATTATACAGTTTTTCCAAAATTAACTTGACTTCTTCCCAAAATGGTTGCACATAAATAGAGGATCAAACAGCATGTAAAAAAGTTCCCACACACATACCTCACCGAAAACAGGAATCCGAATTACTAAAACCATATTTTTTCAATTTCTCTGGAGTTAAATAAAACTGATGTTAAAAAAAAATTATAATTAACCATTCCATACCGCGCATCGTCAATTTAGTAACACTATCATGACACATATCCACCCAATATTCTTCAGGAAAAACAAAAGTTAAGTCATTTTCCCATTTAAACTTAGGCTTATCCATATTATCTTGTAATACTTGGTACATAACAGAAATATAGCCCTTTTTTGGTACAGAAGAAATCAAAGACTCGAATCCCGACAATAGAGGTAAAATCATCTCTCTACCATACATATTTTTCACCAAAGATCGTTGATAATAGACAAATAAAGAATTTACAGTAATATCAAAACATTCTTTCAATTGATTAAAAGAAAGAAACTGTCTTTCTACAAAGCAATCCTGTAATGTTTTTATACCCTTAGAATCCCAACTCTTTAAATGACTATTAAATATTGAAAAAGGAATAAGCTGATTATTATATAATGGCATTAAAATGGACAATTTACCTTTTGATCCTATAGTCTTATTTTTTTTGTCCATAACATCAATAAATGTTTTAATATCGGCATATTATACTCCAGTAGCAAATTTACATTCCACCAAAATATAAATTGATGCACTGCAATTTCAGAAATACATGCCATCTCAACTTTAGCCCAACTTGGAGGCCGATCCAAATCCATCAAACCACTAATGAATTTGAACTGGGCTGCTTCATAATAGTTCTGAAAATGAGGTAATTGTAACCCACCTAATGCAAATTTCCAAGTAATTTTACTTAATGCTACCCATGGTAATTTACCTTTCCATAAAAATACCCTAATGACTTTATTTAAGTCCTGAAAAAAGTTCTTTGTAAGAAAACATGGTATTTATTGAAACAAGTATTGAATACGAGGAAAAATGTTAATCTTAATGCAATTAACCCGACCAATTAGAGTTAACGGAAGGTTCTTCCACTTAATTAAATCTGCTTTGATCTTTTTCAATAATGGAACATAATTTAATTTATATAAAGATTGATACTCAAGTGTTCACAATTATTCCTAAATATTTAATTTTATCCAATCATTTCAAGTTAATAATATTTTTATACACTGAATAATCTCCTTCACCGACCAGTAAAATTTCACTTTTATCCCAATTAACTTTATATCCAGACAATATTCCATACTGTAATAAACATTCCTGTAAATGTGACAATGATTGTTCTGGGTTTGTTAAATATATCAAAACATCACCTGCAAACAAATTAATCTTATACTCTTCATCCATAACTCTCATCCATCGTATCTGTTCATTCTGCCTTATTAATTGAGCTAACAGTTCAGTAGCCAATGCAAATAGGGCTGGTGACAAGGGACAACCTCGTCGGGTTGAACGTGTGAAACTTGACCATTTGTCACCACCCTAGCAGTTGGGTTCGTATATAAAGCTTTAACCCAACCAATGAAAAAGGGCCAAATTTAAACTTCTCCAAAACTTTAAATAAAAAATCCCATTCAACCTTGTCAAAAGCTTTTTCCGCATCAAGTGCAACCACCATTCAATGGTTGGGTTGCTGTCGATATGCATTGACCAAACTAATTAATCGAAGAATATTATCTGAAACATGTCCATTTTTAATAAAACCTGTATCAATTTAGGCAAATACTTAGCAAGTTGATTTGCTAGCATTTTGGCTGTTATTTTATAATCCATATTCAGTAAAGAAATAGGTCTATACAAAGACACCTTTAACAGATCTCTATCTTTCTTTGGAATTACAGTAATTAAAGCACTAGAACAAAATTTTGGTAACTCATAATGTTCAGTCACTTGTTGTAATACCTCCCCAAACACCGAAGGTAAATCTTCATAAAAAACTTTATAAAATTCCACCAAAAACCCGTCATCGCCTAGTGACTTGCCATTAGACATTTCCAACATAGCCGTCTTAATTTCCAAATCTGTAAACGGAGCTTCCAAATCTATAACATCCTCTTCTTCTAATGCTGATAATGTTAGTGTAGATAAAAAGGAATCAATAGATCCATTGTCCTGTCTCCCCTCAGAGGTATATAATTTTTTTATAAAATGAATAAAACTGGTCATTGATTTCCTGAGGTTTATAGGTAACTGTTGAATTCTTTTTAACAGCATTAATAATCTGTGAAGCCTGTTCCTTCTTTAACTGCCATGCAAGTACTTTATGTGCCCTCTCACTCAACTCATAATATTGTTGCTTAGATCGATTCAGTAAACATTCAAATTGATAAGTCTGCAACATATTATAACGCAGTTTCAATCTAGTCAAAGCTATTTTCTGGTCCTCTGTCACTTTCTTCTGGAATTCCTTCTCCAATTCATCAATTTGCTTCTCTAATTGAAGACTTTCACCCATAAACCCTTTCTTAACTTTAGTAGTATAACTATTTATCTGCCCTCTAAAGTAAGCTTTTAACACATCCCATAAAACAAAACAACTTTTAACTGAATTAGCATTTTCGGTTAAGAAAAAACCAATCTGTTCCTTAACAAAAGTAACAAACTCAGGTTTTTTCAACAACATTGTATTGAATCTCCATCTATAGGATGAACGTATTACTTCTGAACTTCCATAAGTTATCTGATATAACTCTACTCTTATATTCTGCCTGCAATACCTTTCCTTGTAAATGTGCCAATATTTTTTAAAAATCTATTCTAGAAAAAGAATCATGTAGAAGAATGAAAAAAAAATCTTTCTCTGTCGGGATTAACCCTTCTCCAAATATCTACTAAATTTAAATTTTTCATTAAGGCCCCAATTTGTATCACCATCTTTGATTTCCTTATACATTTAGGGGATCTATCCATCAAAGGACCCAAAACACAGTTGAAATCCCTCCCAACTAAAATATTTTCATTAGCTTGACTTAATAACAAAAAAGCATCTGAGATAAAACACATCATCCACATGAGGTGCATAGATATTAAGTAGAGTCCAAAGTTTATTAAAGATTTTAAAATCCACTTTTAAAACCCTCCCAGCATTCCCCTCCATAATGTGCAACTCAAAAGACAAATTCTTAAGAACTAAAATCGCTACACCCTTTGCCTAAGAGTTAAATGAAGAAAAAAAACACATGACCAACCCAATCTCTTTTCAATTTCAAATGCTTTTTTTCAGTCAAATGTGTTTCTTGTAAAAAGGCCATATCAATTTTCATTTTCTTAATATAAGCTAAAACTCGCTTTCACTTAATTGGATTATTTAATCCCTGAACACTAAAAGTTGCAAATTTCAAACTAGACATCTTAACAAACGAACAATATATTCACTTAATACAAAATATTGCTCCCATACTAATAAACGAAATCCACTCTCCCTCCCCTAATATTTTAAAGAAAGTTTATATAGAAAAAGAAATATAATTTGTTCCCAAAAAAGAAAAAAAAACACCTAAAGGTCGTAATGCCCTAAAAAACTTGGTGTGGTGAACCCCACCAGTGGCAGATGACTATCAAAGATTTCAGTCCCATCCACCCCTCCCCCCCCACAGCCAGAAACACAATATATATGATACAATTCAGTATTATAAAAATATTCAGCCCAAAGATTCCATTCCCAATGACTGGTTCGGGTCTTCAACATCAATAAGACTGTGTGTCAAAACCTTCTTCTTTCCATCTTTCCCATTCTTCCCATTCTGTCCATTTCCATTTCCATTAGCCCTCCTTTTAGGCAATGACAGCAAAACTCTTCCCTGGCCATGCAAGTCCAGTAATGAATTAGCAAAAACCAATGCATCATGATCATTCTCAAAAAATTGAGATTGAAAATTGCCGTAGACCTTCAACACAGCAGGGTATCGAAAAGCAAATTTATATCCCTTCCGCCACAACACATCTTTAGCCGAATTAAACTCCCGTCGATGCCTAATAATTTCTTGACTCAAATCTGCATTAAAAAACTCTATTGTTCTGAATCATCATTGAGCTTGACTTTGTCTTGTCTTCTGTACCTCCAACCACAAAATCATTTCTCTATCTTGATAATTCAGGCACCAAATTAAAATAGCTCGTGGTGGTTGTCCTGGTAATGGTTTATTCCGTAACGTACGAGTTCAGCCGACGTTGGCCCACGCATTTGCAATGTCGGACGCGCGGGCGACCCGACTGAGAGGAGGCCCCTCGAGTCCGCACTGCCGTCGAGGGAGCTGAGGATGCGCAGGATGGCATTTGAGACCGCCCCTGCACGACCCCTGGTCTTGCCGGGCATGCGTGGTGCTTCTAGGGTCTGCGATTTGCTGGAATGTGTGTGGTCTGTGGGGGGGGCCTGAGCAGCAGCATCCCGATGTGGTCAGGGTGCCGCTGTCGGGTGTGCAGACCTGCAGCCGCACAGGAAAAGGCCCGATAATAGTGGAGCAAAAAAAAGACTTACCTGCAATGATCCGTTCACAGGAACAATTGGAGGAGGAGTTTGCAGAAGGTGGGGCTCAAGATATGGAACTGGAACTTTGATTGGATTCTATTTTTGCTGTCCTGGAAGGGATTGCCTATCATATGGATAACATATCTCAACAAATGACTCAGGTGACAACTAAAATCTCTAATATGTCGGAAGATATGTCTCCACTTAAGAGGGATGTCAATAAATGCCTTACATCAGTGGATGTAGTACAAGAAATTTTTTAAAAACAGACAGCTTTTTCTGAATGTAAGGATCAAATTGTGCGTAATAAGGACAAAATAGAGAAAGTGGAAGATTCGTTCGTGGATTGGGGAATCCAGAAGAGAGATTTATTAACAAAGATTGATTCACTGGAAAATCAAAGTCTGTGGGTCTTCCAGAGGATATTGAAGGATCTGATCCAATAAAAATTTTCAAGAACTGGATCCCCGAGATGCTGGTTAAAGAGTTTTTCTCGGGCACATTATTGCTGTCTTACATGAGTCTGGCAAGTTTTGTGTTTCTTCTACCTGATTCATTGCTTCCAGGAGAGGAGGAATTAATAACTCTTTAAATGTTTTATAAAATTCTGTTGGAAATCCATCTTCTCCTGGTGTTTTATTGTTAGGCAGCTTTTTTAATATATCTTGTACTTCCTCTATTTCAAATGGTTTAATCAGTTTGTTTTGTTCCTCTTCTTGCAATTTCAGCAGTTAAATTTTAGCTAAAAAACTCTCCTATTTTGTCATCTTTCCCTTCATTCTCAGTTTGATATAATTGTTGAAAAGATTCCTTAAAGTTTTAATTAATCTCTGTTGGGTTTTATGTGATTTGTTTGTCCTTTTTTCCTTGATGCCAATAGAGTTCTTTTAGCTTGTTCTGCTTAAAGTTGCCAGGCCAATATTTTATGTGTTTTTTCTCCCAATTCGTAAGATTTTTGATTTGTTTTCATTATGTTCTTCTCCACCTTTTATGTTTGTAATGTTTTGTATTTTACTTTTTGTCCGCCAATTCTCTCTTTTTCTTTATATCATCCCTTTTCACTAGTTCCTTTTCTAAACATGCTATCTCCCTTTCCAGCTGCTCTATTTCCCAATTGTAATCCTTTTTTATCTTAGTTACATAACTTATTATCTGCCCTCTAATTAAAGCTTTCATTGCATCTCATAGTATAAATTTATCTTTCACCGATTCTGTGTTTATTTCAAAATATGTTTTAATTTGGCATTCAATAAACTCTCTAAATTCCTGCCTTTTAAGTAGCATGGAGTTTAACCTCCATCTATATGTTCTTGGTGGGATGTCCTTCAGTTCTATTGCTAATAATAGGGGTGAATTATCTGAAAGTAGTCTAGCTTTATACTCAGTTTTTCTAACTCTCCCTTGAATATGAGCCGACAACAAAAACGTATCAATCCTTGAGTATGTTTTATGCCTACTCGAATAAAATGAATATTCCTTCTCTTTTGGGTGCTGCCTCCTCCATATATCCATAAGTTTCATTTCCTGCATTGATTTAACCATAAATTTGGCTACTTTATTCTTTTTGCTTGTCTTTTGTCCAGTTTTATCCAACAATGGATCCAAATTAAGATTTAAATTCCCTCCTATCAATATATTTCCTTGTGTGTCTGCAATCTTCAAAAAAATATCCTGTATAAACTTTTGATCTTCCTCATTAGGTGCATATATATTGAGCAAATTCCAAAATTCTGAGTATATCTGACACTTTATCATTACATACCTCCCTGCTGGATCTGTTATTTCCTCCTCTATCTTGATTGATACATTTTTGTTAACTAATATGGCTACACCTCTAGCTTTTGAATTATATGATGCTGCCGCTATGTGTCCTACCCAGTCTCTCTTTAATTTGTTATGTTCCACTTCAGCTAGATGCATTTCCTGTACAAATGCTATGTCTATTTTTTATTTTTTCAGTATATTTAGTAGCCTCTTCCTTTTAATTTGGTTATGTATTTCATTAATGTTTATAGTCATATAGTTTAACGTGGCCATCTTATATCTTGTTTACACCTCTTTTCTGCCTCCTTCATCTCCCTTTTCCCCATTTTTCTTTTAATATTCCCATTTTAAACTCAATGTATGACAACACATTTAAAACATAAAATACTCCAACAATTCCCACACCCAATAACACCTGGGTTTAAGCATCTAGAATATAGGGAGAGATTGGACAGATTAGGTCTTTATTCTTTGGAGCGTAGAAGGTTGAGAGGGGATTTGATAGAAGTATTTAAGATTATGAAAGGGATAGACAGAGTGGATGTGGATAGACTATTTCCGTTAAGAGGAGGAAAGATTAAAACAAGAGGACATGAGTTAAGAATTAAGGGGCAGAGGTTTAGAGGTAACATGAGGAGGAACTTCTTTACTCAGAGAGTGGTAGCCATGTGGAATGATCTTCCGGGAGAAATAGTGGCGGCGGAGTCAATTGTATTATTTAAGAAAAGGTTGGACAGGTATATGGATGAGAAGAAGATGGAGGGTTATGGGCATTGTGCAAGGAGGTGGGACTAGAAAGGGGTGTTTGGTTCGGTGCGGACTAGAAGGGCCTAATGGCCTGTTTCCGTGCTGTAATTGTTATGTTATGTTATGTTAACACCAAATGCACCCCCACCCCCTCTCTGAGTTGCCCCGATCCCTTGCCGGGCAACCATAACTCCCCTTCCCCTTATATGATTGGTTTGCGATCATGCTCACAAGCGTCAACTGATTTCGCAGTGACAGTTATTCTCTCCCCACCCCCAAAAAAAACACCTTTCTTTTATACATATAACAAAGCTCTCTCTTTTTTCCCCCCTTCTTCCTTCCTTTGCTTCTCTTTTCCATCATTAGTTTTTTACATATATTTTACATACATTATTTTTACATCTTTATATATACTTTATCACCGGTCTTCATCCCTTCTTGTGTCCTGCAAACATACTGCAAATTCTTGTACTTCCTCCAGATCCGAGAACAGACTGTTATGCTGCCCAGGTATAAATATTTTAAGTACGGCTGGATGTCTAACATGAATTTATTACCTTTTTTCCATAAAATCGCTTTCGCTGTATTAAATTCCTTCCTCTTTTTTAAAAGTTCAAAATTTATGTCTGGGTAAAAAAATATTCTTGTCCCTTATATTCCAATGGCTTATTATCTTCTCTAACTTTATTCCTTGCCTGCTCCAGTATATTTTTTCTTGTCGTATATCTTAAAAATTTTACTAAGATTGATCTTGGTTTTTGATGTGCCTGTGGTTTCGGAACTAATGCTCTGTGTGTCCTTTCTATTTCCATTTCTTCCTGCATTTCTGTCGTTCCCAAAACCTTCGGATCCATCCTTTTATAAATTCCTTCATGTCTTCGCCTTCTTCCTCCTCCTTCAGGCCCACTATTTTTATGTTTTTTCGCCTACTATAATTTTCCAAAATATCAATTTTCTGAGATAACAACTCTGTGTCTCTTTAATTTTTTTGTCACTTTCTTCCAATTTTTCTCTTAAATCATTTACTTCCAATTCTACAGCAGTTTCCCGCTCCTGCACATTTTCTACTCTTTTCCCTATTTCTGTCATGACCAGTTCTAAACTTTGCATTTTATCTTCTGCTCCTTTCATTTTTCTTTTAATTGCACTAAATTCTAATGAAAACCATTCTTCTAATGATCTCATTTGTTCTTCAAAAATAGCTTTATCTATATTCTGTCCACCTGTTTTACCTTCTATTTCCCTGTGAAGATCTTGGCCTTCTTCTTCCTCTTCTTCTGTATCTGTACCTGTGTTTGTGTCATCGTCTTCTCTTCTTTTTATCTGTGTCTCTTCTGTTTTTCCAGATGAATTACTTCTATGTCTTTGTTGGGCCTCCTGCTGTTGATCCTCTTGTTGTCGTCACCCTACTGTCGTTCTCCCACATCCGGCTCCTTTCCTCGCCGTTATTTTTATCCTCAGCTGAGTGCCCTGGTGCCAGGCATCCCTCAGCTGGTCGTGTCGTAACTACCTGCTCCTCGGCTGAGCCCCCCTCCCGCCGGTGTTCACTTTTTCCTTTGATTGCGCACATTTGTTTGGCTCCAAAAGCCATTTTTGGAGTCCACCAGTCGGGAGGTCGCGACTTAGCAGGGCACTCACCAACCTTGGAGATCGGCTGTTCTTCACCACCGCAGCTCCCTGCTCCTTCATGCAGGTAAGGCCTTCTTCTTTCTTCTCCGGTGATTTTTCTTCTTTTTTTCCCATTGTTCTTACTTTCTCTTTCTTAGGTGCCATCTTCTTGTTCTTCTCTGTAACTTTATCTTCTATTTCTTGAGTTTTATATTCGTTGAGCTCTGTCTTTTCCAAACTTTTTTTCTGGAGAGGGCTGGTTCAACCCGACCAGCCACTACACCATCACGTGACTTCACCCATATGAAACAAGGTTGACAGAACTTAGGCTTTTCTCTTTGGAAAAGGATGAGAGGCAACTTAATAGAGGTATAAAAGCACATACAAGGTATGTGAGGATCTTATCCCAGCACTTTTTTTTCTGAGGCAACAATAATAAATACCAAAAGACATTGGTTTAAGATGAGTGGAGGAAGGTTTATGACAGATGCCAGAGGTAGCTAGTTTTTTTTTAAACTCAGAGTGGTTGAGTTCCTGAAATGCATTGCCAAGTGTGGTGGTGGTACTGATACAATAGGGACATTCAAAACACTCTTAGATAGGCACACAGACGTAAGAAAAATGAACAGCTATGAGTGCCAGATAGGGAAATCAAAGATTGTTGTGGAGTAGGTTTCCCAGAGAATAGCACAACATTGTTGGCTGAAGGGCCTGCAATGCACTGTCCCATGAGATGCGCAGGGCAAATCTTTACCACACAGTGTTGGGTACCTGGAACCGGCTGACAGGAGTACTGGTAGCAGCTAATACAACAACAGCATTTAAGAGTCTTCTGTGATGGGCCCAGAAGACCCCAAAACCCAGCAGCAATAGAAATTCACTAAGACAAATGGCTATTACACAAAAGTTGCTTTTAATTATTTTTAAACATGAAAAAAGGATCAAACTGTAACTTACTACTATTAAATTAACCACCTCCTAATTCTAAGTGCACATGTATGTAACGTGTGTCAGTTCGGAAAAGTTATTTGATTTACAGTCTCATCTCACCTCTCACTCCTCCAACTCCAGGCAATTCTTATACTGTGCACAGAATTTAATATTTATGTATTTCACCAGGCTTTGGAGCTTGCAAGGTAAATGGTTACCACTCTGGAAGGTTCTTGTTGGTTTTCAGAGAGATTTGTGGCTCGTTGGACACAAACTGATTACTTCCGATCAGCCACTTTAGTGGCTTGCTGAAGAAACTTGTCCCATCAGGGTTTTCCCAGATAATAACCTCTTTCTTTCAGGTCACCACAGAGCTCCTTCTGTTTCCCTTATCTCAGGTGAAGCATTATACAGCCAGCCACCTCCTCTTGTATGGACCACAAGGGCTTTGAACAGGCTGAACTCAGAACTCACAACCTGTCTTCAAAATGTTTTTTTTTCCCACAAGCTTGCCAACTTGTCATGTTCCAGTCCCAGCTGCTGCTGCTGAACTGAATTCTCTCTCTCTCTCAGAGAAACCACACAACCCTCTTAGAACAGCAAACTGCACTCAGACTGCAGCACCAGACCCAATCCTTTGAGTCCATTCATCTGTTGCTTTCCAAATCCATTATTCCACAGCATGTCCAATTAATGCCTACTTGTGAAGTCTT
This sequence comes from Narcine bancroftii, assembly GCF_036971445.1. Lineage (NCBI taxonomy): Eukaryota > Metazoa > Chordata > Chondrichthyes > Torpediniformes > Narcinidae > Narcine > Narcine bancroftii. The sequence continues at coordinate 85,611,560 of NC_091470.1, read as the reverse complement.
TATAGGCATTCTTCAAAGTTTTTGTAAAGACACTCGGGGCCTGGACTGTCTGGCTCTAGCATTTTAAATGAGATCTGTGCTGTGAAGTGTCTGTTTGTGACCTACACTAAAAAAAACCGCCACAATTTATCTCCTTTAAAATATATCTATATACAATAGAAAATATAACATAATCTGTCATACTTCAAATAAGTGAAGTGCAAGCAGCAAAGTTTTAGTTTAATTTGGGAATTAAGTTTGGTGAAGACATGGGTCGAAGGGCCTGCTCCTGTGTTTTAATGGTGTTGGAAACAGGATGTGAGGACAGAAGAGGGTCCGGGCCCAAAATCTTCATCACTGCTCAACCCATAGCATCTCCCCCACATATTTTTTTTAATTAAGGTATCTAATAGCCTGAATACACCTGAGATGCTAGGCAGGCTCGGGACTGGTCAGTACTTGGAGGGGAGACCACCTCAGAACACCAGGTGCTGCAGGTTCCCATGAGGGGCGTTGGTCAAAAGTTAAAGAATTTCATGTATGTCACATTCTAAATGTAGTATTACCTGACCATAATGGTACCTTTACCTTTAGATTTAAGTGGATCGAATGCGTCCATAGTAAATCCTAAGAGCTACCTGGCACTGATTGATCTACATCACTCCTGATGAAGGATTTCGGTTGCAAACGTCGACTGTCCGACCTGCTGGGTTCCTCCAACGCCTTTAGTGCGGCTCCATCCTCTCCACCCCCGCCCCGCCCCCAAGCCTCGTCCCGCTCTGCTTCTTGGAAAACATGCCGTCTTCGCCAAACTACATTTCCCATCGTGCCCCACGAACAATCCGCAACGTGCAACTTCCGGCACCCTGAGAGAAAACAACAACAACTTGCCCTCACCAATCCTCGAAATTAAAAAAAACAAAGACAGCTTTCTGGGAAATGCAGTCCCCCACCTCGAACCTCAAACCAACTTGCGGCCTTGATGAGATTCCAGCCTGAAACTTCGACCATCCCATTTCTCCCACGCAGCTGACAACCCACAAAAGTGCTGCCCGAAGTTTGTTTTTTTTTAATGCGGGGGAGGTTCAAATTCAGACAACCTCCGGGCGACTACAACTCCCGACGTGCGCCGCGCCCGACGCGCATGCGCGGTGACGCCCGGGGCCTGTGAGCGGTGGTGCTGGTCGTCGCGAGTGGACTTTCCGCTGCTTTCTCAGCCTCCGTCTGTTTATCTCCTCCGCTCCCTCTCATCCCCCCCCCTCCCCTCCCTCCCTCCCTTGATTGACGCCGGTCCATTTCTGCGCCCGTGGAGTTTTAAGTTTCGGGTCGACGGGCTCGTATTTCTTTCCTCCTTCCCCCCCCCCCCCCCCACCCCCGTCTCTCGGTTCTGTGCAAAGCATGAGCGACAACGATGACATCGAGGTGGAGAGCGACGTAAGTGCGGCCTCGGCCCCGCTGTGTTGAACTGACCGTCTTGTTTTTCATTCCTTCCACATCATTACACATTTCTTTTCCTTTCTCTGTAGTTACGGACTCCCCCCACCCCCACCTCACTCCGTCGATTTTTTTTGTGTATGAAGCGCCACCAGATTCTCGCCCTTTATGATCATTATGTCACTTGTCTTTTTTTCAGGAAGAACAGCCGAGGTTTCAGACAGCGGTACGTAACGGAGGATTAACATAAACCCCGTGTCGACGCTTTGTTTTTCCCATATTCCCAGCCAAATTCAATTATCCAGCACCATTCCGAATTTTTGTAGCAAAATTTCTGCCCCCCCCCCCACCTTTTTCTCTCTTGAGTGGTGTGTTTTTGGTTAAAATCTAGTCTGGCTGATGTGTTCAAGGAAGGCCACCGCCAACCTTGCACTGTTCTGCCCGACCGCCGGCCTCTCAAGAGAGAAATTCACTTCAGAGCAAAATAACAGCGCTCTGGATATTGAAACGTACCGAAGTGAGGCTTTTTTTTTAACCACGAAAGAACCCTGGTTGTCCTAGATGTTTTTGTTTCTTTCTCCCCCCCCCCCCCCACCTCCCGGGGGGAAGAATTTGCTTCTCCACTGTTCAGGGTAGATCCATTTTTGCCTCGGCGCCCTTGTGCGGAAGCTTGAAAATGACTGCAATTGATTGCATTTTCCCCCCTCTTTCTAACCCTAACCCACATTTTGTGGGTCCCACCTTCTTTCCCCAGCCCGTTGACACGTCGAAACCCCGAGAGAAAAAAGGCTTGGAAAGATAAACGCGAGAAATTCGTCGTGACGCTTTCTTTCTACCCCCCCCACCCCCTCCTTTCCTCTCTTGCAGTTGTGTAAATGTATTTCATCCAGTGTCTTCGGATGAGCAGCTGCTGAACAGGATTCTTTACTCGTGTTCTTCAAGAAACACTTTAAAAAGATGAATAACAAATGTAAATAGTTAATTCAGATGTACGAGGTTTTTGTTTGGATTGTGGGTGTATAACACAAAATGGACTCCAGGAAGTTTGTATACATCATTCTTCATCCGTTCACAAAACAGTTTCCTTTTCGAAGTTTTTAACTTGCTTTCCCTCCAGGATCTGCCAGGATATCCAAAGTCTATAAAATCAATGAAATTTAAAAAAAAAAGAGATCTTGGAACGATGTAGCTCATTTTGTGATTATACAGCATAGTCTACATATGACATTTGCATGATATCAACCAGATTGCCTCTTTAGTATCCAGCTCCTTGTCAGATTTGTGAATGTTGTCCAGTTGTAGGCCCTGGGGATGTTCCAATTTAGGAGAAAACATAATCGCTTTAATGAAATCTAAAAACTTATCAGAATGTCAGCAGAGTTGAGGGCGTGTCAGGAGTCTGCAATCTTGCTGTTGGATTTCCTGAAAATAAGGGAGTGCGTTAAGATGATTTGGTTTTGTGGAAATGTTGGTTCATAATATCACCCATAATTGAGATAAACTTTATCAGTAATTACAGTAACATTAAAATTTGGGTAATTTTGGAGAAATTGTCATGGAAATTGAATAGGCCTGCTTTTTTGTGCTGACTGAGGGGCAGTGCCAATCCTTCACCTACTGCAAGTATACATTTGGAGTGAAATAAATGTGGTGCTCCAAATAATTTGAAGGATTGCTCAATTCAGGAGTTTTATAAACTTTAAGTAGGTTGTAAATTAATTGCAGCCTGTACTTTAGAACATTTTTATTTTCCTGCGTTCCAAAACAATTTCAAGCCTTATCTAAATTGCAGTAGGACTGTTTGTGCATTTTTACATTTTCCTGGTCTTGATTTTCAATTACAAAATCTTTTTATAAAGAAAAACTTGGTATTGGATTCACCCAGGCAAATGTCACAGGTAATATTTTCCACCAACCTCCTTCATAGTTGTCAGATCATTTATAGATTGGGTTAATTTTTCCAAGATCCAAAAACCTGATGATGTGAGTGCTCATTTACTATATATCCACGGCCTCCTGGCATCTCAGATCTGCAGACAAATTAAAGTGAAACTTCATGTTGGAAATCTGAAATAAAAACAAATTGTTAGGATTCTCAATAATTAAAGCAGTATCTAAGGATAGAGAAAGGAAACTGACACAGGCACTTTGACCTAAAACAGTTTCTGTTTTAATAGATGCTTCTTGAGTGTTTTCATTATGTTGTTATGGCTGGCCCTTTATTCTGATTCTTGTCCTGGTTCTTGACACCAATCAGGGAGTGAGACTTTCAGAATTTACCCTTGAAGAATCTTGTGGTTCTTGAATGATTAGATTCTTTCTCTTCAATTTTCCAGTGAATCTGCATATCTTTCATGTACTGTCAGTAAATTTAGCTGCTGTGAATTGCCCCTTGTGTGTGGTTAATATATAGTGGGGAAGGAGGTGGAGTTGATGAGAATGTGGGAAAAATATAATTGTTTTACTGTAGATTGGTCGTTGGTGCTGACTTTAGGCAGAAGGTCTTGTTTCCATGCTGCATTACCTTAAAACCCACCCGAGCAATGCAGTGATCCTGAGTAAGGATTATTGCAGGACCTTAAAGTAAAATTTGTTCCTTCTGGATACAAAAGCTGTAGGACTCCAGCCCAAATCATTGACAATTCTTTTTCTCCCACGGATGCTGCTCAATCCACTGAGTTCTTCCATCAGTTTGTCTTTTGCTTCAAGACTCCAGATTTGCTTTCTTTGAGTTTTAGTTTTCCACACTAAATTGGTCTTCCAAAATATGATCAAGACTATTTTTTTTAAAAACACGCTTCCAATGTCAGTAGATGTGCAGGAGCAGTACAGAAATGAAACACTTTTTGCTTTAACGAGTATGAGATTTACTAATTACCTCCAATTATAGCTGAGTTCATAAATTTAAAGTCACTAACTCCTGCCTGTCCACTGGTATGACTACAATTGTCCTTTTTTCACTTCACTGTATGTACTGATATTTGAGATCAGCACAGTTTTGACAATACTTTTATTCAGCATTTCCTCGTCATTATACAAAATTCTAAATAGAAAATTGAAAGTGGAAAGAATTAAATGAAATAATAATCGTAGGTGTAAATGTTAGTTTTATTGAACATAAACACAGAGGGGGTAGGTAAATTGTACAGCATGGGCTCGTGGGCCGAAATGGCTTGTTACTGTGCTGTATGTCTAAAAAATTTTTAAATTACATTGACCTTGCTACATGCCATAAGCTTCTACCATTCAGAATCACACTTTATTTTCATGAACATGTGTTACAAAATTCATTTTGCAACAGCATTACAGGTGCAAAATTACTAAACATTTATATTTTTTAAATTAATAAATAAATCGGTGAAAAGGTGAGGTAGTGCTTGTGATTCATTGTCTCTTCAGAAATCTGATGGTGGAGGGGAAGAGGCTGGTTTTGGACTGCTTGGTATTAATTTTCAGGATCCAGTATCTCCTTCCTAATGGTAGCAGTGAGAGGATGGCGTGGCCTGGAAGATTAGGGTCATTGATAATAGAGGCCAATTTATTGTGACACAACCTCTTGACAATTCTTCTATAATTGCATGTTGCTCTTGTCATTCTGCATTTCTAACTAATTTTTTTTTGGTATGTGCCAGTGGATTTGATGGTGAAGTGATTTATGTGATTGGGGTGTGTGATACTTGCAGCTAGTTTGTTTTTTAAAAAGCTTGAGCCTTTTAGAGAGCAGAACATTATTAAAAACAGTCTGTTCAAGATTTTTTCCTCTCTGATATATGTTCCTCGTATTACATATATTGGAGTATTACATATAATGCAATTACCATGTTCCTCTTATTACCTGCTCCTTTCATTACAGGAGAACCTATATATGAATTTTAATATTTCTTCTTTCCCCTTGTGATATTTTATTTCAGTTTGAAATCGTGCTTATTAATATAAATATGTCAATGTTAGTAACTATCTTTTTTTCATTAATTTGAATGGTATAATGATGAATAAACTTTGATTATAGATGCCAGTTTAAGTTTCAAGAAGTGCTGGAATTCTATTGTGGAAAGACTGGATTAAACTATTATTTCCTGTCATGTTTCTCAGAAATAGCATGTTATTTTTATGCATATTGATCAAAGTGGCAGGTGATGGCTAGATTTTAATTTGTCAAAATTTCTTAATTGAAAACTGGTTGCTTTTTAAAAAAAAAATCTTGAAGTTAAGACTGAAAATTAGCAAAAAATATTGTTGTATGGGATTGTTAAAATGCCAGGATTTATGACTTGCTTCATTGAACCACTGTAGTCCATATGATGACACACCTGTGATGCTGTGGGGAAGGAAGTACCCTGATTATCTTCTTGAAGTAAAGAATTCCCAGTTGAGATAGTTAATGGTGATACCGTTTGTTCTTTAGTACTAGTGCACTACATCCCATTGGGGAAACCTTGAATCTGGAGATGGTAGATGGGGTGCCAGTCAAGCAGATTGCTCTCTCCTGCATGTTGTGAACAAGTGATTTGGAAAGCAATCTGCACAAATTGTTGTATTCCCTCAGGCTTATCACTTCCTATGGTGAAGCTTTGAGCAGTCTGTTGGGTAAGATTCTTACCACACATTACCCAATCTCTCTACTGTTTATGTGGCTGCTTTGGTTAAGTTTCTGGTCATTGTTGATCTGAAGGTTTGGTAATGTAAGGCTGAAAGTCAGATAGAAATGGTTAGATTGTCTTATTTGGAGATGGTCACCCTGAGAAAGTGGGTTTTGGGAACATGATTTGAATTTCTTCAGCTGATTGTCAAATAAACTTGGAATGTTGCCAATTCAAAATATTATCAAAATGTGCTGAAATCCATTAAACTTTTGTTTATACTTTTAGGAAAATCAAATCATGAATGCCACTAAGTTTGCAACAGTAAAAGACATTTTAAAATTGACATGAAAGTATACTTTAAAGAATGATAATTGTCTTTCAGGCAGACAAACGAGCACATCACAATGCATTGGAGCGTAAACGGAGGGATCACATCAAAGACAGCTTTCACAGTTTACGTGACTCCGTACCATCACTCCAGGGGGAAAAGGTTGGTGTTCAACTTAACATACTGGCACCTTTTATTTTGTTTTATATTCCCATTCTTGTCACTTCGTTGCACACAGTTCAAGCTTCAATTAATATATTTGCTTTAAAATGTTATGCAGTACACAAAAGTGCTGGAGAATCTAAGCAGGGCACGCAGCATCCTTTAAAAAGTTATGCTGTTTGTGACACATCAGTGCCATTCATCAAGACAGCCATTGTGGCTTTTCCACTCATTCCTGTCATTTCACTGAGCAAGACTCATCACAGAATATACCAAATTTATCATGTACATTTATAACTTGAAAATTGTTACTCATTACCTCTTTGCCCTTCAGCTGTAACATAATGTGATCATGTATACAGTATAATGCCATTCTATTGAATATCTTTACTGTTTGGGCATTACTTCAAAATAAGTACTTTTTTTTGGAAGTATTGTGAAAGTGTGGCACAAATTTGTGGGAATGGTACCAGGGCTAAGAAGGGTTAAATTATAAATAGAGTTTTAAGAAGAGATATTTATTGTTGAAAATGGAAGATTAGGAAATTAAGTCTTGCTGTGGAAGGAGATCAGAAGATTTGAAAGGGTGTAAAATATTTGTTCTGCATCTGGAACAAGGGTAAAAAATTTCAAGAGTAAGCTTTCCAGATTAGGATTGACATCAGGAAGAACTCCTCAGAAAGAACGGTGTAACTCTGCCAAAATATTTTTAAAAGGAGACGATTGAAACATTTAAAATTTGATATTGATATGCCTTTTCCATAAAGGTCTTCAGGGCTGAAAAATGGTGAAACCATTATAGTCAACCAGAATTGGATGCCTATTGCTATCCATGGTCAAATAAAATTCCCTTAATTTTGCAATCAATTATCCCAAATCTCAGATGTTCTGCATGCATCAACTATTGTACCAAGAGACAATGACCACAGACATTCCACCATTTTTCCCATTATTCTTTCATCTATTATGTATTCAGATGCCCCATTTGCCATCAAAATTAATTACCTTGCACTTGGGACAGAATTCCATCCATTTAATCCATGTGTATATTCCTGTAGCCAAGAACTATCTTCTCCAATTTTTTTGTTTTCAACAAATTTTCCAATTATGATTCCTCCATTTAGTTCAACTCACTTCAATATTTCTTGAAGCAAAGTGATCATTAATGAGTCCTACAAAAACAATCAATAAAATTCCCATTGACCACAATCTTTTGTCCCCTGACACTGTCAGCCTTTTGTTTCACCTGCCAGTTTCCTTAATCCTCCCAATCAATTTGCCATGTTGATTTCTATCAGATGTGCTGTCACATATCAACCACATCAGAAGAAATGGGTAAATAGAATTTTGAACAGTTAGCCATGTTCATATTTTATCTATTATCACATCTGATTGACTGACCCACTAGTGTGATGTTTCTTTGTTCATTGTTAACATAAGACTTCAAGGGAATAAAGGAAGAGCTGGGCAATTTGCTTACTTTTCCATTTCAAAAGATAATGGCTGATATTTTAACTCATTGCCATCTCCCTCCATTGACTTCCTATATGAAAGAAACCATTCCATTTGTCTTCACTTTTTAGCCCCAATTTTCAAGGTAGAGAATTACAAATTCACAACATCTGGGAGAGGAAAAAATCTCACCTCTGCTTTAATGCTTCTGTGACCTGCTGTTCTAGACAGGGGAAATATCAGTCAACCATTTTATTTTCTGGTGTGAAGCACCTGCCATCTCTGAACTTTTGCTGCATTCCCTCTCTTGCCATTTCATCTTTGGATGAGGGGATCAGACCTGTACACAGTTATCCAGATGCAATTTAACCAGAGCATTAAATAATTGTAACAGTGTCCTTCAATTTCTTTTTTTGTGGCTATCCCTCGTAGTCGAGGATGACGGCCTTCATTCCGTTGATCCACAACGAAGACACCTGTCCGTTTATTTGTTTAATTTGTACTTGATGTTGCACTAACATTCCAAAGAGCGCACGATACTTCACAAATCCACTAATTCCACTGACATGAAAGCCACGACGATTGGAACTGATGGATTTGTTGCAGCCTTCGTCTGCCTTCGCAGCTTTTGAGTTTAGAGTAACTTCGTCTGCTTGTTCTGCTACCATGGAGAAGTAGGCATTACACCAAAATGAATAATAAAAAGTACAAATAATATTTGTTGCAGCAGGCACAATACTAATAAGTAAACTAGTTTTAAGAATTTGTTTTTCTTGATGCCATTTCAGGAATAAATGTGTGTAGGGCACTAGTTCTCTGGTCCTTGGGTTTGTTACAGGTAGTCTGCAACACAATGATGACGAACATTATATAATACAAATATAATAAACAAGTAATATGTTAAAAAAAAAGTTGTAAATTTGATACTTGCAAATTTATAAAATATTCCCATCAAAATGAAAAACCAATCCTGTCAGTCATACAGGAAGGAGCTTGAGCTCACCAGCAAACCACCCCCACTAGTGAACCCTTGGATTTGGTCCAGTGTTTTTGGTTTCCAGTAAGTAAAGGGGTAATAAAAGATGGCCTATAGCTGATAAACAGAAGGTTAAGAAGCACCAGTGAAGGGTGTTGGAGAGATAAGAGAGAATCAAGTTGCTAGAAGGGGTTATGAGAGTTGCAGAAATGAGGCAAGCTAATGCCATTAAGATGTTGAATTGGCTATGATGCAGCTTTGTGCTTGGAACTAGTAGCCAAAATGCAGGTGGTCATTACTGCTGTTTTTTTAAAAAATAAGGCAGGACTGATGTGGTTGATCAAGGTTTTTGCATATTTTTCCCATTGCTTTGTGAAAAGAGGTAAATGAGAATAGTTTACTGTTTTATAAAATCAGTAATGATTAATTTCAGCTGCATTTAACAAAGTATATAGAACCACTATGAATAAGTTCAACTGAAGACCAGTAAGATGCCTTGTTTAATTTAGTTTACAATTAATGATGTGATCTAACCATGGAAAAACAATTCAATATCCATTCAATCCAATTATACAAATTGTTTTGATTTTAGATTGTCATAGCATGAGAAGTATTTTTGTGGAATTTCGATTTATTTTATTACATTGAAAATTAAACTTGTGAAACTGAAAATGTGGGTCTTCAATTGGAAAAGTATCTCCTTTTATAGATGCTGTCAACCCTGCTGAGAGCTTCCCGCAGTTTCTAATTTTAAATTGCATTCTATTTCACTTTGAAATTGTCATGTGTTAAAGGTGTATGGGTTTGCATCGTGCATGCACTAAGGAATGCCCTATCAGCTGTAACTTTACCCTAAGTTTCACAAGGATTCTGTTTTATTTTCATCCCATCTCCACCAAACTTCCTGTTCAATTTATTGCAAAATATATCAAATGAGAAAAAAAATGAAAGTAAAAGCTTGGTTAGAAAAACCTAATTAAGACTCTTCAGTGACGAGACTTTTGCTGAAGTGGGTGAGGGAAAGTATTTGTTAAACTCTTATTTTTTATGAGACAGGTGCCTTTAAGGAAATCCATTGTTCAGATGTATTTATTATGTATACACAGTGAAAAAATTGAGAGCTGTAATTTGTTATAGCTGAGATTCCTTGATGAGTATATGTGTTACAGCCTGCTAAACACACCCTTACCTGGTGCAGGTAGCTGATTTTTATCTTCCGTAGAGCAGCTGCTTCTGAACTGATTAGTACTGCTCTTGGCCATGTGGAGTTCCAGTAATAGCAAACTATTGAGAGGGACAAAGTTCTGGTTGGGCATGACAGGCCCAATTCTCAGCAGATGTGTTACCTGGCTGGGTGGACTAGGGGTCTAAACCCAGGAATCACGATCCCAATTTACAGAACACAATGTGTTGAACTGAGCTAGAGAGAATGTTGCAGAATTCCCGCCTGTAAGAGTTTAGAAAAGCCATTCTCAACTGGGGCCATATGCCTCTTCTGAGGACCACAGCATATTTGGGGGAAGCCTTGGACTGAAAATCATGAAAAAAAAAAATTTATGTAGTCGGTAGGAGAGAAAAATATAGAAGAAACCAACTAAACTTGACTGCTTCACAAGGGGGCCTATAAACTGAGCAGTCCTAAGAGTTGAGAATGGCTGGTTTGGAGGCCATGTCAAATATATCAACAGATTTATTCTCATGGCATCGAGGTACAACGAGAGGAAAAACTATTTTGAGGATCAGCTATGATTACTTTTAATCATGGAGCAGGCTCAAGGTGACACAAGATCTGCTATTATTTTTCTTCCCATCAATTGTACTAGCATAATGAAACAGACCACCAGTCTTAGCTGTTGAAAATTGAATGTTTGTTGATATATCTTAACAAAATTCAAGATTCAATTTACTGTCATGTAATAAAGACATTGCATTATTGCACAGAATTTATTTGCAAATAAAGACAATGCAATATGACACAGATGAAATTTATTTTTGTCTGTCGAAAGGCAGACAGATTCACCATGGGGGGGGAGGTAGGGAGGGTGGGATGGGAGGAGGGGGGTGGAGAAAATGACACTATATATTTGAAAATGAAAATGTATGTATCATGGTCAATGTGGTTTATGGAGTGAAAAATTAAAAAATTTAAAAAAAAAAAAAAAGCACCTCTTATCTTCAGAGATGGAAGCAACGAGTGTCTGTGGATTCGGCTCCCGCAGCCATACAGAGTCCAGTCCAAATCATCATCAGCCCAAGCTCCAGATCCGAACCTCTGACACAATCAGGAACCCTTCAATGCCTCAGCACCCTCTGGCATCCCGGCCTTGAGCCAGTCTCCAACGGTCTACACCCCAGTATGAATCCCTCAACTGAAGACACCAGCAGTCCACAGCCTGTGTGGGTTCCTTGCCTCGAGTAACCAACAGCCTGCTGCCTGTGTTTCTTCAACCACAGAGCCCCTCACTGGTCTGCCTTTGTGGACATCGATCTGTGGGTTGACTTCTCTGCTTCCTTTTAAATGGTTGGGTGGGTGGTCTCCCCGTTTTCTGGTGCCAATCTTGGAGTCTGTAATCCCTTGTGGCTACTGCCAATCATAGACACCACCATCTTGGGCGTAGACCCTGTGGTTGCAGTATTTTTAAATAAAGCCACCATTGGCTCCAGTTACAAAGACTGTTTGGAGCTGATAGCATTCAGTCTGGGCAGTTGGATCCCTCAGGAGCGCTGTAATTCCTCTACCCGCAGGTCCACACCTGCGGCAGCAGCTCCAGCAGCGTTGAAATGATGGAGATATTCTGTAGATTAGGCAGCATCTGTGATTAACATCTCAAGTTGTTTCCGGAATCATTTTTTTTGCTTTTGAGTAATTAAAATAATTTGGGTGCATTTAAATTAACTCAAGTTAAAATTGTAAATGCAATGTTTGTTTTGAAGTGCAAGATATTTGAACTTCCAATTATTTAAATCGACATATGCAGTTCCATGCAGAGACTTGTCTGTGCAGAGACTGTTTTGTGAAAAATTGATAAATTTGGTGAAAAATAAAATTACTTTTTCCATCATTTGGTGTGATGAAACAATTTTGTAATGTGTTTTTTTGATTTTGATCTTTTGGTTAAAATGAAAATTACTGGCTTCCTATTTGAACCATTTCCTTCTTGTATTGTGCAATAATTGTTTGGCTACTCTTTTGATAACATCTATAAAGGGATAAATATGAATAATTCATTGAATAGTCATCTTTATAGGAATTTGTTAGCATTGAGTATGTTAGAACAGGTAAAAGCTTGAATTATGATTTAACGTTTGTGCAATTGTTTGCATGTCAGTTTTTTTTTGTTAACTAGTATAATGATCCAATACACCATTCATAAACTCATTACAAAAGCACCTCAAGTAAAGCAAGAGGAGTCGCCAAAGTCGTCGTTAATTTTAGTTACCCATGCAAGATGCTTGTTGTTTGACATGAACAGTGCAGTCAGCCCTAGACATGAATTTACTATAATAGGTAATTGCTTTGGAAGGAAAATAATCTTGAACTGTGATCTTCATAAAAATGACTAAGCTTCTGTTGATGCTCTGATTTAGACAGTACTGCAAATGTGACATTTATCTTCAATCTAAATTGGCTCTGAATTGAGAAGGGCAGCTAATTGTCAACCTCCTGGATATTAGTAAAGTAGATGGGTTTGTACAACAGTCCAGCAGTTTCAGTCTCATCATTGCTGTGAATAACAATTTCTAATTCTAGGCTTATTCAAATTAATTTAAATTTCTCAACTGTCATGTTGAGATTTGAATTTGTGGCTCTGAATATAGTATTTTAATCCTTCGATTGCTGCATCTTGCATTGGTATTCAAGCACTTGGTTATATGGGCAACATAATACTACTGAGTTTCTGCATGGCATATGGTACAAAATTGTTGAGTACACATGACATTTTTTGGCTTGAAGTCAAATTTGGGATTGTGTGAGAAAGCGATGAGTTAGATGATAAGTTGTGGTTTTAATGAATGGGATATTTTGAGGAGCTGTTAGACTTGAGTCCCATTTCTTATTTGGATATTTTTAAGCTTTAGTCTATTTCCCATATTTCAGATGTAAAAACCAATAAGGTGCCTCATTTAAGATTCTTGATTTTTTTAAATCATGTTTATTCCTTTTCCTTGAAAGCTTGAGATGCTTTTTGATATACGTCAAGTCGCCATTGTGGACTGCAGCAATCTTAGTTCATCACTGTGGGAACTATGTGCTCCTCTAAGATACTAAAAGACGTGACCATATTGGAGACCAAAAAAAATCAATATTGAATTGGCAAATTTCATTCTTTGACCACGACATTTTGCTACCTTGATGGAATGAAGATTTGTACTTGGATTGATAGCACAATGCTTCAGCAACTTTAATTTGCACTTTTACTTGAATTTGTTCCAATAGGCATCTCGTGCCCAAATCTTAGATAAAGCTACAGAGTATATTCAGTATATGAGGCGGAAAAACCACACGCATCAACAGGACATAGATGACCTGAAACGACAAAATACTCTGCTTGAGCAGCAAGGTAAGAGTGTTTTGTATTAGGAGTTTTGGAACAAAGATTTTTTACAATTTGATTCCTCCATATGGGAATTCTTGCTAAAATCTTGTCCACTGATCCATTTAGCTTGCAATGGATACTCAGTTTAATGCACTTAAGTTTTCTGCAGACACAAATACATTAAGATTAACACTCCATGTGCACTTGTCCTCACCTTCCACCCAACCAGACTCCATATCATCCTCTGCAATTTCCGCCACCTACAACACGATATCACGGGACACATCTTCCCCTCTCTGTCTTCCGCAGGGACTGCTTCCTTCGTGACTCCCCTGTCCACTCATCCCTTCCTATTAATCGTCCTCTTGGTACCTACCCATGATCACAGGAAATGCTACACATGTGCCCACACCTTGTCCCTCACCACCATTCGGGGCCTCAAACAATTTCCAAGCGAAGCAAGACTTCACTTGTGAATTTGCAAAAGTCATCTTCTATGTCCAGTGCTCCCATTGTGGCCTCGTCTATAATCGGAGAAACTGGGCGTGGACTGAGAGATTGCTTAATTGAACACCTTCACTTTGTCCGCTGTAATAGCGGGCATCGCCTAGTGGCAACCCATTTCATTTCCCCACCCCATTCCCATGCTGACATGTCTGTCCATGGTCTTATACACTGCAAAACCAAGACCACTCTCAAATTGGTGAAACAGCACTGGAGCGGCACAGTTAGCATAGCATAGTGGTTAGTGCAATGCTGTTACAGTGGTAGTGATAGGGACCAGGGTTTGAATTCTGTGCTGTCTGTTCTCCCCATGTCTTTGTGGGTTTTCTCCGGGGGCTCCGGTTTCCTCCCTCTGTCAAAGCATACAGGGGGTTGTAGGTTAATTGGGTGGGTGGCACGAGCTTGTAGGCCGAAATGGCCTATTACTCTACTGTATGTCTAAATTTTAAAAAAACCTTGTATGTCATCTGAAAACTACAACCAGAAGGCATTAACATCAATTCTTTCAGTTTAACTTAACAACCCCCATCTCTCTCCCCTCTCTCCCCTCTCTCCCCTCTCTCCCCTCTCTCCCCTCTCTCCCCTCTCTCCCCTCTCTCCCCTCTCTCCCCTCTCTCCCCTCTCTCCCCTCTCTCCCCTCTCTCCCCTCTCTCCCCTCTCTCCCCTCTCTCCCCTCTCTCCCCTCTCTCCCCTCTCTCCCCTCTCTCCCCTCTCTCCCCTCTCTCCCCTCTCTCCCCTCTCTCCCCTCTCTCCCCTCTCTCCCCTCTCTCCCCTCTCTCCCCTCTCTCCCCTCTCTCCCCTCTCTCCCCTCTCTCCCCTCTCTCCCCTCTCTCCCCTCTCTCCCCTCTCTCCCCCCCTCTCCCCCCCTCTCCCCCCCTCTCCCCCCCTCTCCCCCCCTCTCCCCCCCTCTCCCCCCCTCTCCCCCCCTCTCCCCCCCTCTCCCCCCCTCTCCCCCCCTCTCCCCCCCTCTCCCCCCCTCTCCCCCCCTCTCCCTCTCTCTCCCCCCTCTCTCTCCCCCCTCCTAGCTCTGCATTCATAAAGCTACTCCCCTCCCCTAATCAATTCTCAGATTTATCTCTCCTGCCCTCCCTTCCACCTATGTCCTCTTGACCGTGCCCTGTGCTCCACCCCCTGCCCCTCATTCTCTCTCTCCCGCCCCCGCCCCCTTTTTTATTCAGATGTCTGCATACTCTTTGCTCACATCTTGATGACGGGCTCATGTCCAATACAGTATGTCTGCCCCCTCATGGACACCGCGAGAACTGCTGAATTCCTTCAGCACTTTTGAATATTAACTTTAAGATGGCAACTGATGATCTACAGAAGATTTATCCAGAACTAAACACACCATTTTAAGACCAATAAGTATTTAAGACCATTAAAATTAACATTTCTCCCAAGGCAATAAAAGATGGGACTAATTTTATTTGTTCCTATTACTTTCATTGTAAAGGCTTCTTAATTTTTATTAATACACCTGTGTTGTACAAAGACACCAATTGTGGATTTGTGTTGAAAGACATTTGGATGAAAAAGCCTTCATTTTGAATTAATGTGAATGTGGAAATTTCCTCCATGTTTAGAGACTTAAAGATTCAATTTATTGTTATGTAATAAATATTATACAAAATTTGTTTTCATCTGCCAAAGGGCAGAAATTGCCTGAAGGGCCTCTTGCAGTCAGAGAAAGAAAAGCTATAAAACCTGTCACCATACAGGTATGTCCATGGATTTGCCTTCAGCACTGCCTCTGAGGCCACAGAGTCCAGTCCAGACCATCGGCAATCCAAGCTCCAGATCTGAACCTCTGATATGATTAGGAACCCTTCAGTGACCTCGGCACCCTCTTGCATCCCAGTTGTAATACCTAGTACCCCTTATCCAGTCTTGAGCCAGGCTCCAGCAGTCCACAGCCCAGTGTGAATCCTTCAAACTCAGTCGCCAATAGCCCACCGCCTGGATGGGTTCCTCGCCTCGAATCGTTAACAGCCCATTGCCTCTATTTTCTTCAGCCTCAGAGCCCGTCACTGGTCTGCTGCCATGGACACTATTCCCACAGAGTCATCACCTCTGCTTCTCCTTCTCAAACAGGGGGTGGTTTTGTTTTCTGATGCCCTGCACCAGTACTCTGCTTCCCTGGAGTCTGTAATCTCATGGCTACTGCCGATCACAGGTTTCCCCCACCTTGGGTCAGACCCAGCAATTGCAGTATTTTTTAAATAAAATCACCATTGACACCATTTACAGGCTGTTTAAACCCTGTACAGAACTGACTGAAGTTGGGGTGGGCAGTTGGACCTCATGGGAATACTGTGGCTCCACGGATCCACACCAACGACAGTGCTCTCATTGCAGCAGCTCTGGCAGCGTTACCATTTTTCTAAGTCCTGCCCTCTTATCCACCTATGTTCTCTTGGCTGTGGCCTGCGGTCCTCCCCTGCCTCTCCTTTCATCCTCTCCCTTGGTCTCCAATGAGGATTTCATCAGCTGAGCTCATTTTGAATGCAGTCTATATAAAAGTATTGGATTTGACTGAATAATGAATATTGCATAACATGTTTCCAATGCTTCTTCATTAAAACAGTAGGAAAAGCTTGAAAGTGGATATAAATTGCTTTTCTTCCAAGTGTTATCAGAATGAATTTACAAATAAACAATTTGACACGGTAGAAGAGCAGAAATATACAGTTTGCTGTGTTCATATTTTTAAATTTGCATTAATGTATATCCTGGCTGTGGCCCTCTCATTCACACTGGTTCTAAGAAAAAAAAGTTTCTAATCATTAAAGTTTTGAAGCAGAAGTTGCCAACATTTTCATTTTGCAGCAATGAAAAGGAGCAGTTGCCTTATTAAAGAACTGGCTTCAGTTTCTATTTACCTGGAGTTATTTACATTAATACCCTTAATACTCCAGTGAAGAAGCAGGGTATATTTAATTAATTATGCATGCAAGAAAACAGTAAAATATTTGCTATCATCTGTAATAGAATACTCCTGTTTTATCTTTTATATCTACACTATGACTGAAATACTTTCACAGCTTCATGAATTAAATCCATTCAGCTCTTTAAGCTTTCATCGTGTGCAGCAGGGACTGGATAAAGGAATGTGTATGCCAATTTAGCCACTTGGTGAAAGTACTTTTAAGTGGTCACATTATTACTTAAATATCAACAAGTAAATCAAAAATCTGACAATGGTATTTTTTTTAAAAAAAACCATTATGATTTAATTTAGCCACAGAAGAGTATTCTCAAACACCAAGTAAATTGGGAAACATTCATTTGGTATTTAAGCTTATAATTTCCGGTGGCTACACAGATCATACCTGAGCACCATGGTGTCTTTTACTGCCCACACCCCCCACCCCCCATCACAAATAAAACTGCAGATCCCTTGAAATAGTTTTCTCAACTGAAAACGAGATACAGAATATCCAGGTTTGTCTTCCATACTTGGGAATCAAAACTAGGTTTTTCATTAATGGCTCCCTGCATCACAGCTACAGGTTTCAGTGATTAATCAGGCTTTAATTCAACTGTATCAGTATTTCAACTGAATTCAAATGTTCTTGTTATTCATTACCATAATTGTGTGATGCAAAATTAAAGATGATATATTTTTAAGCCTTTTAGACCATAAAAGTTGGGAATAGAGCATTTGGCCCATCAAGGGGGCTCTGCCATTCATATCATGGCTGATATAGTCCTCCTTTCAGCCCCATTTTCCTGCCTTATCCCATAAACTTTGATACACTGATAAAGAATGTGTCAGCCTTCACATTAAACTTATTCAGTGACAGTCTCCACATCTTTCTGTGGCAACAAATTTCACAGATTCACCACCCTGTGGCAAAACAAATTTATCCTCATCTCTGTTCTAAACGGATGTCCTTTCATTCTGAGGCTGTTCCCTTAGGTCCCAGACCTTCCTGCAACTGAAACCATCTTCATTTCCACTCTATCCAGCCCTTTCAATATTCAGTAGGTTTTAATTTCCTTCTAAACTCCAGCGAATACAGGCCCAGAGCCATTAAACGGTCCACACATGTTAACCCTCGAACAATTACGGCACAGAAACAGGCCGAACCATTTTTTCCTAATCTCACTGACCTGCACCCAGCCCATTGCCCTCCATACCTCGCCCATCCATGTACTTGTACAAATTCTTAAATGTTAAAATTGAGTCTGCATTTACCACTTCAGCTGGAAGCTCATTCCATATTCCCACCACTCTACGTGTGAATAAGTTTTTCCCTCTTGATTCCCTAACCACACATGTCAAACTCAGGCCCGCGGGCCAAATTTGGCCCGTGATATAATTATATTTGGCCCGCAAGATCATATCAAATATGTATTAGAGCTGGCCTGCTGGCCGCCGTGCCAGTATAGTGCATGCACAGCTAATACTACAAATCCCAGAATGCTTTGCAAATGCGTTCGCGTCTGCCCGTTAATCGCCCCCACCTCCTCTCTTTACTCTCATTAGCATCTGCGACCTGTCGCCCAACTCACATGTAATAAACCCCTTACGAAAAATGGCCAAATGAAAGACAGAAAACAGGACCTTTCAAGACAGGTGGGAGGCAGACTATATGTTCATCATTTTAAAAGACAAACCTGTTTGTCATTGAAGCAAGTTGTTATTTTTTTGACTTGTTGGCTTGTGGAAAAAAATATATTTAAAAGGAGCTTAAAGGCTATAGAGAAATATTATTTATTGAATATTTTATTTCTAATTTGTTGATGCTTCTTCTGGAAAGAGTTTAACCAAAACTATTATTAAACATTTATTTTAATAAGAAAAAGTTTAACATTACATATGTTGAAAGAAGAGAAAACATGCAGATGTTGTTGAAAATTTTCAATAAATATTTAGTTCAGCCCACGACTTAGTCCAAGTTTTTAATTTTGGCCCTCTGTGAATTTGAGTTTGACACCCCTTCCCTAAACTTTTCGCCTTTCACCCTTAACCCATGTCCTCTGATTTGTATCTCACCTCCCCTCAGTGGAAAAACCCTATCTACATTTATCCTCATAATTTTAAATACCTTCATCAAATCTCCCCTCATTTTTCTACACTCCAGGGAATAATTTTCTAACCATTTTAACCCTTCCCTGTAACTCAATTGCTGAGGTCCAGGCAACATCCTAGTAAATCTTTACTGCAATCTTTCTATCTTATAGCTATCTTTCCTGTAGTTAAGTGACCAAAACTGCAC
Organism: Narcine bancroftii; assembly: GCF_036971445.1. Taxonomy (NCBI): domain Eukaryota; kingdom Metazoa; phylum Chordata; class Chondrichthyes; order Torpediniformes; family Narcinidae; genus Narcine; species Narcine bancroftii. Next base: position 85,592,382 of record NC_091470.1, on the reverse strand, counting down.
ACAATACTCCAAATTTGGCCTCACCAATATCTTATGCAACTTTAACATAACATCCCAAATCCTGTACTCAATACTTTGATATATGATGGCCACTAGGCCAAAAGCTCTCTTTACAACCCCATCCACCTGTGAAGCCACTTTCAGGGAATTATGTATCTGTATTCTTAGATCCCTCTGTTCTTCTGCACTCTTCAATGCCCTACCTCTGCTTTCTCAGTTCATCCTTCCAAAATGCAACACCTTACACTTTTCTGAATTAAACTCCCATCTACCATTTTTCAACACATTTTACCAGCTGGTTCAGATACCTCTGCAAACTTTTAAAACCTCCTTCGCTATCCACAATGCCTCCAATTTAGTGTCATCTGCAAACTATCATCCAGATCATTGATATAATGACAAACAACAATGGTCCCAGTGCTGATCCCTGATGCTCACCACTAGTCACAGGCCTCCAATCTGAGAAACAATCTTCCACCACTACTCTAGCTTCTCCCATCCAGCCATTGTTAAATCAAGTTCACTACTTCACCATGAATACCTAGCATCTGAACCTTCCTAAATAACCTCCCATGCGGGACCTTGTCAGTGCCCTTACTAAAGTCCACGAAGACAACATCCACGGCCTTCGTTGACTTTCCTGGTAACCTCAAAAAATTATAAGATCAGTTAAACACAACCTACCCTGCACAAAGCCATTTTGATTATTTATAATTAGTTCTTGGCTATTCAAATAATTGTATATCCAATCTCTTAGAACACATTCCAATAATTTACCCATTACTGAAGTCAGGTTCACTGGCCTATAATTTCCAGGATTACTTTTGGAGCTGTTTTTAAACAATGGAGCAATGTAAGCTACACCACACCAATGGCTAAGGATGTTTTAAATATTTCTGCCAGAGCCCTTGCAATTTCTGCACTAGCCTCCATCAAGGTCCAGGCCCTGGGAATGTATCACCCTTATTTGCTTTAAGACACCAAGCACCTCCTCCTCTTTAAACAATATAGGTTCCATGACCGCAATGCTTGTTTTCCTTACTTCCCATGGCTCCGTGCCTGTTTCCTGAGTGAATACTGATGAAAAAAAATGTTAAGATCTCCCCATCTCTTTTAGCTCCATACAAAGCTGAACTCTGATCTTCAAGGGGACTAATTTTGTCCCTTACTATCCTTTTTCTCTTAATATAACTGCAGAAACCCTTAGGAATTTCCTTCATATTGCCTGCCAAAGCAACCTTGTGTCTTTTAGCTTTCCTGATTTATTTCTTGATGTTTTTCTTGCTTTTTTATAGTCATCAAGAATCTCATTTGCTCCATGTTGCCTATACTGGTTATTCACTTCTCTTCTGAATCAGATCCCCAATAACCCTTGAAAACCAAGGTTCCCTATACCTTCTATCCATGCCTTTGATCCTGACAGGAACGTACAAACACTGTACTCTCAAAATTTCACCTTGTCCTTCACTTACCTCACACATCCTTTCTGGAAAACAAACTGTCCCAATCCATGCATTCTAGAACCTTTCTCATTTACTCAAAATTGATCTTTCTCCAACCTTTCTCCTATCCTTCTCCATAATTAACTTGAAACTAATGGCATTATGATCACTGAACTCAAAATGTTCCCCTAAACATACTTCTGTCAGCTGTCCTATCTCTTTCCCTCATATGAGATCAAGCATTGCACTCTCTCCAGTTGGTATCTTTATTGATTTAGAAAACTTTCCTGAACGCATTTGACAAGCTCCAAGCTATCCAGCCCCTTTCACAGTATGGGAGTCCCAGTTAATATGTGGAAAGTTAAAATCTCCAACTGTCACAACTTTTTTTTCCTGAAGCTGTCTGCTATCTCTCTACAGATTTTTTTCCTCCAATTCTTGCTAACGATTGGGTGGTCTATAATACAACCCAATGAGTGTGGTCATACCTTTTCTGTTCTTCAGCTCCACCCATATAACCTCAGTAGACAAGCCGTCTGGTCTGCCCTGCCTGAGCACAGCTGTAATTTTTCCTTGACAAGTAATACCACTCCTCCCCCTTTCATCTCCCCTCATTCTATCACGTCTAAAGCAATGGAAGCCTGGAACATTGAGCTGCCAGTCCTACCCCTCCTGCAACCAAGTTTCACTAATGGCCACCATATCATAATTTGACATGCCAATCCACGCTCTAAGCTCGTTTGCCTTTCCTACAATACTCCTTGCATTGAAATAGATGCACCTTAGAACATTTTCACCATGTTCAACCTGTTGACTTCAAAGGGTCCATGCAATTTTCACATCATCCTTCCCTCCTTCATTCCTCTCTCTGCTCTGTCACTCTAGATCCCATCACCCTGCAAATCTAGTTTAAACCCACTGGAGCAGCACTAGCAAACCATCCCGCAAGAATATTAGTCCTCCTCCAGTTCAGATGCAAAATGTCCCTTCAGAACATGTCCCACTTTCCCTGGAAGAGAGTCTAATAATCCAGAAACCTGAATCCTTCCCTCCTACACCCATGTCTTCAGTCATGCGTTAAGCTACATATTTTCCTATTTCTAACCTCACTAGCATGAGGCACAGGTAGCAATCCTGAGATCACAACCCTGGAGGTCCTGCCCTTTAGCCTAGTGTCCAACTCCCTGAACTCTCCTTGCACTGAGGTCAGTGATTATTTAACATTGTTGTTCAGCAGGGAGAAGAATGTGGAGTCTGGGTGGTTAAGAGAGGGGTGTTCTGATATTCTGAAGTACATTTGTATCAGGAAGGAAACATAAGAAATGCTGGCACACATTAAAGATACTAAATCTCCAGGGCTGCACTGCATCTATCTGAGGATGCGAAGATATAAAGGCAGATTACTGGGACTTTCACTGAGGATTTGCATCTTTGTTAGCTACCCTTGAGGTTGCAGAAGAATTGAGACAATGTTGTTCCCATTTCAAAAAAGGGCATTTGGTATCAGCCTGTAAGCTACTGGCTGGGGAGCCTTGTATCAGCGGTCGGAAAGGTGTTCGAGAAGATTCCGATGGACTGGATTTGTGTTCACTTGGAAAGGCAGGGACAGATGAGGAATCGTCGGCATGGTTTTGTGCAGAGACGATGACTCACAAATCTGAGTTTTTTGAGTTGACTAAGAAAGCAGATGAAGGCAGCTTCATGGTTTACAGACTTCAGTTTGGCTTTTGACATAGACCCACATAGTTGACAGGTCCAAAAGATTAGGGCACAAAGGATCTGAGATATATTGCAAACTGTCAATTTGGATAGGAAAGGTTAGAGGAATATGGGTGAACACAATCAAATGGGTCTAGTTTGGACAACTTCAATGGGATGGGCAATAGGGCCACTTTTTGTGTTGTAAACTATTCTAAACTTGGCTTAATGATGGTGGATGGGTGTTTTTCTGACCGGAAGTCTGTATCAAGTGGTGTATCATAATGATTGGCATTTGTACCTTAATTGCTTTTGTATGGCTTCATTGAGAATGTCGATTGTCTGAGAACTTCAAATTGGTGGTCATAGATTGTGAAGAAAGTTGTCTTGGGATGCAGAGGTACAAAGATTAGCTGAGAAATGGGCAGAGCGGTGACAGATTTTATTTAATCCAGTTAAGTATGAGATTGCTCACTTTGTCCTACCAGAATTTGATTTGCAGGATTGTGTGGCAGGGACCTTGGAAGTATTCACGTAGAAAGAGACCTTGGGGTGCACATTCCTCTCCACCTGAAACTAGTAACATGGGTGGATCAGTAGTGAAAAAAAGACATTTTGTATATTAACCTCAGGTTGTGGCAATGAGCAGGAATGGAGAAGTTATATTGCAGCGGTACAAAAGATTGGTTGGTCTGCATTTGAAGTATTATGTACCATTCTGGTCACCACAGTTCAGAAGGATATGTCAGCACTAAAGAGAGTGCAGAAAATATATCACCAGGATGTGGCTTAGAATGGGGAGCTTAGTTACATGGATAGGCTGGGTTCATCCTCATAGGAGGTTGAGAAGTGACCTGAGAAGCTCATAGAAATTATGTGGGGCATAGATGATCAGTCCTTTTCCCGGCTTCAGGTAATTGAGGACTCAAGAGCAGAGGTTTTAATCAGGAAAGAAATTTGATGGATCAGTTTGTCTATACGTAGAGTGGTGGTCATCTGGAATGAGCTGCCAGAGGGTTGTGGAAGCTACATTTTTTTTAGAAAAAGCTTTTGGACAATTACTTGGATGAGAAAGATAGCCCTAATGCAGACAAATGGGATTAATATAGATGGACATCATGGTTAGCATTGACAAAGTGAGCTCAAAGGGCCTGTTTCTGTACTGAACAATCTATGAAATTTTCAGCTGATTGCCTGTAAGGATTTTTCCATTGCATGGGGTTTGTTGTATGCAGAGCATATGTGTAAACATACAAAGCAGGAATATGTGCATAGCATTCATTCCCTTGGACCTGCTCTGACACTCGGTAAGATTAAGGCTGATCCAATTGTACCTCCTCATTCCCATCTGCGCTCGATTATTTCTTTTACTTTCACAAGAGCAGTCGATAATCTAAAACATTAATCCAATTTCACTAATAGTAATTGTAGAACTCCTTTTTAAAAATATTTAAATTGCAGTGTAGTAACAAGCCCTTCAAGCCTATTCTTCCTGAGTACACAATTAACATTCAAACCCTGTACAATTTTGAAGGGTGGGAGGCAACTGAAGCACCTGAAGGAAAGGCAGAGACTGGGAGAAAGTACAAGCATCTTACAGACAGCAACAAAGACTGTAACCTGTTGCAAGATTTTCCATCTTTTTGAACATAAACTTAAGCAGAATTTTTGTTTGGAAGTTACAGCCAGATAAATCCATATTTTCTATCAGGAATATTACTTAGCATTTTTATTGCAGTAGAAGATTCCAAGAAGCTGCATGATCATTTCAACTGTTCTGTGTGGAAGTTGACTGCAGTCGAGTTTCTCTGTGCTGTGAACATTTTTTTGTCTAGTTATCTCATGGGCTTGCCTTTCTCTTACAGTACGTGCATTGGAAAAGGCACGAGCAGCGGCTCAGCTACAAGCCAACTTTTCATCCTCTGACAGCAGTTTGTACACCAATCCCAAGGGCAGCGCAGTTTCTGCCTTTGACGGAGGTTCCGACTCGACTTCAGAGTCCGAAACCGAAGAACCCCAGACCAGAAAGAAATTGCGAATCGAGGCAAGCTGAGCCTGTTTGGGCTATAAACTGGCTGGCTTTTACTAGGGATTCTTGTGTATAGCTTTACTTTTCAGTTTGTCTTCTGTCAGACCCCTTTGTGCTGTAAGGATTTCTAACAAGATGCTATTAATTGGAAAGTATCTTGGTTCATCAGTAGAAGGACTCCCTGCTCCTCCTCGAAGTTACAATGGCAGCTGTTAAACTATTACGGACTCTGCTGTTAAAGAAACTTTGCAGCATTTCTTAAGACTTGTCCACTCGTGGCACCCAGTGGAAATTTTATGCGATTGAATGATTAAAGAAACAAGGCACATGTTATTTGATATGCTGTTAATCTGTAGGTTTGTGTATTTCAAACTATTTGCCGATGACTTTTTAAAATATTGCTTTGAATGTTTTTTGCCATTATTCAATTATGAAATTTCATTGAAACTTGACATTAAACTCCAACTTTAGTCGTTGCACTTCATTTTTTCTAAATGTCTAACAGATTAAAGTACTCAAATATTCTGTGCCATGAATCGCTTTGGTTTGACTCTACAAACAAAAAAAATGATGGAACAGCTTCAGTGCCCATGAAGGAATATTTGATACTGAAATATTAGCTGTCAGTACATCCAGAAAAGTTATGTAAAATTTAAGTTTTTTAGCAGGAACTGAAATAATTGAATTTAAGCCGCAGTCATCGTAATACAAAATTAAAATGATTTGCAAACAGCTAATTATTGATGTTTGAACAATCAACTGACTGCCAGGCACATTCAAGCTACGTCAAGGGTGCGTGTACATTTGTCTGTCTCTGCCTTTTCAATTACTGGTCTCAGCTTAAACTAGGTTGTAGTATTATGTAGATTTGTCTTTGTTATTTGATTCCATTCCATGGAAGTTACAGGTATGTTGTACATACTGCCAAGAATTGTCTTGCAAGTTGAGGCTGACCTTTACTATGAGGACTATAAATAAAAACTATTTTATCCTTGTTATTTTGCCTCCTGGTCTTTTGTTTGAATTAAACTAAATTAAGCTATAGCTTAATAAATTAGGTACACAATAGGTGTGGAAGTTTATGGATTGCCTTTGATGCTGTTAATAGTCTTTAAATGGAATGGTGTGAACTTAAGTTTGTCACAAAATACCTAGTACTGTGAGAAGGGTTCTTATGCAAACAGACAAACAGGTTATCTCCAACATTATATATAGCAGTGAAAAGAGCTCAGTTTATCAGCTGGATTACTCTATCAAAATTATTTGCAAGGATTATTTGAATAATTCCATCCTTGAGAAGAAATTCATCATGCCATGTGAACTTTATATGAGTCGAAAGCACTTCTCTTGACACTTGTGCATGCACCATTCTTGATTCTTATGTTGTGGTTTGGACATGTATATAATTTGTATGAAGTTTGAACTTTCACTGCTTGAGTGGCAAGGTTACTTAAAGGTTAATTAAATGCTATGCAGAATATTCCATCCTGTCCTGTGAAGTCAAGTGGCAGGGAAATAATCCTGGAAGATCCCAGGACTTTTCATAACTTTGCCATAATTCTCCTATGTTGTAAACTGTCAGAACTATTGTCAAACACCATCATGTGTCTATGCAAATGTCGATAGAAACACACTCCTTCAGCCATGGAAACAATCCATTTAATATCTGACATTCATTGCATGTTTTGTTCTCCCCACATTTTTCTCGTTCCTTCAGATTCAGCCAATCACTTTACACACTCAGGGCAACTTGAAGCAGCCAATTGCCCAGCCAACCTGCATGTTTTTGGTGCATGAAAGGAAACCAGAACACCTATAAGAACTACAATCTTAGAATGAGCAAATTCGGCAGAGATCACACCAAAAGGTCAGCATTCTTTTCCTACGGAACTTGTACTGAAAATGTACTTTTTTTTCTCTAAACTGTGTCTAACTGTACTTTGAAATTCTCATTTGCTTCAAACAGTAAAACAGATCATGTTGTGAGCAACCTGACTAAGTGAATGAACGAGACCCGCGGTCGATGGGCTCGTCAGAACTTGGGAACTTTATTATGGCTAGCATGCTGCCGTTTTAAGGCATTCCACGCTCCTGCGCACACACGGGCTCCAACATTCTTTTGGATAAGAAAGACTGCGCGGTGCCATCTTTGATGCGGCTATTCCGCTGACGTGCGTGTAACACATGGAACCAGTTTACCTGTCCATCAATGATGTGCATCATTGCACAAACCCCCACCACCACCACCACCACCTCGAACCAGCACTAGTGTCTGTATTGTGCAAAGTTTGCACAGTCATACTTTTAGGGGGTCTACCCCTGCGCTTGGCCAGCTGTAGTGAAACAGTCTGGCTTAAGTCCAGGTGTGTCGGTTTCAAATGGTCAATGCTGAAAAGCTCCTCTTTTCCCCCAGTGTCCAAAGTGAAAGTAGAGCCAAGTAAGGGCCCTCGTAAGGTCGTTGGAGGAGCGAGCAATGCATGCCCTGCGGATGAACACAAACTCAGAGTGCTTTAAGTCTTTGGGGATGGAGGAGGTGGATTGTCCATGATGGACTGGTGGTTTAGGTGCAAGGTTGCCTAGTTTCTCACAGAGTCATCGTAGCACTACGGTGTTTTCAGGCCTTGGTTGCGTGTGACCGCCAGGAACTGTCAGGGGTACACCATACACCATCTCAGCTGATGACACCTGTAGGTCTTTCTTTGGGGCCATGCGGATCCCGAGGAGGACTCAGGGTAGCTCATCAACCCAATTGGGACTAGCTAACCTAGCCACGAGGGCAGATCTGAGGTGCCTATGAAACCGTTCAAAGAGGTCGATGGATTGGGGGTGGTAGGGTGTGGTGTGGCATATCTGTGCCAAGAAGTCTGGCTGATTCTAATCAAAGGGCAGAAGTGAACTGGGGTCATTGGTCTGTGGTTAGATGTGCTGGGATGCTGAAATGGGGTACCTACGTGGACAGCAGGGCTCTGGCGCAGGAGTCAGCTGTGGTTTCGGTGATGGGAACAGCCTTGGGCCGTCTGGTGAACTGGCCGACGATGCTGAGGAGGTACCAGTAGCCTTGAGAGACTGGTAGGGGGCCCTATGATGTCGACGTGTATAGGAGCAAATCTGCCAAGGGGGGCTTTAGTGTGCCTATGGACCTTGGCCATCCACATCTGTGCCCATTCACTGACCTGTTTTCACAAGCCGTGCCATATGAAACGAGAGTAAGCCATGCAGGAGTGGCCCATGGACAAGTCGCAGAGTAGTGTCCTGTCACCATTGGGGCATTGGTGAAATTGCACAGGTGATCAATGGATCTAAATTTGCAGAAGATATATAAGCCATTAAAGATATTAGCTAATTTGTGATCTTGCTCCACATATCAAACTTTGAACTCATGTTCAAAAACCATAGAAAACAAAACCAATTTCTGATTTGAAGATCAACTATGCAAAAAGAAATTAGGCCTCCCTTTCCACGGAGAACTGTTTTTAAATTTTACTCTCGAAAACCTGAACTCTCATTAATCTGGTCCTATCTACCCTCTGTTTCAAGTAATAACCTTGAACCTTTTGATCAATCTGCCATCTAAATATGAAATGTCTTGGGAGTATAGTTGCAGTTTGTGCAATCTTTCCTTAGCTCTTATCATTTTTGTGGTACTCTGTTAATATCTTGCACTCCATCCAAGGCCAATGTATTGGTTAATTGTTAAAAGCTTTAGATAAAATCTTAGTAAAGCTTTGCATTAGCTGTACTATAACTTCCATTGCTTTGACATTTTGCTATATTCTTAACAAGCGTAGAGAATCTCATCTTCAAAAACCAATTTCAAGTAACTTCATATCTACCTTTCATGTTTTTCATGCCTTTATAACTTTGTTATTACTGGCAGCAGACTCCCCCATGCCCTTATCTGCAACTTAAAACATGCTTGTATTTCACTTTCCCAGTTCTGATGTTCAGTGGCTTTTTGGTGCTGATAACTTCCAACCCCTTATATGCTCTTTCCCAAGATGAAAAGGTCCAATAGTCTGCACCAATTTTCTACTCCTGTTCCTGACATTATAATGATCTAAATACAATGGCACTCCGGACTCTTTGATGTTCCATGTTTCCAGCTTCTCACCATTCTCCACTTTAGCTTTCTTTTATCTGATTTAGGTGACCTCACATCTGGTACATAAGGAGCATGGAAGCATCGTGGTATCAAAAGTGGGAGCCAGATTTCTCGTCTGTTAATCTACAGACAATGAGGTTCAATCCTACCGTGGCAATTAGGGAATTTAAATTCAAGTAATTATGAAATTTAAAAATTATTATTGTCATTAACTAGAGTGAAACTAAATGTCTGGAAAGGAAATCTGTCATTCTTACACTTTCTGGCCTGTATGACACTCCCGGACAATCAAAGTGGCCGATGAAACTGTCTCTTCAGTTCAGAGGCAATTAAGAAGGAACGATAGGCATCATGTATGTCCTATCAACAAGGGAAAAAAATTGTTCACAGATAAGCAACTCAATATATTAAGAGCCAAAACTAAGATAATAGTGTGGCGGTGCACATACTCAAGGCGAACCGGCCCCGCTTATTCCGCCACGTGGCGGGGCAGCCACGAGAAGATGGCACCATCAGGGGACATTGTGGCGGGGCAGCCACGAGAAGATGGCACCATCAGGGGACATTGTCTCGTGGCTTGAACCCAGCGCGCAGCTCAGGCAGGCATGATGACGTCACCGCCCTCACGGGGGCGGAGCTCATGCTGCCCTTAAAGGAGCGTGCCCGAGTTTTGAAATAAATGATCATTGAGAACCTCCAAAGTGGTGGTTGTGAGTCTCCTTCATTGTAGCTACCGCTACATTAGTGATCCCGACAAGTCCAGGCGTTTCTCTGGCCTCTCGGTATGGATTCCGCAAAGATCAATGCAGTCATGGTGAAACTGCCACCTTTCTGGACACATCGCCCACATGCATGGTTCGGGCAGGTGGAAGCGCAGTTTCGCCTCCAAAACATTTCTTCAGACGCCACGATGTTTTACCACGTCGTGAGCGTACTCGACGAGGAGACCACAGCCAGGGTGGATGACCTCATCCAAAACCTGTTGGAGGTCGGTAAATTCCCCGCCCTCAAGAAACAACTCCTTGGCACCTTCATTCTCTCCCTGCAACAGCGCGCCTCCAGACTCCTGCACCTGGACGGATTGGGAGACGGAACCCCGTCAGCCCTGATGGATGAGATGCTAGCGCTGGCGGAGGATCACAAGCCCTGCTTCTTGTTCCGTCAGATCTTCCTCGAGCAAATGCCTGAAGACATACAGCTCTTGCTGGTGGACGAGGACTTCTCTGATCCACGGCGAGTCGTGGCCCATTCAGACATCCTCTGACGCACCAAGCGAGAGAACGAAGCTGCCCACCACCAGGTCACACACTCAGGGCCTAATCGGCTGCAAGCACCGCCCCACCCCCCCCAAGCACAAGCCGGAGGAACACCACCCACCTCATGTCAATACCACCAACGCTGGGGGGGCTCAAGCCCATAAATACAGACAGCCCTGTACCTTTCAGGGAAATGACTCAGCCAGCCGCCATTGATGGCTGCAGTAGTTGGCCACACGAACAGCCTCCTGCACGTGAAAGACAAGTCCACCGGCCAATGTTTCCTAATGGACACTGGAGCGGAACTGAGCATTTTACCCCCAACTGCCTTTGAGATCCACACCCAAGCACAGGGCCCTACCCTACGGGCAGCCAACAGATCCGCCATCAAGACCTTTGGCACCCGCAAGGCGCAGATCCGGATCGGGAAGGACAAGTTCCGCTGGAGGTTCATGCTCAGTGGGCACTGGGCTGCTGGGGGCCAACTTCCTCAAGGGCAAATGGTTAGTCAACACCCGCACTTTTCAGTCCGTCGCCTTGACATCACGGAAGCCTCTAAGCCGGAGATAGCTGTCATCTGCGCACCCAGGATCTAGTATTCCAGCATACTTGACGAATTCCCCGCCATCCTGCTGCCACAGTTCACCGCCGCCATGCCCCAACATTGAGTCTATCATCACATCTCCACTCAGGGCCCCCTGCTGCACGCCAAGGCCAGGCGATTACCCCCAGAAAAGCTACAACTGTCCAAGGAAGAGTTCTCCCGCCTGCAGGAGCTGGGAATCCTCTGCAGGTCTGATTGTCCCTGGGCTTCCCACCCCCCTCCACATGGTACCCAAGACTTCGGGAGGCTGGTGCCCTGTGGGGACTATCGCCGCCTTAACGATGCGACTACGCCGGACTGATATCCCATTCCGCGTATCCAGGACTTCTTGGCGAACTTGCACGGTGCACGGGTCTTCTCAAAAGTCTACCTGGTATGGGGCTACCATCAAATCCCGGTCGACCCCGAAGACCGTGATTGTCACCCCGTTTGGACTGTTCGAATTCTTGCGGATGCCCTTCTGATTAAAGAACGCGGCCCAAACTTTCCATCGCCTGATAGACGCAGTGGGCAGGGACCTGGACTTTGTGTTCATCTACCTTGATGACATCCTCATCGCCAGCCGAGACCACAATGAGCACAAGGTCCATCTCCGTACCCTGTTCACCTGCTTGGACGGTCAACGTGGCCAAGTGCCAGTTTGGCAGTCAGACACTGCAATTCCTGGGACACACCATCTCGGCGGCCGGATCCTTCCTGGGACCAGAGAAGGTCACAGCCATGCGCCAGTTCCCGAAACCCACCATCCTCAAGGGCCTGCAGGAGTTCGTCACCATGATGAACTTCTACCACCGGTTTATCCCCGGGGTAGCCTGCATCATGCGGCCGTTATTCTCGCTGATCGCCGTGAACGATGAGGTCCTGGTAAGGTCAGATGAGGCGGAGGGTGCTTTTACCACAATGAAGGATGCGCTGGTGAGCGCCACGTTATTGGCCCACCTGCGCCCAGAGGCCCACACTGTGCTCTCGGTGGATGTCTCAGCCACAGCCATTGGGTGCGTGCTGGAACAATGGGTCGATGGCCAGTGGCACCCGCTAGCCTACTTCAGCAAGCACCTCCGACCCCCGGGAGTACAGCGCCTTCGACAGGGAGCTCCTGGCCCTGTACCTGGCCATCAGACATTTCCAGTACTTCCTGGAGGGAAGGCCATTCACCGCATTCACCGATTACAAGCTGCTCACGCAAGCCCTCATGATGGCTAAAGATCCCTTGGTTGGCTCGCCAGCAGCGACACCTATCCTACGTGTCGGAGTTCACCACCAACATCCGACACTGGGCAGGTAATGACAATGTTGTGGCTGACGCACTTCCACGACCTGCAATTCACAACCTTTCCCCCGGCCTTAACTACGCCCAGCTGGCGCAGGTCTAGAGGGAGGACGCGGAAACACAGGCCCTCCGCACTACCATTACAGGGCTCCAACTCCAAGACATCTGTGTGCCGGGCAGCCCGGACACACTACTCTGCGATGTTTCCACCGGCTTGCCACGCCCAGTAGACCCGCCTCAGAGGAGGTCGCGGGCATCCAGAATGGCCCACGACCTAGCCCACCCCTCGGTCAAGACATAGGTGTGGATAGTGGCAGAGCAGTTTGTGTGGCATGGGCTCAAGAAGCAGGTAGCCCAGATGGCGAGGAGCTGCAAGTAATGTCAGACCTCCAAAGTCCATCATCACACTAACGCCCCAATACAACAGTTCGACTTTGCGGCCAAGAGGCTCCAGCATATACACGTAGACATCGTGGGCCCCCTGCCGGTGTCCAGGGAGGTGCGCTACGAGGTCGACCGAGCTACGAGGTGGCCGGAAGCCATCCCACTCAAGGACACTTCTGCCAAAACGTGCGCTAGGAACTTGCTCGCTCACGGGATCGCCAGGTTTGGGGTCCCGGCACATATTACCAGCGACAGTGGCGCCCAATTCACATCCACCCTCTGGGCACAAGTGGCAAGCCTTCTGGGGGTCAAGCTCCACCACACCACGGCGTACCATCCTCAAGCAAACGGCCTGGTGGAGCGATTCCACTGACATCTGAAGTCGGCCCTCATGGCTCGACTCACCGGTCCCGGCTGGGCGGACAAGTTGCCCTGGGTCCTGCTCGGCATCAGGGCGGCCCCGAAGGAGGATCTGCAGGTATCATCCACGGAGTTGGTTTACGGCACACCACTGTCGCTACCTGGGGAATTTTTCGGTCCGGACATAGACTCAGCAACCAACAACCCAATGTTGTTGGCAGACCTCCGCAGCAAGCTCGCCTCGCTAGCTCCCACTTCCCCCACCCACCATGGTAGCTGACTATCCCATTTGCCAATGGACCTGGAGACGGCCGATTACGTTTTCGTCTGGCGTTGCTCGCACACTGCGCCCCTGTAGTGCCCTTATGAAGGCCCCTTCAGAGTCCTGCAGCGATCCAGCAAGACTTTCACATTGGACATTGGGGGTAAAAGGGAACTGTTCATGGTTGACCACCTCAAGGCGGCACACCTGGACCTCAGTCAGCCAATTCAGACGGCCCAAACGTCGAGGCCGGCCGCCAAAGCAGCAGAACGCATGAGCCGGTTCTGGGGGGGGTGGTTGTGTGGCGGCGCACATACTCACGGTGAACCGGCCCCACTTGTACCGCCACGTGGCTGAGGCACCCACAAGAAGATGGCGCAATCGGGGGACCTCTTTGCCTCATGGCTTGAACCCAACGCACGCCTCAGACAGGCGTGATGATGTCACCGCCCTTGCAGGGGCGGAGCTCAAGCTACCCTTAAAGGGGCACACGTGAGTTTTGAAATAAACTGCTGTTGAGAACCTCCAACATGATGGTTGTGAGTCTCCTTCATCGTAGCTACCGCTACAATAGATCTAATTCTTGAAATTTAATGTTACTCAAAATGTCTCTGAGCAGGTATCTTTTAGCCTCCTCATATGAGGCATTTGGTCAAAGCTTGATTAATATTGAGCCAAATTTAGTTAAGGGCCAAAAGGTGTTGAAAATTTTCAATTTTATTTAATAGCTGGTTATTTAATAAAATACAGTTAATGATTTAAAAAGATCACAAGTGGACAGTTCAAAAATGTCATTGAGAACCACTTTATTCTCCTGAGTGAAGAAAATGCAAAGCATGAAGTAGTATTTTTATAATTTTAAATACCTCATTTAAATCTCTCCATATTTTTCTACACTCCAGGGAATAAAGTCCTAACCTGTTGACCCTTTCCCTGTAACTCAGTTCCTGTATTGCGGGCAACATCCTAGTAAATCTTCTCTGCATTCTTTCTATCTTATTGATATCTTTCCTGTAGTTAGGCGACCAAAACTGCACACAATACTCCAAATCTGGCCTCACCAATGTCTTATACAACTTTAATATAACATCCCCTTCTGCACTCAGTACTTTGATTTATGAAGGCTAATATGTCAAAACCTCTCTTTGCAATCCTATGCACCTGTCACACCATGTTCAGGGAATTATGTATCTGTATTCCCAGATCCCTCTGTTCTACTGCACTCCTCAGTTCCCTTCCATTTACTCTGTAGATCCTTTCCTGGTTTGTCCTTCCAAAATGCAATACCTCTCACTTGTCTTCATTAAATTTCATCTGCCATTTTTTTAGCCCATTCTGCCAGCTGGTCTAGGTCCCTCTGCAAACTTTGAAAACCTTCTTTGTTGTCCATCACATCTCTAATCTTAGTGTCATCTGCAAACTTGCTCATCTAATTTACCACATTATCATCTAAATTATTGATATAGATGACAAACAACAATGATCCCAGCATCAATCCCTGATGCACACCACAGGATTCGAATCTGAGAAGCAATCTTCCGCCACTAATCTCTGGCTTCTCCCATACAGCCAATGTTCAATCAGTTTACTAATTCACCATGAATACCTAGCATTTGAACCTTCCTGACTTAACCACCAATGTAGACAACATCCACGACCTTTCCTTCATCAACTTTCCTGGTAATCTCCTCAAAAATCTATAAGATTGGTTAAACACGACCTAGAATGCACAAAATCATGTAGATTATCCCTAATCAGTATCTGGCTATCCAAATAATTGATATCTAATCTCTTCAAACACCTTCCAATAATTTACCTACTACTGATGCCAGGTTTACTGGCCTATAATTTCCAGGATAACTTTTGAAGCCTTTTTTAAACAATGGAACAACGTGAGCTACCGTCTAATCCTCTGGCACCAAATCCATGGCTAAGAACATTTTAAATATTTCTGCCAGAGCTCCTGCAATTTCTGCACTAGCTTCCCTCAAGATCTGAGGGTATATCTTGTCAGGCCCTGAGGATTTATCCACCCTTATTTGCTTAAAGGCAGTAAACACTTCCTCCTCTTTAATCTGTATAGGTTCCATGGCCTCACCGCTCATTTTCCTTACTTCCCATGACTCTATGCCCGTTTCCTGAGTGAATTGTGATAGGAAAAAAAAATTTAAGATCTTCCCATATCTTTTTGCTCCAAACAAAGCCGACTACTCTGATCTTCAAAGGTACCAATTTTGTCCCTTTCTATTCTTTTGCTCTTAATATACCAATAGAACCCCTTAGAATTTTCCTTCACATTGTCTACCATAGCAACCTCGTGCTTCTTTTAGGCTTCCTGATTTCTTGAGATTTTTCTTGCATTTTTTTATACTCCTCAAGTACCTCATTTTCTCCATGTTGCCTATACCTGTTATACATCTGTTTCTTCTTCCAAACCAAATCCCCAATATCCCTTGAAAACCAAGGTTCCCTGAACCTTCTAACCTTGTCTTTGATCCTGACAGGAACATACAAACTCTGTACTCTCAAAATTTCACCTTTGAAGGTCCTCCTCTTACCTCGCACGTCCTTGCCACAGAACAGCTTATCCCAATTCACGCATTCTAGATCTTTTCTCATTCCCTCAAAGTTGGGCTTTCTCCAATTTAGAATCTCAACACAAGGCCCAGACCTATCCTTCTCCATAATTAACTTGAATGACATTATGATCATTGCACCCAAAATCTTCCCCTATGCATACTTCTGTCATCTGTCCTGTCTTGTTCAGTATTAATAAGATGCAGTATTGCATTCTCTCTCGTTGGTACCTCTATATATTTATTTATAAAACTTTCCTGAAAGTATTTAACAAACCCCAAGCCATCCAACCCTTTTACAATCCGGGAGCCCCAGTCTATATGTGGAAAATTGAAATCCCATACTATCATAACTTTATGTTTCCTGCAGCTGTCTGCTATCTCTCTACAGATCTGCTCCTCCAATTCTCGTTGACTATTGGGCTGTCTATAATATGACCCCATGAGTGTGGTCATACCTTTGCGTTCCTTAGCTCCACCCATATAGCCTCAGCAGATGAGCCCTCGTATTTATTTTTTCAATTTATTCTAATGTTCTAATATTGTTTTTTTTTAATGAAGTACCTTTTCAGTTGCAGCAAGGAAACTTTTGGTGCATATGCGCATTGTACAATGTGTATGCCAATAAACTCTCATCATCATTAACACATACAAGATAATACTAACAAAGAAAAATTCCACCAAACAGCAGCTAATCCACCAGACACTTTTTTTCAACTCCTTCAGTGGAAACAGGGGTATAAACAGTGGAAGGTTACTCAGGACTCCACCAAAGTTCTGTCATTTGTGCTCTTGACTATTCTTTAGTAAATATGACAAATATCAAGGGGGAAAATGAAGACCAGTTAGCTCTGCATCTTTTTGTGGTGTTCTCCAATTGACTAAAAATTGTCAAAATGTTAAATTGTTCAGTTCTTAATTAAAGATTCCAGTAATCTTGCGACAGCAGATGTTAGGTTAACAACCTTATTTGTTTCCTGCAGTCTCCTGTTGCTCAATTCTAATTGAAGACATTCTGTTATCAACGTTTCACAACAATCACTCTTTGGTCCCACAAGGCATTGATCTTAACTGACAGACACAGCGCAGCTACAGGCCCTTCCAGCCCTCAACGGTTACATCTGCAATATTTTAGCCCATTTTGCTAGATGGTCCAGGTCCCTCTGCAAGCTTTGAAAACCTTTGCTGTCCATAGCACCTCCAATCTTAGTTTCATCTGCAAACCTGCTGATCCAATTTACCACATTATCATCCAGATCACTGATATAGATGACAAACAACAATGGTCCCAGCCCCGATCCCTGAGGCTCACCACTAGTCACAGGACTCCAATCTGAAAAGCTTTCATGCTAGGTGTATTCTATAAACTTTTCAAAGACATCAAAAAAAATGTCATGAGCTTTCTCCTATTTAAAAAGTCTCATTCACACATGTTGTGTGGGAGTTGAGAGTTGTATGACTTTAATCTCCTTGAATAAATAAATCTTCAACACTGATGGCATGGCTCTTTGTAAATAAATGTGATCAATTAACCTGCCAAACTCGTCCATCTTTCGAACCTGGGAGGGAACTGGAGTATCCGGAGGAATCCCAGCAACAGATTTGATCCGTGTCACTGAAGCTGTGATATCATTGCGCTAACTACTACAGTAACTTTGCTGTCCTTTGTGACAGAATATAGAAATGTTTTTGGGAGATAAATTGGGGCAGGGTTTATTAGAGTAGGTCACAAACAAACACTTTAAAACAGATATTTAAAATACTAGAGCTCTGCTAATCGGGGTCTCAAAGCCTTTGCCCAAGAGACTTCACTAATGGAGTGTTGTTTAAAAAAAAGGCAACAGATAAAAGAGCTTGTCGGAGCTGCATTCTGTCTGCAGTGGAACTTGCTGTTCTAAGAGGGTCATGTGGTTTTGCAAGCAGAGAGAGTCAAAGGCTTTCTCTCAGAGAGAGACACACACACACAGATCACTTCTACAGTGTCAAAGATTATGGAGAGAAAGCAGAAGAATGGAGTTGTGAGGAAAACTACATCAGGCATGATTCGAATGGCAGATCAGACTCAATGGGCTGAGTGGCCTAATTTGCTCCAATGTCTTGTGTTTTTATTTGATAAAAAGAGAATATTTATACTTAGTTCTTTTTTGGAGATACAGCACAGTATTGGGCCCTTCCAGTCCACGAGCCTGATACACCAATTAACCTACAAACCCTGCATGTTTTGTTTTTGGAGGGTAGGAGGAAACCAGAGCACTCAGAGGAAACACATGACCATGGGGAAAATGTACAGACTACTAACAGATAACTCCAGATTCAAACCTCTTCACTGATGCTGTAACAGCAAGGTGCTAACCGCTACTCTAATGGCGCTGCACATTCTGGGGGGATAAAAGCTGAATTAAGTTTGTGAATGTTTGAATAGAAAACCTGTTTTGAGAATATGTTGCAATTAAAATCTCCAGGCATATTGTAAATCAAGTAACTAATTGGAATTGTATCTATGAAGACAATTTCTCACTTAGAGGTTAGAAGTCTGAAATAATTTGTTCACTATAATTGCTATGTTTACAAAAATCTGCATTCTGCTTGTGTCCAATGTAAGGGACATCTTGAGAAATGTCAGCAATGGCCTTCCTCTGTTTCACTTGAATAAAGAGCATCTCTGGAGCAGTAATGCAAAGACCGAGATTCAAATTTCACCATGAAAGCAGGGAACAACAAAGTCAGTGAAACACAAAAGTCTGTGATATTTTATATGACGGAGGCTTGATCCTGTTGGCAGCCAAGGCCTAGGTGATGACCCGCATTAGAGATTGGGGAGGAGAGCTTCCAATCCTTGATGGATGGATACCAGGTGAGTGTAGAACCATCAGAACAGTGAGTCTCCCATTCTCACCATCTGCCTCCAACTCTAACCAGCTCCCTGCTACTCTTGCAGCTGTGTGTCAAACTCAGCAGCCCCCTTCCACTCCTGTCAGCTTCCTCCCCAAATCGCAAGCTGCCCTCCATTCTCACCACTTCTCAGTGTTAGGGTTAGGGTGTTGATGTATGGGCAGCAGGATTATCATCCATTCTTGGAGGTTCCATGTCACTGTTAACTGCCACTTTGTGTTAGCACATGCCTTCATTACTCTCGTCCTATTCCTGGCCCTTATTGGGATCAGTGTCTCCCTCTTCTCTTCAAGGCTGTTATGTCCAATGTTTAGTGGGTGACTTTATTCCCATTCTTTTGTTGGGGTTGTACACCCCTACTCTGGATAGGGAGTAATAGAGGAAAGTGTGTGTCTGAAAGGATTTTGAGTGATGTGGACAGAATTGTGAGGACATTATGGTTTGGGGGCATCATCTAACTGCGACAAGAGGCCCAAAGTAACAGGTAGTGGACATGTTCACCCCTATGGCATGGGGATTTTGGCTGTAGGGGCTCCTGAGGATGGTGTAGGCCTGGGAGCTTTTAAATTATTTTGGACCCATTTCTGAGGAGGCTGTGATTTAGAGAGCCGTGTCCAAATGCAGCCAGGATCCTGAGAAGCATTAAGGTTAGGGTTAGAGAACAGGTTAGGGGTGGAGGAGATGAGGATTAAGGTTAGGGTTCAAGTATAGGTTATGGTTAGGGTACAGGTTTGGGTTAAATTTAATGTTTGGATTAGACTTAAGGTTAGGGTCAAGCTTTGAGACAGGGTCAAGGGTTTGAAGGGTTGGTTTTGGCAGGGGTAAGTTGGAGTTGGTAGGGGTGAGTTTGATAAGGCGTTTGACAAGGTCCCCCTCTCCTCCACCCCCCCTTGCCACCCCCACCGATGGGCTCATTCAGAAAGTCATGAGCCATGGGATCCAAGGAATCTTGGTTGATTCAATTGGGAATTAACTTGCCTGCAAATATAAGAGGGTTATAGTAGATGGATATATTCTGCTATGAGGTCGATGGCCTCATACCACCTTAAGAATGTGGGAGGGAAGGGAAAGTTGAGAATCACTGCTCTAGACCCAATTGCTACTGAAATATTTGGCTTGAGAAAAATTCTCATTGTCCCATTTCTTTTGGAGTTATGAAACTGTGCACATAACAAGTCAATTAGGGACGATTAAAACAGTGGTTTTCAGTCTTTTTCTTTCCACTCACATACCAGGTTAAGCAATCCCTTACTAATCACAGAGCACTAATGGCATAGGGAATACTTAAAGTGGTATGTGAGTGGAAAGAAAAAGGTTGAGAACCACTGTGTTAGAGGTACATGTTTTACTGAGAAAGTAGTGAGTGCCTGTAGGGTTGTTCAACAGAGACATTCAAAGTTCAAAATTCAAAGTCAAAGTTCGTTCAGATTTATTGTCAGTACATACAACCCTGAGATTATTTTTCCTGCGGGCCAGGCAGAATTTCTACTTATCAGTAACTGTAAACTGTACTCAAGAAGACAGATATGTATACAAAATAGAGTGATGTAAACAAAGAAATAAATATGAACAAACTGACTGCTTTACAGCAAAAAATAAATATTCAGTAATAAATAATATGTAAAGTTGGAATTCTGAAACGAGTCTCTGATTCAATCTGTTGTTTTTAAGAGTGGGATGGTGGGGGGATAGCAACTATTCCTGAACCTGGTGGTATGAGTCTTGTGGCACCTACACCTCTTTCCTGATGGCAGCAGCAAGAACAGAGCATGTCCCGAAGGGTGCAGATATTTGATGATTGCTGCAGTTCTCTGACCACAGTATTCCCGGTAGATTTTCTCAATGGTGAGCAGAGTTGCATCTACGACCTTTTGCAGGGCTTTCCACTCTGAGGTTTTTTGTTTTTTTTAAATTTTTTATTTTTCACACTTTCAACCATATTGACCAAGATACATACAGACATTTTTCTTCTTAAATATATACAGTGTCGTTTTCTCCCCCTTTTTCCCCCCTCCCTCCCTCACTCCACTCGGAGGTATTGATGCCCCAGTGCCAGGCAATGGTGAGCCAGTCAGCACATTTTCCACTGCACATCTGTAGAAGTTTGCCAAGGTTTCCAATGCCATGCTGAACCACCACAAGCTCCTGAGAAAGTAAAGGTGCTAACATGCTTTCTTCTCAACTACATTAGTATTTTGTGTCCAGGAAAGGTCATCCAAGATAGTGACTCCCAGGAATTTAAATTTGCCCACTCTCTCCACTCTGATCTCCCAACGATCATGGGATTGTACACCTCTCGTTTTCCCTTCCTAAAGTCTACAATCAGTTCACTGGATTTGGTGATATTGAGTGAGAGGTTGTTGTTAGTATACATTCAGTAAAGTTTTCAGTCTCCCTCCTCTATGCTGACTCATTTCCCCTTTTTATACAACCCACTACCATGGTATCATCAACAAATTAATAAATGGTGGTGTGGCCATACAGTCATAAGTGTAACGCAAGTAGAGCAAGGGTCTAAGTATGCAGCCCTGTCGTGCTCCAGTGCTGGTGGAGATTGTGGAGGAGATGTTCTTGGCAATCCACACTGATTGGTGTCTGGAGCTGAGGAACTTCAGGATCCAATTACATAGTGAAATATTGAGGCCCAGGTCTTGGGGTTTGTTGATTAGTTTTCAGGAATTATGATGTTGAATTCTGAACTATTGTTAATAAAGAGCATCCCGATGTATGCATCTTAGTTGTCCAGATGTGTCAGGGTTTTATGTAAATCCAAAGAGATTGCTGCAGTAGACAAATTGGAAGTGATCCGTGTCTCTACTCAGACTGGAGCTGATATACTTCAACACCAGCCTCTCTTTTGGTCAAGATTTAGTATTTTCAGCGGAGACAGAAGTAGAATTATTATTAAATACTTGGGATGGAAAGAAATTCATTTCAGAGATGTCTAAATTAGTACAAAAGAAGGCTCAAACAGGAGTTCATAAATCAAGACATAAATAAGCAAATGAATGTAGATGTATTCAGATATGTAGAGAAAGTATGAAAGGTAAAATAAAAGTGAGATTGCAGTTAGTTAAGTATAATTTTATTCATCAGTTATATTTAACACCACAAAAGTTTCATAATATGAATTATATATATTCAGATTTATGTTTTAGATATGGACAAGAAGTTGGTACTTTATTTTCATTCAACTTAGCAGTGTTCCACAATTAAATCTTTTTGGCTTGATTTGAATAATTTATTTGAACAAATAACTGGAGTAAGATTCCTACAGGATCCAATGTTATTTTTATTGGGAGATGTTAGAGGGATTAAACCTAAATTAAAATTGAATATGTATCAAGGATTTGTTCAAATTTCCTTGGCAATAACTAGGAAATGTATTGCTATAACTTGGAAGTCGGATACTGATTTGGGAATGGACAGCTGGCATGCAGAAGTTTGCAGTTATACTCCACTTGATAAAATTACTTATCATTTAAGAGATAAATATCATACATTTTATGAAATATGGAGCACATATTTACATACTGTTGGTATTAAAATTTAAATGAATCTCGAAAATACCCTTTCTCTTAAAGGTCTCCATGAACATTTATATATTTAACGGTATCAGAAAGTGAAGTGCTCCTGTTGTGGTTTACCTGTCCCTCTTTTTCTTTTCATTTTTTTTTTAGTTTTTAGGGGGTTGGGGGGATGGGGAGGATTTAGGGGAAGTTTTCTTTTTTTTTGTTTTTTTTACTTTCTTCGTTTTTATAAAATACCACAGGCATTTGGATTAAGTTTGAAATATTGTGATACGTTTGCTAGTGGTTTTATACTAAATAAAATATTTCAAAAAAACACCAACACTTTATCATTGTAGCTGTGAGTGTCACTAGTTGCTACTCATTTAAGCAGGTTACCACACTGTACTTGAGCACCAGTGCATTTGAGTAAACACACTGAAATGCTGGAGGAACTCAGCTGGTCTTTTCAACATCTATAGGAGACAAAGATATAATGCCGACGTTTTGGGCCTGAGCCCTTCTTCAAGGAAAAATCAGAGAGATCGAGGAAAGGGAGAGTGTTGCTAGAGATGGACCAAGTGAATTTGACGTTGGGGTGGAAATTGGCAGTGAAGTGGATGAAGTCAATGAGCTCATCATGGGTTCATGAGGCAGCATCAAAGTAGTCATTGATGTAATGGAGAAAGAATTGAGGGGCCTTGCCTGTGCTGGCTTGCAGCATAGATTGTTCCATGTAGCCAACAAAAAGCCAGTCCATGTGGGTACCCATGGCTACCTCTTTAACCTGGAGGAAGTGGGATGAATCAAAGGAGAAATTATTAAGAGTGAGGACAAGTTCTGCCAGCCGAAGGAAGGCGGTGATAGAGGTGGACAGGTTGGTTCTATTGTCCAGAAAGCAACAAAGGGCTTTGAGGCCTTCAGTATGGGGGATGGAGTTGTATAGGGATTGGATATTCATGGTAAATATGAGACAATTAAGTTGAAGGAACTGGAAGTTGTTGAAGTGATGGCTTGTGAAGTGTCCCAGATATAGGTGGGAGGGACTAGACTGGGGAGACAAAACAGAGTCAAGGTAAGTGGAGATCAATTCGGTGGGGGAGGAGCACGCAGACACAATGGGTCTACCAAGACAATTGGGTGTGTGGATTTGGGTAGGAGGTAGAAACGGGCAGTATGGGTTGGGAAACAATAAGGTTGGAGGCTGTGCCAGGGAGGTGAGTTCAGAGAAGGTGCCTGATACAGTGGTTTGATGAGTTTTGGTGGGGTCCTGTTGGAGGGGTGTGTCTAAGAGTTGTTGCCTGCCTTCAGCCAGATAGAGGTCAATGCCCCAGATCACAACAGCATCACCCTTGTCTGCAGGTTTGATGGTAAGGTTTGGATTGGTGTGGAGAGTGTGGAGGGCCAGGCTTTCTGAGGGGGTGAGATTGGAATGAGTGAGAGGTGAAGTCAATACGGTTGATGTCACGGTGGGAGTTGGAAATATAAAGGTCCAGAGCAGGTTGAAGACCAGAACGAGGTGTCCAGGTGGAGGAAGTTGTTCTTTCTGATAGATCCTGCTTCTGCCTGTTCTGATTTTTTCTCGAAGGATACCTCAGGTCCAAAATTTCAGGAATATATCTTTCTCTCCTATAGATGCTGAAAAGATCAGCTGAGTTCCTCCAGCATTTTGGTGTTTACCTCAATCACAGTGCCTGCAGCCTATCGCGTTTCACCAGTACATTTGGGCCTGTTTGAAACAGGTGGGTCTATGCCCTGTCAGAGCGAGCCTCTTTAGCCCTTCTAGTCTGTGCCAAACTAATTTTTTTGCCTTGTCCCACTCACCTGCACTCAGTCCATAGCCCTCTGCACCTCTTCCATCCATGTACCTGTCCAAATTCTACTTAACTATTAAAAATGAGCCCACATTCACCACTTCAGATGGAAGCTCGTTCCACACTCCCACTACTCTCTGTGTGAAGATGTTCCTTCTCATATTTCCCCTGAACTTTTCCCCTTTCACCTTTAACCCATGTCTTCTGGTTTATATCTCACCCATCTTCATTGGAAAAAGCTTATCTATATTAACTGTCTATCCCCTCATAATTTTAAATAGCTCCATCAATCTCATTACATTTAAATATTTCTGCCAGAGCCCCTGCAATTTCCATACTAGCCTCCCTCAAGGTCCAAGGCCCTGGGGATTTATCCACCCTCATTTGCTTTAAGATAGTAAGCACCTCCTCCTATTTAATCAGTATAGGTTCCATGACCTCACTGCTCATTTTCCTTGCACTGCCGTCAGAAAGCAGCAGCAATCAAGAATCCACCACCCAGCACACAATGTACTCGCTTCTGCCATTGAAAAAAGTAGAGGTGTCACAAGACTCACACCACCAGGCCAGGAACAGCTGCTACCATCCACCATCAGAGGGAAATTGAATCCTGTGGCTGATGCCCTCTCGTGACTGGAAGTGAATGGTTTGCAACTATCGATTTCAATGCAAAGAGCTGCGCTCAGCACTCTGATCCCGAGCTCATTCAGTACCACCAGAATGACACAAGTCTCAAACTGGAATACTTGTGTATTGATGACTAGGTAGAACAATAGCATGCAACACATCCACTGGCAAGCCAAGACCCTTTGTGCCCACAACAAAGAACTGGGTAGTCTTCAGTGTGCCACACAACCTTTCTCATCCAGGCAAGAAAGTGACGATTAAGCTGGTTACTGAATGTTTCACCAGGCCACACATTAAGCACAACATCGGAGTATGGGCAAAGACCTGCTTGCCATATCAGCATCCCAAGGTCTGCAGACACACCAAGACCACACTCGGTGATTTTCCTGTCCCAGATTCTCATTTCAAATATGTCCTCCTTGATCTGCTCAGTCCACTCCCATGATCGAGAAGTTATACCTATTTATTCACCTGTGAAGATCGGACTACAAGTTGGCAAGAGGCTATCCCAGTCATCGATATCTCTACGGAGACAATTGCCTGGCATTCTTATGGCCATAAAAGCAGAGCTAGGTTGCCCAGCGGCAAAGATGGTCTCTGGCACCATTCTTACACTTCCCGGAGAATTTGTTGACCACGCTCTTAAAACTAGATCACTTTACTCTGCCAGTTATGTCATCTGACTGGCAATCCATGCAATCACTCAGGCCAATGCAGCAAGCAGCCACCACGATCTACTTGCCAGCTGACTTACCTCACTGCACACATGCCTTGGTTCAGCATGATGCCATTCGATGTCTGCTTCAGCAATTATATGATGGCCCATACCAAGTCATCCAACACCACCTCAAAGGTTTTGTGATCCATCAGGACAGAAAGACTGACACTGTATCTGCTGACCATGTAAAGCCAGCGTACGTCGAGAACCAGCTGACAATGGCATCCAATAAACCAGCGAAGACCCCAGCCCATCCTGCCAATCCTTCAGTACCAGACCAAATCAGGCCAGTCAATCAACCCACCTGACTGTTATGTGGCAGGACAGATCCAGACAGTCGCCACCTTGCATTACTCAGAGACTATGGGGGGAATGTCATGGCCGCACGCCCATGCGGGCTTTGTGGGCCAGTTGTTGTTTGTGACACAACGGAGGTCACACTCAAGTATGCAAACGAGCATGAGCGGGCTGACAGTGGGAGCAAGGGCAGCGTCGCGGTCACCTGTGAGGAAGGAGTGAATCAAGCAGTGCGGGGCCATGGGAGAGAAGGGCAAGTGGGGAGTTCTTTGGATATGGTTGAATATGAAGAATAAATGACACAAGGTTGTTTGGTGAAGCTAGCAGTGTGAATCATCTTTATTTGTGTGATGAGAGTTTAGCAGTTCCTACAGAAGTAGTAGACAGTGAGGAAGGCTTTCAAAGCTTGCAATAGGATCTGGACCAGCTGGTAAAATGGGTTGCAAAATGGTAGATTAAATTTAATGCAGACAAGTGTGAGGTGTTGCATTTTGGAAGGACAAACCAAGGTAGGAGATACATGGTAAATGGTAGGGCACTAAGGAGTGTGAGATTGAGGGATCTGTCGATACAGATATCTAAGTCCCTAAAAGTGGTGCCACAGGGAGATAGGGTTGTAAAGAGAGCTTTTGGAACATTGGCCTTCTTAAATCAATGTACTGAATGTCAGAATTGTAATGTTATGGTATATTTGTGCAAAACATTGGTGAGGCTAAATATGAAGGAAAATAAAATCGAAAATTGTTAAGGGCCCCTACCACCCCACACACACAGGATCTTCCAGGTACTCCCGTTGGGAAAGAGATACAGGTCTCAGAGGCTGAGGAACAGGGACAATGAGACTGCTTAATGAATGTTGAACTGCTCGTACAAACCCGCCAAGACGCTACTATTTATTTAACAAGATTTATCTATTTTTATATATGTATGCACTGTATGTACTGGATGTAAATCATTTATATGGGTGCTATGTCTGCATGTGTGATTGCATGTTTTTGCACCAAGGACCAGTTTTGTCCAGTTGAATTTGTAAAATTGGATGATAATAAACTTGCAGTATTGTATGCAGCTTTGGTCACCTAACTCCAGGAAAGATATCAATAAGATTGAAAAAGCGCAGAGAAGATTTACTAGGTTGTCACTGGAACTTGAGGAGCTGAGTTATAGGGAAAGGTTAAACAGTTTAGGACTTTATTCCCTGGAACATTGAAGAATGAGGGGAGATTTAAAGTACAGTGGTTCCCCCCACCCCCCTCTTATCTGCAGTTTCAGTTTCAGTTAACCATGGTCCAAAAATATTAAATGGAAAATTCCAGAAATAAATAATTCATAAGGTTTAAATTGTGCGCCGTTCTGATTAGCATAATGAAATCTCATGTCACCCTGCCCGGGATGTGAATCATCCCTTTGTCCAGCATATCCACACTGTATATGCTACCCACCATTAGTCACTTAGTAGCTGTATCAGTTATCAGATCGACTGTCATGGTATCACAGTGCTTGTGTTCAAGTAGCCCATATACATTTATGGAATGCAATACAGAATATTATTATAAATATTCTATTTTATTATTAGTTATTGTTGCTAATCTCTTATTGTGTCTAATTTATAAATTAAACTTTATCATAGGTGTGTATGTATAGGAAAAGACAGTATACTGTATGTAGGGTTTGGTACTATCCGTGGTTTCAGGCATCCGCTGAGGATCTTGGAACATATCCTCCGCGGATAAGGGGGGATCTACAATATTCACAATTATGAGGGGTATAGATGAGTGAATGCAAGTCTGCTTTTTCCACTGAGGTTAGGTGAGATACAAACCAGAGGACATGGGTTAAGGATGAAAGAGGAAAGGTTTAAGGGGAATATTAGGGGGAATTTCTTCACTCCAAGAGTGGTGGGACTGTGGAATGAACTGCCATATAAAGTGGTGAATGCAGGCTCAATTTTAACTTTTAAGAAAATTTGGACAGGTGCATGGATTGGGGAGGTATGAAGTGATATGGACTGGGTGCGGGTCAGTGAGACTAGGCCAGTGGTTCTCTTTCCACTCACATACCACTTTAAATATTCCCTATGCCATATGTGCTCTGTGATTAGTAAGGGATTACTTAAGGTGGTATGTGGGTGGGAAGAAAAGGGTTGAGAACCATTGCTTTAATTGTCCCTAATTGACTCATTATGTGCATGGTTTCATAATTCCAAAGGAAATGGGCCAATGACAATTTTTCTCAAGCCAAATATTTCAGTAACAATTGGGTCTAGAGCATTGATTCTCCCCTTCCCACCCACATCCCACCTTAAGCAATCCCTTACTAATCAAAAAGCAACTGATGGCATAGGGATTACTTCAAGTGGTATGTGAGTGGAAATAAAAAGGTTGAGAACCACTGGACTAGGCAGAATAATATTTGGCACAGACTAGATGGGCTGAAGGGCCTGTTTCTGTTTTGTAATATTCTACGGTTCATACGCCTTCTTGTCTATAAACCTTACGGGTAATGTTACAGATAAGGAGGGATGAGAGCAGAAGCAAGGATAGAAGTGAGAATACAATATCAAAACCAAGCACTTACTTGATGACAACTGTGAGTCAGTGAGATCTGTGATTGCAGAATTGAGAATTTATCCACAGGGGGAAAAATTTTAGATGTCGACAAGTGGTTGTAGTAAGAGGCTATTGAAATATAGAGGGCAGTGCTTTCAAATGCCTCAACATGGTAGAGTCATCCAGAAGACATCTGGGATACTTGATTTTAATGACAAAGACGTGGCAGTAATCGGATAGCTTCCTTCTGACATAAATATTCATTGACCTAATGTGAAAATACGACATCAGCCAGCAGAGTGCAATCTGGAGCAATTGCTGGAGCCTTTCTGACTAAGGCAGAAAGTATATTGACTGGTTGCATCACAATCTGGCACCGGTGCCACTAGGGTTGGGGGTGTGGGGGGTGCGGACCACCACCTGGTGACACCATCAGGGAGTGGGGTGGGGGTGGGTGACACCAAAATGATTGTCTATAAAAGTTCTGTGCAGTGTTTCAGAGCAAATTTATTATTTATATAAAAATGTCCCTGTAGTTAGTTATAACAAGAAAAACATTTTTCGTAAGCATGTTACATGTATTGAGGCTAAAACTCTATGCTAATTTTTGAACCTTCTAATGCGCTCCGGTCAGAGCTGTCATTATTACCTAATTACAATGACGCTGCGAATCACGTGGTTTCATCTGCACACGCTACAAGCACGTGCTGTCATAACAATCTTCTACCAATTTATTCCTTTTTCTCCCACAACTTTAAAAGTTAGTTATTAACTGTAAAGGGAAAAAGCTTATTTTGAAATAAAGGTGTTTCAGCCAAAATTTTCCCTTGGGTACCTATAAGTTCAATTTTTTTATTCTCTCATTCCATCAGATGTTTTAACACTGGTAAATTATAATTACTTAATAACTGAGAATTCCATTGATAAATAAATTGATCCATCCTCTTTTCACCTATCTGAGATAATTCAATATTAGCCCATATCAGAGGGTTGTCCACTTGAATCATCCTATTAATAAATTTCAACTGAGCTGATTCATAATAATTTTGAAAATTAGGAAGTTGCAAACCTCCTTATACATATTTCCAAGTTAACTTCTGCAGTGAAACTCTCATCATTTTATCTTTCCACAAAAATTTTCTCACCGAAGTATTCAAATCTTCAAAGAATTTTTGAGGGATCCTACATGGAATAGATTGAAGAAGATATTGAATTCAGGGAAAGATATTCATTTTAATACAATTAACCTGTCCTATCAACGTTATGGGTAAATCCTTCCTCTGATTCAATTCTTACTTAATTCTCGACAGTAAGGATAAGTAGTTGAAACAAATAAATGATTATAATCACTATCAATAATAATACCTAAACACTTAATCTGATCAGACAATTTAAATTTCACAACCTGTCTACAAGACAAATAATCCACTTGAGCTAAAGGCTCACTTTTTTCCCAGTTAACTTTATATCCCAATAATGCACCATACTGTTCCAATCGTTTATGCAAAGTCTCCAAAGACTGCAAAGGGTGTGTTAAATACATCAAGACATCATCCACAAACAAACTAATCTTATATTCATCAGAATTCACCATAATACCTTTAATAGTATCATCCTACCTAATCACCTGGGCTAAAGGTTCAATGACTAAAGCAAACAGAGCTGGTGACAGAGGACAGCCTTGTCAGATCGATCTAGATAACACAAAAAGTAAAGACACTTGTCCATTTGTCACCACTCTCGCAGTAGAACTTTTATATAACACCTTAATCCAACCAATAAAAAGAGGGCCAAAGTTAAACTTTTCCAAAACTTTAAACAAAAAACTCCATTCCACCCTATCAAAGGCATTTTCTGCATCAAGGGAAATTACCATTGGTTGGTCAGATTGCTCCCAAGAAATTTACTTTACTTTGGCTTGGCTTCGCGGACGAAGATTTATGGAGGGGGTAAAAAGTCCACGTCAGCTGCAGGCTCGTTTGTGGCTGACCAGTCCGATGCGGGACAGGCAGACACGATTGCAGCGGTTGCAAGGGAAAATTGGTTGGTTGGGGTTGGGTGTTGGGTTTTTCCTCCTTTGCCTTTTGTCAGTGAGGTGGGTTCTGCGGTCTTCTTCAAAGGAGGCTGCTGCCCGCCAAACTGTGAGGCGCCAAGATGCACGGTTTGAGGCGTTATCAGCCCACTGGCGGTGGTCAATGTGGCAGGCACCAAGAGATTTCTTTAGGCAGTCCTTGTACCTTTTCTTTGGTGCACCTCTGTCACGGTGGCCAGTGGAGAGCTCGCCATATAATACGATCTTGGGAAGGCGATGGTCCTCCATTCTGGAGACGTGACCCATCCAGCGCAGCTGGATCTTCAGCAGCGTGGACTCGATGCTGTCGACCTCTGCCATCTCGAGTACCTCGACGTTAGGGGTGTGAGCGCTCCAATGGATGTTGAGGATGGAGCGGAGACAACGCTGGTGGAAGCGTTCTAGGAGCCGTAGGTGGTGCCGGTAGAGGACCCATGATTCGGAGCCGAACAGGAGTGTGGGTATGACAACGGCTCTGTATACGCTTATCTTTGTGAGGTTTTTCAGTTGGTTGTTTTTCCAGACTCTTTTGTGTAGTCTTCCAAAGGCGCTATTTGCCTTGGCGAGTCTGTTGTCTATCTCATTGTCGATCCTTGCATCTGATGAAATGGTGCAGCCGAGATAGGTAAACTGGTTGACCGTTTTGAGTTTTGTGTGCCCGATGGAGATGTGGGGGGGCTGGTAGTCATGGTGGGGAGCTGGCTGATGGAGGACCTCAGTTTTCTTCAGGCTGACTTCCAGGCCAAACATTTTGGCAGTTTCCGCAAAGCTCCCAAGAAATATTAATTAATGAAATCAACTTCACAACATTATCCTTTATCCGGAACCCTTGGGGGACAGTGTGTTCCAAATTTCAGATTTTTCCGGATTTCAGAAACCCAGATTTAAGCTCATCTGAATTGTGCTGCCGTATCCACCCCCACCCCCTTCCAGTTATGCTGCCGTCACCCTCCCCTCGCACGCCCGACTCGCGCTGCCGGTCTCCCCCCCCCCCCCCTCCCTCACCTGCCTGAGTAGTGCTGCCAGTTTCTTACCCGCCTGACTTGCGCTTCCGGCCTCACCCCCTCGCCTGCCTGACTCATGCTGCCGGTCTCCCCCTTGCCCGCCAAACTCGCACTGCCAGTCTCTCGACCACCCGACTCGTGCTGCCGGTCTCTCCCCCTCACCTGCTTGACTTGCGCTGCCAGTTTCTCCCCACTTTCCGGATTTTGGAGCTTTCCAGATTTTAGATGTCCGGATAATGGATTGTGTACCTGTATAATGATTCTTAATAAAACTCACCTGGTCTACATGTA
Organism: Narcine bancroftii; assembly: GCF_036971445.1. Lineage (NCBI taxonomy): Eukaryota > Metazoa > Chordata > Chondrichthyes > Torpediniformes > Narcinidae > Narcine > Narcine bancroftii. The sequence goes on along the minus strand of NC_091470.1, from coordinate 85,560,627 downwards.
TCAAATCAGGTAAACATTTAGCCAATCTATTAGCCAGAACCTTGGCTACAATTTTAGCAAAGAAATAGGTCTATAAGATCCGGCTTTCAAGAGGACCCTATCCTTCTTAAGGATGACAGTAATAATTGCTTTTGTAAAAGAATCCAGAAAGGACCCAATCTTTTCCACTTGATCTAAAACCTCCATCAATAAGGGAATTAATAAATCTTGAAATTCCTTATAAAATTCAGAAGTAAACCCATCATCACCTGGAGGCTTACCACTTGGCATAGACCGAAGTGCGTCAATCAATTCTTTAGCAGTAAGAGAAGTATCCAGTTCCTTAATATCCATATCCTTCAAAGAGGGTTAACTCAAGCCAGATAAAAAGTTTTCAATTTTAACCTCATCTTGCACTACCTCAGAAGTATACAATTTCTCACAAAATATACGAAACTCATCATTAATCTCTTGAGGTTTATACGTAATCATTGAATGATGCCTAATTGTGTTTATTGTTCTAGAAGTCTGTTCCATTTTTAACTGCCATGCTAAAACTTTATGAGCTCTCTCCCCCAATTTATAATACCGCTGCTTGGTTCTCTGTAATAGTTTCTCAAACTTATATGTTTGAAAGGAATTATACTGTAATTTCAAAATGACTAAACGTATTTTCTTATCTTCTGTACAAGTTCGTTGTAAATCTTTTTCCAAACTACCTATCTCCTTTTCCAATTTATTAAGTTCAGATATTTGTTGTTTCTTAACTTTAACAGTATAATTAATAATTTCTCCTCTTAAACAAGCCTTCAAAGCATCCCACAAAACAAATTTACTATCAACTGATCCTATATTTGTTTTCAAAAAGATTTGAATTTCATCTCTTGTGAATTTACAGAATTCAGGATCCTTCAACAAAAAAGAATTAAATCTCCAATGATAAACATTCTCAACTCTCTCTGAAGCAGTAAAGGTAATTATTAACAAGGAACGATCAGACAAAATCCTAGACTTACATTCAGCCTTACAAAATCAACCTTGTAATTGGGCTGATACTAAAAATAAAACTATTCTTGAATAAGAATTGTGGCAAAATGAATAAAATGAAAAATCTTTTTCCTTCAGATTTAATTTCCTCCATATATATACTAAATTCATGTCTTTCATGCTGCTTAGCCATTTTAGTTCTAATTACCGATTTGGGAGATTTGTCCAATAATAGATCTAAACAACAATTAAAATCACCTTCTACCATAATTTTATCATAAGCTTGATTTAAATTTAAAAAAATAATCCTCCATGAATTGTTCATCATCAATATTGGGGGCATGAACATTCATTAAGGTCCAATATTCATAACAAGTAGTACAATTAACTATCAAAAGCCTACCAGCCACTTCAAAAACTGATTCCAATTTAAAAGGTAACTTTTTATTAATCAAAATAGCAATCCTCCTTGCTTTAGAGTTAAAAGAAGATGATATAACCTGCCCAACCCAATCACTTCTTAATTTTTGATGTTCTTTATCAGTCAAATTAGTTTCTTGCAAAAAAGCCACATCAACCTTCAATTTTTTTAATATAAGCCAATACTCTCTTTTTCTTAATTGGGTTATTCAGCCCATTAACATTAAAAGTAGCAAAATTTAAGTTAGCCATAAAGTATCTCTATAATAGTATCTCTATATACCTCCTCATGGCATCAATACCAAAAAAAGCTAAAGGTCTCCAAGAAAAGAAAAAAGAATCCCCATGAAAAAAAACAGCAAAAAAAAAGAATTCTCAATAGTATTACCTCCTTCAATTATGCGGGAGTGACAAATGCCACAAGGTGGCCGACGACTTCAGAAGAGTCAGTAGTTAAACCACCCAACCCTCACCCCCCCAACCCGAGCAGAACAATCAAAATTAACACAAAAAATTGTCTCGTATGAGACGTCTTTTCCAAATCTCAGTTGACTTGATCATCATCAATGCCAATATCAATCAACTGCTGAGATTCCATCTCATGTTTACCATTCTTCCCTTTCTGAATAAGAACAAGCTGCGGAGAAAGCGTGTCTATGATCAGATAAAGAGTTAGCAAAGACAAGAGCTTTAGCTTCATCAGAAAAAAATTGAGACTGATAATCTCCATAAAAAACAGCAGGGTAATAAAATGGAAATTTATAGCTCTTCTTCCACAGGACAGGTTTAACTGAATTAAATTCTTTATGATATTTAATCACAGCTTGACTCAATTCAGCATTAAAAAAAAACACCCTGTTATTTTTAACAAGCAATGGACCCTGATTATTCCTCACATTCTGTACCTTTTAACTTCAGAGGCTATTAGATAAATATGTAGAAGTAAGAAAAATGGAAGGTTAAACAGTAGGGAAATTCTGGGTAGATGGTAGAGCAGGTTATTATGTTGGCACAACACTGGGTCAAAGAGCCTGTACTATGATGTAGCTTTCTACGTTCTATTTAGAAAAACATTCAATTTTTGTGCAGTGACAGACATCAGTAGAATAGGAAGCTGAATGAGAACTGGGGTGGCACGATTGGCGTAGCGGTTAGCGCAATGCCTTTACAGCGCAAGCAATTGGGACTGGGGTTAAAATCCTACACTGTCTGTAAGGAGTTTGTACGTTCTCCCTGTGTCTGTATGGGTTTTCCCTGGGGGCTCTGGTTTCCTCCCCATGTTCGAAGCGTACCAGGGATGTAGGTTAATTGGGTGGCACGGACTCGTGAGCTGAAATGACCTATTTCTGTGCTGTAAGTTTAAATTTTAAAAAATCTAAATTTAATCATGACAGGAACTTGTGGAGCAAAAACACAGGAGAGAGGAATGTGATGGTGTGAGTGACAGCATAAATACCAGCATAGACCTGATTGGGTCTGGACTCTAAACTTGTTTTGGGGGGATGGAGTTTGGAAAGGTTGGCTACCAGAAGTCCCATAGACAAGAGAGGAGGTATTCAGCAAAGCAGTCACCCAGTCTGGGTTTAGTCTCACCAATGTAGAAGGGGCCACACCAGGTACATTTAACAAGGCTGGCCTAGTTGACGTCACGTATGTGTTAATGTGCTCTTCGAAACCATGGAGAGACACAAGAACTATAGGCACTGGAATCCTGAGCAAACAACGAGCTGCTGGAGGGACTCAGCTGGTCAGGCAGCTTCCATAGAGAGGGCAGCTGCAATCTTGCTCCACTTGCAGTTGCACTTCAATTGTACTTATATTTTTTTTGTTCCAGAAATAATATTTTGGAGAGCAGCCCAACAATGAACTTGGGGGGAGGGGGATGAAATTTGGAATTTAATCACCGAAGTTGATGCATTTTAGAAGGTCCAACTTGAAGGTGAAGTACATGGTGCATGGCAGGATTCTTAACAGGTGAGACAGGGAGTCCTTGATGTCCAAATTCATCGATTTCTCAAGGTTGAAAGGGTAATTAATAAGGTTTATGATATGCTGGCCCCCATTAGTCAAGGAATTGAGTTCAAGAGCCATGAACGCAAGGCCCCTCAACTCTTCTTCTTCCACTATATTGATGACTACATCGGGGCTGCCTCATGCACCCGTGATAAGCTCATCAACTTCATTCACTTTGCTGCCGATTTCCACCTCGATCTCAAATTCATGTGGTACATCACCGTCAGCACTCTCCCCTTTCTTAATCTCTCTGTATCTATCTCTGACATATTTCTCTACTAACTCCCACAACTACCTTGCCTACACTTCTTTACACTCTGTCCCCTGCTCCTTCTGCTTCTCACATTTTCTCCGTCTCCGCCGTATCTGTTCCCAAGATGAGGTCTTCCAGTCCAGATCATCTGAAATGTCTGCCTTCTTCCACAAACGTGGCTTCCCCTCTACCACCATCAAGTCAGCCCTTACCTGCATTTCCCCCTGATCTGCCCTGACCCCCTCTGCCCCCAGACGTAACAAACACAGGATTCTCCTTGTCCTTACTTACCATCCTACCAGCCTCCACATCCAACACATTATCCTTTTTTTTTTTAAATTTTTTATTTTTCACACCATAAATCACGTTAGCCATGATATACACTTTTTCTTTTTCACACATATACAGTGACTTTTTCTCCCCCCCCCCTCCCTCCTCCCAAGCCACCCCCCCACCCCCCCCTCTCATCCATTTTAGGTATACAATCTAGGTTGCATTAAGCCAGTCAGACAATGTTGTCATTCAACAAAAATACACCAGAAATTCTACTGAGTCCATTCTTTTCTTCTCTTCTCCTTCCATCAACTTAGATAATGTTTGTTCCCGGTAGGTTTTCGTTATTGTATTTAATGTAAGGCTCCCATACTTGTTCGAATATTTCAATATTATTTCTTAAACTATATGTTATTTTTTCTAATGGAATACATTTATTCATTTCTATATACCATTGTTGTATTTTCAAATTATCTTCCAATTTCCAGGTTGACATAATACATTTTTTTGCTACGGCTAGGGCTATCTTAACAAATCTTTTTTGTGCATCTTCCAAGTCAATTCCAAATTCTTTATTTTTTATGTTACTTAGGAGAAAGATCTCTGGATTCTTTGGTATATTGTTTTCTGTTATTTTATTTAATATCTGATTGAGATCATCCCAAAATTTTTCTACTCTCTCACATGTCCAGATTGCATGAATTGTTGTTCCCCTTTCTTTTTTACATCGAAAACATCTATCAGATACTGTTGGGTCCCATTTATTTAACTTTTGCAGTGTAATGTATAGTCTGTGTAACCAATTATATTGTATCATACGCAGCCTCGTATTTATTGTATTTCTCATCGTTCCAGAACATTATTTCTCCCATGTTTCCTTTTTTATCTTTATATTTAAATCCTGTTCCCATTTTTGTTTAGTTTTACCATTTGTTTCCTCATTCTCCTTTTCTTGCAGTTTAATATACATATTTGTTATAAATCTTTTGATTAACATTGTATCTGTAATCACATATTCAAGGTTACTTCCCTCTGGTAAACTCAAATTGCTTCCTAATTTATCTTTCAAGTAGGATCTCAGTTGGTAATATGCCAGCGCTGTATCTCCAGTTATGTTGTATTTATCTCTCATTTGTTCAAAGGATAAGAATCTACTTCCTGAAAAACAATTTTCTATTCTTTTAATCCCTTTTTTTTCCCATTTTCTAAAGGAAAGGTTGTCTATTGTAAAAGGGAGTAGCTTATTTTGCGTCAATATTAGTTTTGGTAATTGATAATTTGTTTTATTTCTTTCTACATGAATCTTCTTCCAAATATTGAGCAGATGATGTAATACTGGAGAATTCCTACGTTGCACCAATTTTTCATCCCATTTATATAATATATGTTCGGGTATCTTCTCCCCTATTTTATCTAGTTCTAATCTAGTCCAATCTGGCTTTTCCCTTGTTAGATAAAAATCTGATAGGTATCTTAATTGTGCGGCTCTATAATAATTTTTGAAGTTTGGCAATTGTAAGCCTCCTTGTTTATACCATTCTGTTAATTTATCTAGTGCTATCCTCGGTTTCCCCCCTCTCCATAAAAATTTCCTTATTATTTTCTTTAACTCTTTGAAGAATTTTTCTGTCAGTTGTATTGGCAATGCCTGAAATAAGTATAGTATCCTTGGAAAAATGTTCATTTTAATACAGTTTATCCTTCCTATCAGTGTTAGTGGTAGCTCTTTCCAATGCTCTAAATCGTCCTGTAATTTTTTCATTAGTGGATTGTAATTGAGTTTATATAATTGGCCTAGATTTTTGTTTATTTCCTTATTATTTTCTTTAACTCTTTGAAGAATTTTTCTGTCAGTTGTATTGGCAATGCCTGAAATAAGTATAGTATCCTTGGAAAAATGTTCATTTTAATACAGTTTATCCTTCCTATCAGTGTTAGTGGTAGCTCTTTCCAATGCTCTAAATCGTCCTGTAATTTTTTCATTAGTGGATTGTAATTGAGTTTATATAATTGGCCTAGATTTTTGTTTATTTCCTTATTATTTTCTTTAACTCTTTGAAGAATTTTTCTGTCAGTTGTATTGGCAATGCCTGAAATAAGTATAGTATCCTTGGAAAAATGTTCATTTTAATACAGTTTATCCTTCCTATCAGTGTTAGTGGTAGCTCTTTCCAATGCTCTAAATCGTCCTGTAATTTTTTCATTAGTGGATTGTAATTGAGTTTATATAATTGGCCTAGATTTTTGTTTATTTGTACACCTAGGTATCTTATTGCCTGCATTTGCCATCTGAATGGGGATTCCTTCTTAAATTTTGAGAAATCCGCATTATTCATAGGCAATGCTTCACTTTTATTTACGTTTATCTTGTATCCCGACACTTCTCCATATTCCTTCAATTTCTTATATAGTTCTTTTATTGATAGTTCTGGTTCTGTTAAGTACACTATCACATCATCCGCAAATAGACTGATTTTATATTCCCTGTCTTTTATTTTTATTCCTTTTATATTATTATCTATTCTTATCGATTCTGCTAGTGGTTCTATAGCTAGCGCAAACAATAATGGTGATAGTGGGCATCCCTGCCGCGTTGACCTGCTTAAGTTAAATTGCTTTGATACATGTCCATTTACTGTTACTTTCGCTAACGGTCCCTTATATAATGCTTTAATCCAATTAATATACTTCTCCGGTAAACTGAATTTTTGCAATACTTTGAACAAATAATTCCATTCTACTCTGTCGAAGGCCTTCTCTACGTCTAAAGCAACTGCTACTGTAGGTGCTTTATTTCCTTCTACTGCATGAATTAAGTTAATAAATTTACAAATATTGTCTGTTGTGCGTCTTTTTTTGATAAATCCAGTTTGGTCTAAATTTACCATTTTCGGTACCTGTTCTGCTAATCTGTTTGCTAATAGTTTAGCTATTATCTTATAATCTGTGTTTAGCAAAGATATTGGTCTATATGACGCTGGTGAGAGTGGATCTTTCCCTTGTTTTAGTATCACTGTAATTATTGCTGTTTTACATGAATCTGGTAAGTTTTGTGTCTCATCAATCTGGTTGATTACATCCAGGAGGGGTGGTATTAATAGGTCTTTAAATGTTTTGTAGAATTCTATTGGGAGTCCAACCTCTCCTGGTGTCTTATTATTTGGTAATTTTTTTATTATCTCTTGTATTTCTACTGTTCCAAATGGTTCTGTTAATTTATTTTGTTCCTCTATTTGTAGTTTTGGTAGTTCAATTTTAGTCAAAAATTCATCTATTTTCCCTTCTTTCCCTTCGTTTTCAGTTCGGTATAATTGTTCATAGAATTCTCTGAAGTTTTCCTTAATTTCTTTTGGATTATATGTAATTTGTTTGTCTTTTTTCCTTGTTGCCAATACCATTTTCTTAGTTTGCTCTGTCTTAAGCTGCCATGCTAAGATTTTGTGTGTTTTTTCACCTAGTTCATAATATTTCTGTTTTGTCTTCATTATATTCTTCTCCACCTTATATGTTTGTAATTTTCATATTTTATTTTTTTATCCGCCAATTCTCTTCTTTTGGTTGTATCTTCCTTTATTGCTAATTTTTTTTCTATGTTTACTATTTCCCTTTCCAACTGTTCTGTTTCCTGATTATAGTCCTTCTTCATCTTGGTTGCATAACTTATTATTTGTCCTCTAATGAATGCTTTCATTGCGTCTCATAGTATAAACTTATCTTCCACTGATTCCGTATTTACTTCAAAATACATTTTTAATTGTTTTTCAATAAATTCTCTAAAATCCTGTCTTTTAAGTAGCATGGGGTTTAATCTCCATCTATACATTCTTGGAGGGATGTCCTCTAGCTTTACTGTCAGTATTAAGGGTGAATAGTCCGATAGCATTCTCGCTTTATATTCTGTTTTTCTTACTCTATCCTGCATACTAGCTGATAACAAAAATAGGTCTATTCTTGAGTATGTTTTATGTCTAGTCGAGTAGTATGAGTATTCCTTTTCTTTTGGGTTTTGTTTCCTCCATATGTCCACAAGTTTCATTTCTTGCATTGATTTAATTATAAATTTGGTTACTTTGTTCTTCCTGTTAATTTTTTTCCCCGTTTTATCCATATTTGGATCCAAATTCAGATTGAAATCCCCTCCTATTAGTATGTTCCCTTGCGTATTAGCTACCTTCAAAAAGATATCTTGCATAAACTTTTGATCTTCTTCGTTAAGTGAATATATATTAAGTAGATTCCAAAGCTCCGAATATATCTGACATTTTATCATAACATATCTCCCTGCTGGATCTATTATTTCCTCTTCTATTTTAAATGGCACACTTTTGCTAATTAATATAGCCACTCCTCTTGCTTTTGAATTATACGATGCTGCTGTTACATGTCCTACCCAATCTCTCTTTAATTTCTTGTGCTCCAATTCAGTTAAGTGTGTTTCTTGGACAAATGCTATATCTATTTTTTCCTTTTTCAGTAAATTTAGTAGTTTCTTCCTTTTAATTTGGTTATGTATTCCATTAATATTTAAAGTCATATAGTTCAGCGTAGCCATTTTATATTTTGTTTATATTCTCTTTCCGTTTTTCCATCATTACCTTTCCTCCTTTTCCATTTCTGTTTTCTTATTTTCAACTCTTTACCAGACAACATTCCTACAACATCCAACATTTTCCTTATTCTCCTATTTCTAGCTTCTTTATCCCCAATCTCCCCTTCCCCTCCTGAGTTGCCCTTTATCCCTTGTCGGACAACCACATCTCCCCTCTCCATTTGGATTTGCGAATCCACTCGCAAGCGTCAACTGATTTTGCAGTGACCGCTCTTTTCCCCCACCCAGCCCCCCCCAGAAAAGATTTCACTTTTCATATGTCACAAAGGTCACTCTTTTAATTCCCTCCTTATTCTCTCTATTCCATTACCTTCCCTTATTAATTCTTGCCTATACTATCTATGTTTTCCTCTAATTACAGATACTTTCACGTATGCCCATTGTCTCTATTCACTCTTATACCTCTTTAACCGCATACTTATCAATCGTGGTCATTTTTACCCTCATTACCCGTCTTCATCCCTCAGTCTATTTTTGTCTTTACCCACATACTTATCAATCGTGATCATTTTTACTCTCATTACCCGTCTTCATCTCTCAGTCTATTTTTGTAATTGTTCTGCAAATTTTCGTGCTTCTTCTGGATCCGAGAACAGTCTGTTTTGTTGTCCTGGAATAAATATTTTCAATACCGCAGGATGCTTCAGTATAAATTTATACCCTTTCTTCCATAAGATCGCCTTTGCTGTATTGAACTCTTTTCTCTTCTTTAGGAGTTCAAAACTTATATCTGGATAAATGAAGATTTTTTGCCCTTTATACTCCAGTGGTTTGTTGCCCTCTCTTACTTTTTCCATTGTCTTCTCCAGTACCTTTTCTCTTGTAGTATATCTTAGGAATTTTACTACAATAGATCTTGGTTTTTGTTGTGGTTGTGGTTTAGAGGCCAATGCTCTATGTGCCCTTTCTATTTCCATTTCTTGCTGTAGTTCTGGACATCCTAGGGTCTTAGGGATCCACTCTTTTATAAACTCCCTCATATTCTTGCCTTCTTCATCTTCCCTAAGGCCCACTATCTTTATGTTATTTCTTCTGTTATAATTTTCCATTATATCTATTTTTTGAGCTAGTAGTTCTTGTGTCTCTTTAGTTTTTTTATTAGATTCCTCCAATTTCTTTTTTAAGTCTTCTACCTCCATTTCTGCTGCTACTGCCCGTTCTTCCATCTTGTCCATTTTTTTCCCCATTTCTGTTAAGGTCATATCTATTTTATTCACTTTCTCTTCTGTGTTGTTTATTCTTCTTCTTAAATCATTGAATTCCTGTGTTTGCCATTCTTTAAATGACTCCATGTATTCTCTAACAATAGCAAGTATATCCTTTACCTTGCCTTTCCCTTCATCTATTTCACTATATTCTTCCTCTTCTTCTTCCTCTGGGTTGGCCATCTGTTGTTTCTTTGTTGCCCTTTCCTTCTCTTCTTTCTTGTTTTCATTGTTTTCTGTGGTCTCTTCTTGCTGCAGGTGTTCTGCAGCTGTCGTTGCCGGCTGTGGAGATCGACTCCCCAGCTGGTCCCCCCTCCCGTCGGTGTGTTTTTTTTTCATGCGCATCGCGCATGCGCGAGGAGTCGCGCATGCGCGGTTGCGCACTTTTATTCGGCTCAGCGAGCCATTTTTGTAGTCCAATTTCTACCGACCCGAGGTCGGGCTCCTCTCTCCACAGCGGGCCTCTTCGGACAGGTAAGGCCTTCACCTTTTTCCTCCGTTGTCTTCTCTTCTTCTCTTCTTACCATTGATTTTGATTTTTCTTCTTTTGTCTCCACCTTCTTTTCACCTTTATACTCACTTTTCTTTAACTTTTTTTTCTGTGCCTTTGTATTTTCTCTTGTTTTTCCCGACTTTTCTGGAGAGGGCTGGAGTTCTCCGTCCGGCCACTACTCCATCACGTGACTCCTCCCCCAACACATTATCCTTTATAATTTCCACCACCTACAACATGATCCTACCACCAGACACATCTTCACCTCTCCTCCCATCTCTGCCTTCTGTAGAAATTACTCTCTCTGTGATTCCCTCATGCATTCATCCCTCCCCATCGATTGCACACCCTCCCTCTTCCAGCACCTTCCATTGTGACTGCAGGGTGCCACATTTGTGCTCACACCTTCTCCATCACCACAGTCAAGGGCCCCAAACAGGCCTTTCAAGGGAAGCAACACTTCACTTGTGTATCCACAGGACTGATTTACTACATCCGATGCTCCCTTTGTGGCCTTCTCTACATTGGAGAGACTGGTCGCAGACTGGGAGATCACTTCGCTGAATATCTCCACTCTGTCTGCATCAGTGGCAGGATCTCCCAGTAGCTAACCACTTCAATTCCATACTACACACCCATACTCACATGACTGTCAATGGACTCATGATGGCCTGTCCCACCCAGACCACCCGTAAATTGAAGGAGCAACACTTGATATTCCATCTGGGTACTCTCCAACCAGAGGGCATTAACATTGACTGCTCCACTTTCTGCCAGCCAACTCTCCATTCACCCTCCTTTCCTTTTCCCTATGTCTTCTTACGTCCAGCTCTTCCCTCTCCATTCAGAGAGCCATCCCTCCTCCCCCTTCTTGTTGGCGTGCTCTCCCTCCCTTAGCAACCTATGACCTCCTGCCTTTGGGTCTGTGCTCCTCCACCTGCCCATCCTTCACCCACCATTTTGTTTGAGTGCCTATCTACATTTTTCATACCCAGATGAAGGGTTCAGGACCAAAAAATTGGTTATGTATCTTTGCTATATAAAGTACAATGTTTGACCTGCTGAGTTTCTCCAGCATTCTGTTTTTACTTCAACCATGGAGTCAGCAGAGTTGTGTTTTACTTCAAGAGCCATGAAGTAGTGTTGCAGCTCTATTAAACTCTGGTTTGACCACACTTGGAATATTGTGTTCAGTTCTGGTCGTCTCATTATAGGAAGGTGTGTAAGCTTTGGAGAGGGTGCAGAGGAGATTTACCAGGATGCTTCCTGGATTGGAGAACATTTCTTTTGAGACAGAGTTAACAGAGCTAGGACTTTTCTCTTTGGAACAGAGAAGGATGAGAGGAAACTTGAAGGTCTACAAGATTGAGGGGCAACCAGCACCTTTTTCCTGAGGTAACAGTAGCAAATATCAGAAGACATCTGTTTAAGGTGAGAGGAAGAAAGTTTAAGGGAGAAGTCAGGGGTAAGCTTTTTTTTACACGGAGTAGTGGGTGTCTAGAATGCATTTCCAGGGGCAATGGTAGAAGCTGGTAATCTATGGGCATTTAAAAGACTCGAAGAGAGGCACATGGATGAAAGAAAAATAGAGGTTATGGGAATGAGGTAGGGGAGTTTTGGATCATTGAGTAGGTTTATATGTGTCAGTACAACATGGTGGCCAGTGGGCCTGTACTGTGCTGTAATGTTCTCTGTTCTAAACAATTGGAAGCTTGGAAATTAAAGACCAACTATCCATTTAAAGAGGTGGAATTTTATCCCTGGCTGTGGAACAGCATGGTGTTTGCAGACCACATGGCCCTGTGAGTCTTCATTGCTGTCTGTTCTTCATGCAAGTCTCTCATGCTTTGCACTATTGCTTCTCCCTCAGGAAGATCCCTGCTGCTCTCTTATCTTATTGTCTGGGAGGGAACTTGATTCAGGCCAATTGGAGCTGCAGAGATTTGTCCCCAATTAACTTATTGGAGACCACCTTAATTTGATTGTCTTCAGTTTTAAAATCCTGTACAGTCAGAACCATATTCTGTTCCCAAACTATTTTTGAGCATTGCCCAATGTTCTAGTCACCACCACCAACATGTGCTCTATCCATTAACCCAGTGGTTCTTAACCTTTTATTTCCACTCACATCGGTGCTCTGTGATTAGTAAGGGATTGCTTAAGGTGGGATGTGGGTGGAAAGAAAAAGATTGAAAACCACTGTTTTAAACATACCTAATTGATTCGTTATGTGCACGGTTTCAGAATTCCAAAGGAAATGGGCCAATAACAATTTTTATCAACCAAAATATTTCAGTAAAAATTGGGTCTAGAACAGTGGTTCTCAACCTTCCCTTCCCACCCACATACCGTCTTAAGCAATCCCTTACTAATCAAGAGCACCAATGGCATAGGGATTACAAAGTGGTATGTGAGTGGAAAGATGGCTGTTTCCATTGGTGAGGATACCGGAACTAGAGGACATAACCTCAAGATTCAGGGTAGTAGATTTAGGATGGAGATGAGGAGGAACTGCTTTTCCCAAAGGATAGTGAATCTATGGAATTCATTACCTATTGAAGCAGTGGAGTCTAGCTCAGTAAATATATTTAAGACAAGTTTGGATAGATTTTTACATATTAGGGTAATTAAAGGATCCGGGGAAAAGGCAGGAAGGTGGAGATGAGCCTATCTTCAGCTCAGCCATGATCACATTGAATGGCAGAGCAGGCTCAACAGGTTGATGGCCTATTCCTGCTCCCATTTCTTAAGACACTGTGGTCACGGGTCAAAATAATTGGCGTGAATCCTTTTGATGATGATACTTTAGTGTATATATTTTGACCATAATACATGTATACAGTAATTAAAAACAGTTGCGCATTTGTTTTGTGTGAAGTCTTTCCAACTCCTGAGCGTAACTCAATTCACGTTTGGTCCTCCATACAAATCCTGCTCTCATAGAGGCTGGGATCTTGCAGTGCACAGTTCCAGTCCAACACCACAGTCAATACCACCCACTTCTCGATGGGCAAACCAGTCTGCGAGATTTCCTCAGGACCCAAAGCACAGGTCCTTGTTTTGGTTTCTTTCCCTCAAGCCCCATGGCACCTCTTTCACTCAAGAACCCGAACCGGGGTCTGTTGGGAACAAAAGCTAAACGTTGACGAACAGTCTGCACTGTGGAGCAGAGGCTCGAGCGTTTGCTCGCAAGCTGAGGACATTAGTCAGGGGCTGGGGTGAATTAACTGGCTGAAGAAGGTTGGAGCTTTTCTCTTGAGGATCGGATTAAAGATAGAGTCAGTAGTCTGGTTTCAGCCTGTGCAACGAAATGTCTGCCCTGCTCAGGTTGCTGAGGGTCTTCTTGATGCGGAGAGCTGACAGCCTGGCGCACGGGCTGTGAGACCAAGATTCCTTCATCAGTTTCGCCAGAGAGGACAGGATCTGGAATCAAACAAGGGAAAGTGAGCTGGTGGAGTGGTGCCAACCTCCCACCCCACTGTCGAGGGAAAAATGGGAAGAGTGTTGGAGGAGAGAATTCCCGGGCTTCTGCCACACACCCACAGAGTCGCTGAAGCTGCGAATATTTCCACGGGATTTTCCACCTGCTTCCATCCCACCCTCAGATTTGCTTGGGCTGTTTCCAACACCTCACCCCCTTTTCCAGACCTCTCTGTCAGGAGACAGGCCATCTGCTAACTTTTACCCCAAACCTGCCCACTCCCAAGGATGTTGAGACTACACGTCCTGCCTCCCCAATCCCTCCCCTTTATTTTTGAAAATGTTATTTTTCAATTTCTCCAAAACAGTATCACATCTGAAAAAAAACAATTCTTTTTAATATATTTCCACTTTCTTTTGGTATAATTTACTTCTCAGATACAAACACTATGTCAGTCTACTTACAATTTCCTTCCCTCCCCCAAAACTTTGAAAATTAAACAACTACTAAAGCAATTAAAGTAACAAACAGAAAAAATGGTAAAAAGAAAAAGAAAAATTCAGCATCACGCCAGTCTTTCTAATCTTCTTCCACTCTTTGAGGTGCTTCACTGCTGTTGACTTTATGTATTTTGTTAGCTTTTTAGAAATGTGGACTGTTGTTATAGCTGCGCACCAAAGTGCTCTAGATAAGGTTGCCATATTTTGGCAAAAGTATCGTACTTATTTCTTAAATTACATGTTATTTTCTCCATGGACACACAGTTGTACATCTCCGTGGTCCATCGAGTGATGAGCAGGGGGAGTCGGACTTCCAGGTGATCGCAATGCATTTTTATGCTACTATCAGGGCAATGTCTACAAATTTAGTTAATGATCTGCCCACAACCTCTAGGTTTCCCAATAAATAGAGCTCTGGGTCCAGCGGGAAGTGTGTTCCCATAATCCTAGTTAATATATTAGATAATTCCAACCAAAAAGGTCTCACCTTTATGCAGGTCTATGTGGAGTGCATAAAGGTATCAATTTCTAACCCACACCTGAAGCACATTTCCGATATCTCTGATTTTCCTTATGTAATTTTGTGGTGTGAGATATAATTGGTGTAAGAAATTATACTGTACCAATCTAAATCTGGCGTTGATCACCGATGTTACACTTTCCCTACATAGATCTGACCAACACTCTTCATCAGTCATTGTTCCCAAGTCCAACTCCCACCTCTCCCTCGATCTTTGCAGGTCCGGCTTTGGGCTCTCACTTTGAAGTACAAAGTACATTCTGGATATAAATTTGGGAGCGTCTCCCAGTTGAAGTACCCCTTCCACCTCATTCCCTTCAGGTGGGGTCATGGTGGGGGGGGGAGGAAACCAGCCCTTTATCCTGGTTCCTCCTTCTCCATCCCATCTCTCCTCCGGATGGGACTTCTCACCCCAGGGATCTAAAATGTGCACCTGAGAACAAAACATCACAGCACAATACAGGCTCTTTGGTCCATCATGTTGTGCTGACCTAGAAAACCTATTCCACAATCTTAACCTACCCAACCTCATATCCATAATTTTTCTTCCATCATGTACCTAAGTTTATTTTAAATGCCCCTCGTACACCAGCCTCCATCACGACCCCTGTCAATGCAATCCAGGCACCCACTGCTCTGTATAATAAAAATATACTTACTCCTGGCATCTCAAAATTTCCTCCCCTCATTTTGATATTTACTACTGTTGTCCTAGGGAAAAGGTACTGGCTGCCCACCCTTTTGATACCTCCCATAATCTTGAAGAGCTCGAAGTCACCTCTCCTCCTAGCTTTTTCCAAAAAGCCCTAGCTCTGTTAACTTTGTCTCATAAGACATGTTTTCCAATCTAGCCAACATCCTGGTCAATCCCCTTTGCACCCTCTCCAAAGCTTCTATATTTTTCTTGTAATAAGGTGATCACAACTGAACACTATGCCAAATGTGATCTTAGCAGTTTTACGGAGTTACATTACCTCTCAGCTGTTGAACTCAATCCCCCGACTGATCTTATAATGTGCAGCATACCATAATCCTTATTAACTACCACAGCCTTCTTCCAGAAGCATGGTTCCCCCCCACTGTGGTTTACCTGTGTCTCCTCCCATTTCCCACACCTCTGTTCTCCACCCCCCCCCCCCACACAGGCAAAACAGTCTCCTTTTGTCCTTATCCCTCATGTCACCAGCCTTTGCATCATCCTTCATCATCTCCACAGGCTCCAAAGTGCCTTCCCACCACTATTCACCTCTTCACCTCCCCACCCCTTCCTGGTTTCTGCAGGGACTTCTCTCTCTCCATAATCTCCCCACTTTGCTTATTCCTCCCCATCCCCTGGCACCTGGGAGGTGGAACACCCCTTCCTACATCCAGGGACTGAAACAGCCATGCCAGGTGAGATACATCTCACTGAGGCCTGCTGGGACTTTAGACTCCAATCTTTTTCCTCAGGGTACTCAAAGCTGCTGCGCAGGTTGATGGTGTTGTTAAGAAGGTGTATTGGCCTTCATTAACGATGAGATTGAGTACAAGAGCAATGAGATAATGTGGCAGCTATACAAGATCTTAGTTGGACCCACCTGGAATATTGTGTTCAGTTCTGGGCACCTCACTACAGGAAAGATGTGGATGTTGTAGAGAGCGTGCAGAGGAGACATACAAGGATGTTTCCTGGATTGTAGTGCACACCTTATGAGGATCATTTGAGTGAACTTGATCTTTTCCCCTTGGAGTAATGATGAGGGTGATGATTAAGATGCACAAGATGATGAGAGGCATTGATCATGCGGATGACTTTATCCCCAGAGCTGAAATAGCTAGCACAGGGGGGCAGAGTTTTAATGTAAGTTCAGGGGGGAATGTAAGAGGTCAGTTCTTCACACTGGTGGGTGCATGGAATGCACTGCCCTCAATAGTGGTGGAGGCTGGAACAAAAGGGTCTTTTAAGAGGTACGTAGAATTGTGAAGAATGGAGGGTTATGCAGTGGGGAAATTCTCGGCAGTTCTCACAATATGTTAATGGGTCAGCACAACACTGTGGGCCAAAGGGCCTGTTTCTATGTTCCAAGTAACACCAGCAAATCGCTACCAGAATATTGGTCCCTCTTGTGCGGGTCCCACCTTCCCTGGAAGAGAGCCCAATGGTCCAACGATCAAAAGCCCTCTTTTCTGCACTGGACTCATACAACACATTTAATCATGTGGTCTCTTCATCCCTTCCCTCGCTGCTGAGTGGAGTGGGGAGCAGATCTATTGCCCTGATCACTACCATGATGCCCTACAGAGACAATACCACCTCCAATACCATCGCCCCATTTCCCCCTCTGTCACGTCACCCAGCTCAACTTCAGTTTCAGTCCCCCTGCCACTGAAACTCTGCCCAGCTTTTGTCCCATCTGGATGTGTCCCTTCCAATGCCGCTCGAGGTCCCTCACTCTTCAATGCCACAAATTGATCTCAAACTCTCCTGCTCACCCCTGGCCAGGTGATCCCCTTCTGCCCTGATTTAGAAACTCACCTTCTTATCTCCCCCAAGCTTCTCCTCTCTATCTCTGGAGATTTCTGGGGCCCTGGACCCCTTCCATCTCCTATCAAAGCTCCCATTCCATCTTTGACAGCTGTGCCTTCAGCTATGTGACTCCAGGTTCTGGATTTTGCTCCAACCCTCTGCTGATGGGTCTTCTCCTCAAGAGAAGAGACTTAGTTCACCTCTTTAACCTAGGGTTCAGCTATGGTATCGCATTATGTGATTCGGAGTCGCATCTACTTCAACAGCATGGAGGGCGGGCAGTCGGCATAGTGGTTGGCATAGGGAGTGTCGCAGACAGCTCGACATTATTACAGCACCATTTACCCTGGGTTCGAATCTGGCGCTGTCTATGAGGTGTTCGTACATTCTCTTGCCCCGAGTCCAAGTGCTCTGGTTTCCTCCCACCCTTCGACTGAACAGGATCAGTAGGTTAATTGGGTGTGTTTGGATGGCATGGATTCACAGGCTGGAAATTGTGTCTAAATGTAGAAAATGTAAACATTATTTTTTAAATGTAACAGAGTTATGAAACAACGTGTAATGTTTCATTACAAATGAAGCAGGTAAATGCAGGCCATTGTTGATGTCTGTGTGGGCATGTCAACAATTACATCATAGAATTGGCTATAATCCAGCTGAGGTCCAGGTCCTTCAGCCCATGGGGTCTGTATTAACCCGTCAGGCCCCTACTCACATCGATCCTACACCCATTCCATTTCTTTGCCCCCACATTCCCATCACTTGCCCTGGATTCTCTCCTTCACTCCAACACTGAGAGCAGATTCATAGCAGCTACCCCCCCCACCCCCATCGTTAACCCCCAAAGTCCCACCTTCAGGAGGGTGGGAGGGAACCAAAGCTCCCAGAGATAACCCACACAGGTCGCAGCGAGGCTCCTGATCTAAAACTAGTCGGGGAAAGGCAGGAAATGGAAATGGGGTGGTACCGGATCAGAAAACCATCGGGCAGGAATGTTGGGTCTCTGTCCATCTGTGCAGATCACTTTCCTCATGTCTTCAAAGCTGGGATCAGCAGGAACTGCATCATAAAATGGAGGTTTATACTCTTCCACAATACCTGCAAACAACACAACGAACAATTCAGGAGATTGTAGTCATATTTTAAACCAATGGCTGCTCCCATCCTGTGAACCATCAGCCAAGCACTGCCCCTTTGCCAGACATGAGTTCTGCATGGTGCCGTCTCAGGCAATGCAGCAGTGGTCACAAGAACCTTAAGACAAAGCATCCTGTATGCATGCCACACGGGGTAGGTCAGGAGAAACTGCAGAAGGTGGTGGCTGCAACTCAGAACATCACGCAAACCATCCTCTCTCCACCACTGACTCCACATTCATCTCATGCTGAGATGTGAAAAGCAGCAGCCTCTGCTATTTCCTTGGGGTGAGATTCACTTCTTTCTTGGAGAAGCCACTGCTCTTCACAGAACCATAGAACGCTACAGCACAGAAAACAGGCCATTTGGCCCCTCTGGTCTGTGCCGGCAATCATCTCTCTAAATCCCACTGACCTGCTTTCATACTATAACCCTCCAGGGCTTTCCCATCCATGTATCTATCCAATTTATTCTTAAAACACACGATCGAGCTCACATTCACCACATCAGATGGAATCTGTCTTAATTCTACACTCCAATTTTTTGTGCCCTGGTTCTAGTCTCACCTGCAAATGGAAACAACCTCCCTGCTTGGATCTAGTCTATTACATGAATAGCTTTGCATACTTCCAAGATTCCTTCTCTTCCCCACCCCCCCCCCCACCCCACCACCCAAACCATCTGTGGATGACTTGAAAGTGAGTGGTGTTGGAGGTTTGCCAAAGGTTATAGAGGGACATTGAAAGGAAGCAGAACTGGACTGAGAAATGACAGGTGGAGTTTAATCCAACAAAGTGTGAAATGGTTCATTTCGGTAGGTCAAATTTGAAGGCACATTACAATGTTAATGGGAGGTCTCTGAGCAGTGTGGACAAACTGAGAGATCTCAGTAAAAAAAAATACAAAATGCAGGAGAAGCTCAGCAGGTCAGTGTCCTTTATGTAGCAAAGGAAAAGATACAGAACCAACATTTCGGGCTTAAGCCCTTCCTTTATCAAGTTATGAGAGTCAGTATCCATAAAACACTCGAAGCTGCTGCACAGGATACAGTGTGATTAAGAAGACAGATGGTGTGTTGGCCTTCATTAACCGTGGGATCAAGTTCACGAGCCATGAGGCAATGTTACAGGTCCTCACTTGGAATATTGTGTTCAATTCTGGTTAACTCATTGCAGGAAAGGTGTAGATGCTGTAGAGAGCCTGGATTGGAATTTGATCTTTTGTTGTTGGGCCAACAGAGGGTGAGGGGTTACTTGATAGAGCTGTACAAGATTATAAGAGGCATTAATTATGTGGATGACAGGTTGTTTCCCCCCCCGCCCCCCCCCCCCCCACCCCGGTGCTGAAATGGCTAATATGAGGAGGCATAAATTTAAGGTACTTGGGAGTAAGTACAGGGGGGATGTAAGAGGTAGGTTTTTCACACAGAGTGGTGGGTGCATGGATTGCACTGTTGGCAATGGGTGGTGGAGGCAGGTTCAATAGGATCTATCAAGGGGCTATTATATAGGTTAACGGAACATAGAAAAAGAAAAATGGAAGGTTATGCAGTAGGCAAATCCCAGGCAGTAAGATTCAGTGCAAAGTAAACCTCTCACTCTCTCTCTCTCTCCTTTCCTCCAGCTCTCCATCCCACTCTCTCTCCATTCAAAGAGCTACCCTCTCCTGCTATCACCTCAGTATTTTTTTTTATCTTCAGGCTTCTCACCTATATCCACCTCTTACCTATTAGCTGGTATTCCTTCCCCTGCCCCTACCTCTCACCTCTCCTCCTCCCACTTTTTTATTCAGATGCCTGCCTGCTTTTTGTTCATACCTTGATGATGGGCTCCAGACCGAATCGTTGGTTATATCCCTTTGCTCCCTGTGGATGCTGCATGACCTGTTGAGTTTCTCCACCACTGCAGAATATTGTCAGTCAATAGTATGGGAAAAGCTTTTCAATCTGTTCTTTCCAGACCACTGAAAACAGGACTTGATTGTGCAGGAGAGAATTTGGAACATTGCTGAGTGGAAAAACCAAATATTTGCAAATCACCAACTTCTGCCATGGAGTCTGACTGTGCAGTCTGCTGGAGTACAATCGGCCTGCTGTGATCCAGAACTCTCTTCAAACCTCCCAAAGAGCAGGTGCTTTTTGTCAATTGTTGTGAAATCTGGGTCAAAATCCCAGGGGCTTTTGGATTTCAGGATCTTCAGTCCCGTTAAACTGATGACACATTTGAAAATCCTTCCGTTTTCCTCTGATCTTTGCTCCCTTTAACCATTGCCCAATATCACTCCCCAAGTCACTTCCCTCAAAGGTTAAACCACATATTGTTTGAAATGAACTGCACAAGAATCATTACCAGACAGAATTTGGCACTAAGCCACACATGGAGAATACCAGGGCCAATGAACAAGAGCAGCCGGTTCAAATTCAAATTCATTATCTGACTGTACATGTACAATCTGACAATAAAATGTTTCTCCAGGGCATAGTGTGTGCACTCTCTCTCTCTCTCTCTCCCTCCCCCCATTCTCTCTTGCACTATCTTGCCCTCTCTCACATTCGCACACTCCAGAGCACATAAATATCACATAGATGAAACAGAGTACATGACAGCATAGTTCAGGCACTTCAGCCCATGATGTTGTGCTGACCTGTACAAACCTACTCAATTACCTAAACCTTCCCTACCTCACACCCATTTAAAAAAAAATTTCTTGTATCCTTGTGCCAGTCTAAGAGTTTTTGTAAATGTTCTATAGTGAACCAGCCTCCACCACCACCCCTGGCAATGTTTTCCAGGCACCCACTACTCTCTGACATCTCTCCTAAACTTTCTTTTCTCTTCATCTTATACAGATGTCCTCTGGTATTTGCTACTGTTATCCCAGGAAAAAGGAGCTGGGTGTCCACCCTATCCATGCCTCTCATAATCTTGTAAACCTCTATTATGTCACCACTTGCCCTATCTCAACACGTTCTCCAATCCAGGCAACATCCTGGTCAATCTCCTGTACACCCTCTCCAAAACTTCAACATCCTACTTGTAATAAGGTGAGTAGAATTGAACAAAACCTCTAGTCTCTTCCAAAGCAACATAAAGCTCACAGTCTATCGGGGAAAAATGCGCCCTCCTGAATTTTATAAAGCAAGACTGAGAATGATGAGATGATGAGAAAAAATGTATTATATCTTTCCAAGTACCACAGAACAACTTGATCTTGGATGCACAAAACAATGAAATGGCACGACTATTTCCAGAAACTGTGATCCTAATAAACTCCTTCTTCTTACTCTTACTTTTCCAAGCTCCCTCAATAAGAAAACCCTGATAAGATTAGGGCACATGGACAGTCACTTCTGCCTTGTTTCTAATCTAAAGGATTAGATCCATGAGGCTCATTCCTCCACTTCTGTCCCAACCAAAGTGCTGACATGAGATTATACTGTTTTCAATGAATAACTCAGCTCTCAAATAAAGCACAAGATTAAGTAACTTTGAATGAATGGAGAGAGTCGATGACAGGACCCTATCAGTCACAACTGTGTGAAACTAGATTATCAGTTTCCTGGAGTCATGATTTTGGCAATTGGAGAGAGTCTGCTTCATATGTGAATTGTGGTTGGCGAAGTTCTCCACTTTAGTTATTTGTGGCATTCCCCAGAGAGACAGAGAATGTTACAACTGAGAAACAGGTCATGTGGCTCTAGAAGCCTGCATCAGCAATTTATCTCAAAGCAACGTTCTTCTGTCTCCTGGAGTAATGGAGTCAGAGACTTGCACAGCACAGAAACAGATTCATCTCCTCCATGCTGAGCCAGAGTCATGCAGAGTTCATAGGGAGCAAAGGGTCACCAACATTTCGGTCAAGGTCTCAGCAGAAAGAAGGCAGGTGCCTGAATAAAAAGGTGGGGGGAGGCAAGGAAGGAGGATGGAGCAGGAGAGGAGCACAGCTAAACAGGTAAAAGGTCATAGGTGGATAGAGGTGGAAGGGCAGAAGAGAAAAATGCTGAGATGTGATAGGGGAGGGAGCAGCTCAGATAGGAGAGAGAAGGGGTTGACTGTTCTGTATATTTGGATGTTCTATGATTATGTGTAATCATTATGTACTGTGAATTGCATGTCTGCCTGTCCCGCATCGGACTGGTCAGCCACAAACGAGCCTGCAGCTGACGTGGACTTTTTACCCCCTCCATAAATCTTCGTCCGCGAAGCCAAGCCAAAGAAAGAAAAAAAAAAAAGAATTGCATGTGCATGTGTGTGCACCACGGTCCAGAGAAACCACTGCGTCACCATGCTACCCACGTCAGCAGATCAGCCATGAGCTCAGCAGTGCCAGAATGGGCCAGATTGACTTCCAGCTATCCACAGCACTGAGTTCCACCCCATGCACACTTGGCAGCACTCACCACCGGTCACTGTCCTCCTGGCAATCTCCCACAGTACCAGTCCGAATGCCCAGATGTCCGTCCACTTGTATGATTCAAACTGGTCAGTGCGGATAGTCTCATCCAGGACCTCTGGAGCCATGTAGCGCTTGGTGCCTACTTTGGGGTTGTTTCCGATGTCGAGGAGGTCATTGTTCTGGGAGTGGATGACAGCCAATCCTGCAATGCAGTGAAGCAGAACATTACAATGATTAAGACAACAATCCATTGGACTGAGGCACAGATGTAGAGCATAGAAATCTACAGCAGAGTACAAGCCTTTGGGCCACAATGTTCTGCCACATAATAACATACTCAAACAACTGTCTAGAATTTCCCCACTGTATAATTCTGCATTTTTCTTCAGTTCCAGGTATCTATCTCATGGTGCCTTAAAAGATCCTATTTTACTT